>NC_143065.1:22350378-22653409 GCF_052426305.1 Pelodiscus sinensis | reverse complement strand
AAGCCCGTTAGTTCAAAACAACAGGCTTCTTATTCCGGAATAATAAACCCTCATTTCACGAGGAATAATGCCTATTTGGAAATAGCTATTTCAAAATCAGGTGTGTGTGGATGGCGCAGCTCTGATTATTTCAAATTAATTGGCCTCCTGGGATTCTCACAGCTGCTCTGGTAGCCACTCTGTCCACACCCCTCAAAACTCTATTTTGAAACACCTTGTGACACCACACTGGCCCTGCCAGCTTTGTGCCACAGAGCAGGACCCTGTTGTGCCGCCATGAGCGAGGCAGTGCTCCCACAGAGCCCACCAGGGCTGCTAGCAAGCCAGTAGCCAGCTCCCAAGCCTCTGGTCAGGGTCAGAAGAGGAGGTTATGTTGGTGCAACTTTTCCATGTAACCAAATCTTAGCAGACGATTCAGAGCAGACAACACAAAGTGAAACATGCTTTGTGTCTTTTAGAAACTGAGTCTAGGAAAACATCTGCAATGTTTGTAGAAGTGTATTCTCAAGTTAAACAATGATAATTATTGTTTCTTAATTAATGTTCATTCCAGCAGTCAAAATGCTACTTTCTGTATTGAAATTAGAGAAAGTTGGGTCCTTCACATTTCAGTACTGGCTCCTCATAAAGTTATAAAAATTTGTAGCCTTCACACCTTGTTGATCAGGGAACACAGGCAGTTCTCTATAGAACTGACCAGCAATTTTTGATGAAATGTTTTTGCATAAAAAAATGCTGCTTTGTCAATACTGAACACTTTTGCAGAAATGTATCTTTTTTGATTAAACTTCTTTCAGCTATGTTGCTGCAGTCAAGGATGGTAAAAATCAGAGAGCAAGATACAGACAGTGGGGCTACGTCTAGACTGATATGATTTTCCGCAAATTCTTCTAACGGAAAAGTTTTCCGTTAAAAGCATTTGCAGAAAAGAGTGTCTAGATTGGCACGGACGCTTTTGCGCAAAAGCACTTTTTGCGGAAAAGCATCTGTGCCAATCTAGACGCACTTTTGTGCAAAAAAGCCCCGATCGCCATTTTCGCTGTCTACACTCCTTTTGCGCAAAAGGACTTTTGCCCGAATGGGAGCAGCATAGTATTTCCACAAGAAGCACTGATTTCTTACATGACATCGTCAGTGTTCTTGCGGAAATTCAAGTGGCCAGTGTAGACACAGCCCGGGGTGCTTAGGGTACTCAGCTGGGATTTGGAAGACAGTCAAATTCCTCTTATAAATGAAGCAAAGCAGAGACTGAAACACAGACCTCTATATTCTAGGGGAGCTGACCACCTTGCCAGTTGGGGATGGCAGGATAGCTCTCCCCCCAACAATCGTATCCTGGCCCTGAGCACCCTTCCTGTCGAAAATTTAATTTTTTTTTTTTTGGTAAAGTTGAAATGGGCTCCATTTTGTTCTGCTGCAGAACAAAAACAAATGTCAAAGTCTTAATGTTCATGAAAAGGAATGTTTGTTTTCTGATCAGCCCTTGCTCTCTGCACCCATCTCCCCCCATGTGAATGGGGTCGTCAGCCATTCCTGCAGGCCCAGAGTTTGTGAAGAAGCCTCTATAGCTGGGGAAAAGAGACTGAGTGCATGGAAGCTACACTGGAGGGAACTGGAGGCCTGGAACAGGAATGGAGGCAGCCCTCACTTTGGAAGTCTGAGAAAAAGGAATAAAATACACCTATGAAATCTCAGATATCACCAACCTCTTGTAGCTTCAGCAAATAGCCACCCACATTGATTGCATTGCCTCTCCTTCTTTACAACCACTCAGATCCTACTCTTCAAACCAGTATCATGGCTACATTGCTTGAGCTGATTTTCCCTCCAAATACAACAATTCTATTAAAGGAACTCTTCAGACCAAAAAATGTTAATCTCGAGATACCTTATTGGCCACTTACCTTTGCCCAAACCATGGGATGCAGAACTGCAGCTATGAAACTAAGAAGTGTCTGTCATAGGTGGGGGTACAATAGGTCAGGGCATTGCCACTGAATAACTAGACTGTGGTGCCCCCACCTTCCCCAAGTATCCTATTGCCTCCTCCAGTCCATCCCCCAGCCACAAAGGTCCCTGCTGCTTACTGCATCCCCCTTCCTGGGGATGGAGAGTGAGGAGAAATGTGGAGGGCCACTGGATTGTAGAGATTCCGCTGGGCACTGCTGGGGCTGGCAGCTCAGTGGGTGGGGAGTCTGAAGGAGGAAGCAGCTGGGCTGTGTCTAGACTGGCTCAGTCGCGTCTCCGGAAAAACTTGCCAGCTGTCTACACTGGCCACTTGAATTTCCACAAAAGCACTGATGATCTCATGTAAGATTGTCAGTGCTTTTGCGAAAATACTATGCTGCTCCCATTCGGGCAAAAGTCTTTTTCCAAAAAACTTTTGCACAAAAGGGCCAGTGTAGACAGCAGAGATTTGTTTTCCGCAAAAAAGCCCCGATCGCGAAAATGGCGATTGGGGCTTTTTTGCGGAAAAGTGTCCGTGGCCAATCTAGATGCGCTTTTCTGCAAAAAGTGCTTTTGCGGAAAAGCATCCTGCCAATCTAGACGTGCTTTTCCGAAAATGCTTTTAATGGAAAACTTTTCCGTTAAAAGCATTTCTGGAAAATCATGCCAGTCTAGACATAGCCCTGGTGTTTAGGGAAGCTGCCAGCTGGACTCAGCACATGTCCCTGCCAAACTGTGGTGGCACTGGGCCTAGAACAGTGCTAGGGGAAGCTGCAGGCCAAGCTTGGTACTGGAGGTAGCCTGGTGCTCAGGGACCAGGGGAGTGGAGGCTCAGTGGTGCTGGAGGAAGTACACAGCCCACTGCGGCTGGAGTGGACAGGTTGGGGCTTCTCTTGTCCAGGAGACACCTCAGGGCTTTTCTTTTTATGGGGAGGGGAGGGAAGAGGAGAAGCAGTGGCTTCAGTGCTCCAGCGAAAAGCTGGAATAGCTTTTCAGACTCTTAATACTGCAAAGCACCAGCACTACCTTGCATGTTTGGACCATTAAGGAACTGAATACCCCAATTATTTCTCTGAATAGAAGTTTTCTGTACAGTTTCCTTCTACTTTGGGAGAGGGGATGTTACCAAGAGACAAGGACTTGGTTTTGTGCCAGTTCACTTTTAGGCCTTAGATGTTTGTCGTCCAATCTTTATTTTTTTAAAACATTAGAAGTTTTCCAGGCAGGGATTTTGGTTTATGTTCGTACACTTTACCTGCTCTAAAGCACTGTGCACAATAATGGCAATGTATCTTAACCTCACTTAAAGCTGTATGCAATGGAGTAGGACTCACCAGCGTGGCACCTCCTGCTGGTTACACTGGGAATTAGCTCAATCCTCAGCAGGGTGCCCCCTTCTGGCCAGAGTCTTGCCTGTTGTCACTCTATACTCAGTCTACTTTCTAGTTCTGGACCCGCATTGCTCCCAGGTCCTCTTCAGGACACTGCCCTCCAGCAGTGCTCACTAGTCTGGTTTCTAACCCCCTTCTGGGGGTATCAGCAGTTCTCAGTCTTGCACCTTCCACCATGGCCAAATACAGCCAATGTCTAGCCCCCACACCTCGGTGAAAGCTGTAGTCTGTATAGGCCATGCTCCAGTAGTGGTTACATGTGGTACAAAAGGGAAAAAGTGGGGGTCCTGGCCCAAGGACCCTCTGGCAACAGCTTTGTCCTGCCCTTCTTCTCTCCCCTTTAATTCCTCTCATTCCCTGGGCCATTTCTCCTGTGACCCTGGCACCTTATTGACCCTTATATCTAAGCCACAATCTGGCTGGTATCAGGCCAGAGCTGCCCTCTAATTCTCCTTAACTTGCCCAGCACTGCTCTGTCTAAGGGGCTTCTCTTTCCCTAGGAGCTGCTCTTGCACCCTTGCTGTTCAGAATCCAACTGCCCACTGCTCTGCTGAGTAGTTTCTTATAAAACAGGGCTGCCCCAGCAAACCACCTCGGATTGGTTTTTTACAGTGTAATGGACTGGCTTCTTCACTCTGGCTGGAAGGGATTAAAGCAGGCTGGAGAACCTGCACAGCGCCCCCGCAAATCAGAGAAAGGCTTGTAGGGAGCTAGTTTCCATTATAGCCCCTCACATGCCCACAAGTTTATGAAACTTTTTTTTGACATTAAGATGATTTGTAAAAGGCTGATGATTTGCACCAAAATTCTAAGTGCAAACAAAATTAGCAGCTTTTGCTGGGGCTGCAAATAGCTGCTTAAACTACCTACCCTAGGGCAAAATTGCTAATGCTGGACAAGCATCGTCAAAAGTGAGAATCCTCCTTTTAAAATTTCCTAATGTTTCCAAACTTCAGGATGTGCTGAGACAATGCAAAATGACACCATAAAGAAGGTGAGGCTATATTAATATCATCTAGAGTTGAAGCAAATACTCATTAATATTTTCAATTCCTTATAATGTTTGTATATCCTGTCCTTTCCACCTGCCCCAGCACCTTAATACGTTTCATGTCTTACATGTTAGCCCTTGCTGTAGCCCAGTTAAAATGATCAGGTTAGAATATTTTTTCTCTCTTTTGTAAGCCAGAAGGATGGTGCTCATACTTATAAAGCAGCAGCCTAGGACTGAAAAGTACCAAGTACCTCCTGCAAGGTGATGATCTCTCATCTCCTGTTTACATGGATGGGAACTAAGGGAGCCCCAAAATGAGAATGCTTTAGAGATAGGTTATGTCTCGCTGATGACGGTGAATGCCACCCTCTGGGCAGATCCTCAAAACCAAGGCAGGCACCCCAAACAGGTAGTACAGTCTATAATTAGATTTCATTAAGCCAGATTTCTCTTACCATGGAGTCACAAATTTTAGGCTCTTCAGCACTGTTCCCTCTAACATTTTCTCTCCTTGGGCAGGTTGAATTTTCTTTTGGGTGGGTTGAAATTTCTTATGTGCAATACCAATACTGAGGCAGTGTGTGGATGTGTACCACTAGTACAAATAAAGCACACACATACATATATATATATATAAACAGTTCGTAGGTGTGGAAAAAAGTATATTAACACAAGGAATAGTTAATAGGGAGCAATGCTTATGATATGTAATTTGGAATTAAAAGAAAATTAACACTACCCTTGGAGTACATGCATCATCATCATCCTTTCTAACAACTCAACCTAGCAAACACACCAAAATATATATTATTCACACATAACTCAGTTTTAATATGCTAAACAAATCTATGAGTCAACTAGAAATAGACGTGCTCTCCTTGCATATACTACTACAATATCTACTGACACTGGAAAGAAGAGTAAAAGGCATTCACTCAGGCTTATACAGTTTCTCTGGGGAATGTTCAGGATCCATGCTATATAAGAACAAGAGAAACAGACCTGTAAAAACAGAAAAAAAGTTCTCCTGGTTTGAAACTTTCACCTTGTGAGTGTCACCAACTCAAAAAGTAGAAACCCCAGAGCAAATTAACAAATGGCTTCAGGTTTTGTAGACAGATGTATGTTTTAAAGAACTTACAAATAAGGTTTCATATTACAAAACAACTAGCATCGCACCTAATACTTACCATTTCTGAGTCATAAGAGCCAGAACACTACCACATAGCGAAGATCTGGCCTTAATGCAATACAATACAATATACCATGTGTTAATTAGTAACAGGATTTTTTAAAAAAATCATTCAGATCAGAGTTTTAGATATCTGCAACACTTCAAAAATTCTGTTAAAGGAATCTTTTATTTTTCTACTGCAAGAGGTGGAAATTCCAAGTCAGACTTGGAGCATACAATGCCAAAAAAGGCAAAATCAGGGCATACTACAGTCTGGAAACCATAGGCTGCCTGAACACTATCTACCAAGCCATCCTCCTTGTGACACCCTTTTAGATATTTGAAAACCGCTATCATGTCCCCCCTTAATCTTCATAGGTCATGTTCTCTAGACCTTTAATCATTCTTGTCGCTCTTCTCTGTACCCTTTCCAATTTCTCCACATCTTTCTTGAAATGTGGTGCCCAGAACTGGACACAGTACTCCAGCTGAGGCCTAACTAGTGCAGAGTAGAGCAGTAGAATGACTTCACGAGTTTTGCTTACAACACACCCGTTGATACAACCTAGAATCATATTTGCTTTTTTTGCAACAGCATCACACTGTTGACTCATATTCAACTTGTGGTCCACTATGACCCTTAGATCCCTTTCCGCCATGCTCCTTCCTAGACAGTCGCTTCCCATCTTGTATGTATGGAACTGATTGTTCCTTCCTAAGTGGAGCACTTTGGAGATGAGGGGGGAGATTTTTTTTTTTTTATTGAAAATAGTTCAATCAGGGCTTCTATTGTGAATGTGGTTATACTAACAGAAAGGTTCCTTATCTAGCAGCATAGCTTATTCCTCAAAACATATGGGACTATGTCATGGGAGAATAAGCATCGTTACAGTGATTTCTCTTGCATCTACACTAGAGGATGTATCAATTCAATTATACTAGTTGAAAACCAGTAGTTGGAGTGGGACTAAAATGGTAATTAGACAAGGCCTTTGCTGTGAATGCAGCTGAAAGTCTTCAATGGGGGAACTGTAATCATGAAATATTATTCCTTGGTCATCAGCCTTTATTTTGACAGGTGATTTGATTGGACATCACACACACATATTTCTCTGGCTCCCACAATAACTCTTTTCTTAAGCCTGTCCCATAGTTGGCTGGCTTTTGAATTTGGGGGCATTTTATTAGTGATTTTGTTTTAAAATAGATGGATACCGCTACATGGGTATTACCTTTTCCTTGTATCCCTCATACATTGTTTTTATAGGTGAGAGCAGTTTTTCACAGAATTCCTGGTTAATTATTCCACTGAGGCACTGCTAGTTTTAATAAGATGGCTTAATAGCAGGATTTTGTAGGCAAAATGGTGTGTGTGAGAGAGAGAGAGCGCGCAAGAGAGAGGGGAAAAAAAACTTTCATTGATTTGGAAGGGGTATTTTAAAATCTCTTCCTCTTCTAATATGAACCTGATATTATAGTCCACACCAGGTATTTGACAGGTTTGCTACCTGCTGCATGCTATATAATTTGTCAGAGAGTGGATTTAATTTGATTACGAGTTGTGGCACTCAGAAAAAGGATGCCCTTATGAATGAGGAATTGCTGATGCCTGAAGGGCAATTTGTTAAGGATGAAGTTCAAGGAGACAGGTTAATTCAGGCAACACAGTGCATAATTTCTTTACCTAATTGTATCATATGGGCATCAATGCCTATTGCAATGAAATTAAGGAAACTGATTTTCCATGGACTGGGGTAATCCGTCATTTTACTTTGTATACAAAAGGCTGAAAATGGAATTGAAACTGTACTAACTTTAAAGTAGATTTGGTTCAAGGGCAGATCTGGACTTCAATCTCCAGCACCAGTAAAACTGATGCATTTATGCATTTTTAAAATTGCTTCCATGTATGCATGAATGATTATCATGTGTGTCATTTTATCATTAGGGTGACCTCTGCCTGGCTTGAAAAATTAATCACAGAACAGAGGACACAGACAGCTAATAAACTGGATGAACCTATATACGAGAATAAATAGTTCATTTTAGGCTAAGTCAGAATAGAATTGATTAACTTTCCAAACAATAATCCATTCCTAAATTCTTATTCTCCTGTACCTTAATTACACCACAAAGTAATTAGCATTTACAAGGAAACAAAACATGCTAAGACCTTCTTTGAAAAGATATCTGCAAGTCATTTATCTTTCTTCGGATTTTTGTTATTCTCCTGACCAATATAATTTTACTTGAGAATCATTTCTATTTAAAAAAAAAGACATATACTGTTCAAAAGAAGCACTGATGTGATACTCAGTTTCAGGACCCCACCGTCATTAATGGCATACTAATTGTTTTATACACATCAACAAAACACAGACAAATTATAATTCCACAAACAGCAGCTGAGGGGCAACGATGAATGTTCAACATCTCGCAAACAATGTTTGTTACTATTAATTTTTGCTGCCTAAAGTCATGCTGTTTCTCTATGGGCCTGAAATGCCATAACACTATTGCTTAAAAAGCGCAATCACATTACATGTGGAGATTCATGTGTTATATAGCTAACATAGAATGGCCTAGACACATTAGCAATATACAGTACTATAAGAATCCACATTAAGGTAGGGGCTAAGACCTTAAAAAATAATAATCATTCATACTGCTCAATTCAAAACTCAGTGAGAGGCACATTTTAAACAAACACAGCACAAGCCTATTGTAATACAAAAAATGAAGAAAGCTATACTAGAGGAAGTTTCTCTTTTTACCTTCTCTCAAAAGCACCATTGTCAAGTTCAGTGGATAAAGACAGAGCTAGGTCTATTGTGCTACGTATTTTCTTAGGGCCTTTAACAATATTGTAATCTTCCCTACCCAGTGCTGCATTCAATTTAATCAAGTCTCCAGCAAAAAGAATGCTCATTTGATGTCATCTCTAATTTGTGCATAGGGTAATCAATAGATGCAGATGCAGTTCACTTCTGTAGGTAACGAAAGTTTGTCCTTGCCCTGCCCTTCTACAGTTTGTTTCTGGAATTTACATAGGACACAGCTCTACACGTTTTCTAGTAGCTCAACCAATTCAGAATTTAAAATAGCTCTTTTATCAGCACATCTGCAACTGTGATCTGATCTCCAGTCCAGTTATACAAGTATTAGTGATACTAAGAGTTACATCTATTTATTACACTTTTTCCAAAACTGCTCTATGGCAAAAAAATAAAAAAATACACCTAGAAATGGTGAATCTACCTGCCACCATCTCTAGGTGCATTAGCAATCTTGAAAAAAAAAAACCACATACCTACATTTATTTCTCTGTTGGATGTCACCACATTTCTGTGATGGGAGACATGAAAGAGTGAGCGGGGGCAGTCTTCCTCCAAACAGTTGCAGAGCAGTGGCTGAAACACATAAGAAAAGGAAAAACAAATAAATGTCAGCAAGTAGCTTTTAGAATGGAACTATTCCATTAATTCATACATGGGACTATTGTGGAAGTTGAAATGGCTCATAAATCCCCTAGAGGCATTCATGAGTTAATGTTTACTACACAGAAAGTTCTCCTTATATGTTTGTACAGGGCAGAACAAGCTGTCAGCACTTGATGAATTATTAATAATTATTTATTATGGAACCACTAAGTGGCTCCCCACCAAGGATACAGAGACTCCTGATGACTACAAAAGTGCCAGATGGATGTGAAATAAAAAATGCAAACAAAGGTGTACACACTATTGACACACTGTCAAGACCACATGTTTCTAGAATATCATCCACTAGAGATGATACAGGTGCAGAACTGCAAATGAATATGCCGATAAATAATTCACCATTAAACTTGTAAGGATGGGGGATCTTAGGGAGGGTGCAGCAACCACAGGAATACCATGGGTGCAATTTAAAGCGAGCAAAAGAGAACTTCAGAAGCTTTATTTAAGCTGAGATACACTTCAGAATTTCAGAGCACTGAACCTATTGTTAATTGAAAGGCCAGATTCTGCCACTTACATTTCATTGAAATCAATGGGCCTGCCTGTGAAATGAGGTACCAGTTCATGAAAATAAGGGTGACAGAATTTGGATCTAATAGATAAACAGGCGTGGAGGCCCAGGATAGAGTTATGGTTCAATATGTGAGTGATCTAGGTTCAATTTCCATCCCCTACCTCACATCTTCTGGATCCACAGGGACCTGGAGTGCTGCAAAGGCAGTCTATTCAGTCCCCATGCTGATTCACAGGAAACCCTCTGCCCAGCTGAATGGCTTCAGTGGACACATCTAAAGGACATTTAAACACCCACAGCTGGTTCATGTCAGCTGACTTGGACTCACTGGGCTCAGGTTGCGTAGCTGACCACATTTCCCTATCCTGAATACAAGATCCCTGGTAAAATTATTCATATTCAAGTGAGTTCAACAGCAACCAATCATAACTATGCAGTACAAACCTTCAAATTAACATCAAGCTGAGCCCCCATTAAAATGAAATACTGCATAGTTGGATTCTTATTTACCTTCTTTTAAAACTTTAGGGTTCACACAGGAAGGGGTGCACACCCCCCACCAACATGGAGAAGTGACACCCAAGAGGTGACAAGCTCTGCTACCCCTCTCCTACATGTGGGGAGAAGGACTGCTCCTACACTCCCTACCCAGCACTCTCTGCCTTTCATGTCTTGTTAGGCTCTGGGAGATAGATACCTGGCACCACATTTTCCTGAGGCAACATTTGGAGGGTTTCATGTAGGGGTCACATCCCCCCATCCAATTTCTGCCAGTCCTAGGATTTAACTGCAGCACAGACATACCCAGTGGGTTATGAAGGTAACCACATCCAGTCCACCTTGGCAAGAAAAATTGTGGACTTGATATTGATAACATGAGGGCTGCGTCTAGACTGGCAAGTTGTCAGCTGTCTAAACTGGCCGCTTGAATTTGCGCAAGAACACTGACGATCTGATGTAAGATTGTCAGTGTTCTTGTGCAAATACTGTGCTGCTCCCGTTCAGGAAAAAGCCCACTTGTGCAAATGTATTTGTGCAAGAGGGCCAGTGTAGACCGCTTAGGACTGTTTTGCGCAAAAAAGCCCCGATGGCAAAAATGGCGACCGGGGCTGTCTTGCGCAAAACCACGTCTAGATTGGCACGGATGCTTTTCTACAAAAAGTGCTTTTATGCAAAAGCATCCATGCCAATCTAGATGCTCTTTTCCACAAATGCTTTTAACGGAAAAACTTTTTCGTTAAAAGCATTTGCGGAAAATCATGCCAGTTTAGACACAGTCAAGGAGACTTCCAGAGTACTCCTGATACATGGCACAGGGGAAAATGTTACACATGATAAACAAAATATTTGGTATTACTTTTCAGACATGGGGCTTATGACTCCAGGCCTAATTCCAAAAGATCCCTGCTTGTATATCCATAGCAAAGCTAGACCAGGGGTTAGCTTAAAGTTTTTGTATTACTTTATAGGCTTCTCAGATCTTGAAACACTGGGGTTAGTCTGCTTGTTTGCTTATGCAGTATTTGGGCTGCGGATTTCATATGCAGTTCAGAAAGAAAGCTGTGATTTATAAGTTGCAATCTGAAGGAAAAGCTGTGCATGGAATTCAGATACCAAGAGAGAGAGAAACACTTTTTCCTCTCTGTTGTAGAATTTTTTCATTACCTTATTCATTAACCTTTCCTTGGGCATTAAAGTATTCATTACCCTTTCTTGTGCGGTGTGTTCAAGCCACATTACTCTTGATCATACAAATTCACAGCAGGGTAGCGTCTAGCTAAGATAATCTTCAAAATGGCAAGCTGAAAGTGAACCACACTGGAGCTTAATGTTGTCATGATAGCTTCTGATAATACTGCTGCAGCTCCAGGGGAGGTTTCAAACCTTCCTGAGGCTGAAGCTACGTCAGCATTCAAAGTCTAACACCAAACTAGAGAAAGTGACATTTGACCATTCTCATGCCTCAATAAAGCCAGTCAAGAATTTTTCAATAAAACCAAAACTTTTTGCAGAAGTGTGGCTGTTTTCTAAGCAAGATTATTCAGGACAGGGTAGAGTTTCTGGTCAAAGTGAGAAGACTGTTCTAGAATGGAGTGAATACACTAGACCAGGATTTTGAGCTTTCACCAGAGATATGGGAGGCTCAGGTTCAAGTCTGCTCACAGGCATGGATTAGAAGCTAGGTCTCTTGAACCAGTAGGTTCAAGGTCATAAAGGGAGGCTCCTGTGAGCATCACCAGGAAAACAAACAAAAAACCCACAACCACCACCACCACCCAATAAACCCCATGGCTACGTCTAGACTGGCATGATTTTCCGCAAATGCTTTTAATGGAAAAGTTTTCAGTTAAAAGCATTTTTGGAAAAGAGCGTCTAGATTGGCATGGACACTTTTTGCAGAAAAGTGTCCGTGCCAATCTAGACGCGCTTTTGCGCAAAAAAGCCCCAATCGCCATTTTCTCGATCGTGGCTTTTTTGCAGAAAACAAATCTGAGCTGTCTACACTGGCCCTTTTGCGCAAAAGTTTTGCACAAAAGGACTTTTGCCTGAAGAGGAGTAGCACAGTATTTCCACAAGAAGCACTGATTTCTTACATGAGATTGTCAGTGTTCTTGAGGAAATTCAAGCAGCCAGTGTAGACTACTGACAAGTTTTTCCAGAAAAACTGGCCAGTCTAGACACAGCCCATGATTTGGGAATTGTAACAGGTTGTGACAACACCGCAGCACCTTGCTGGTCCCCTTGGGAATTGCTCTTCAGCATCAGACCACCTTCTGCTGACCACTGTCTAGCGGCCCATCTTGTGCACCAGGGGTGGGCAAAGATGCAGCCCACCAAGCAGTGGATCCAGCCCACAGAGGCCCTGCTGCTCCCCCACCCCCAGGCCAATTAGGGCCTGCAGGCAGGGGAGTTTCATGAAGCTTCCTTCACCCTGCCCCAGCCCTGTGAGGAGCTATGGCACCTCAGAGTGCCATGTGGTCCTCACAGGGCAGAGGGAAGCTTCCTGCACTCCTTGATTGGCCTGGAGGTGAGGGAGCATGCCAAGCCTTTTCCAGGGCATGGGTGCCTAGTGGGAAAGGGGGGGGGAGGCAAAGGGGCTTCCCTCCACCCCTAGACCAAACATGGTCTGGGGATGGGGTAGCCCTACCCCTTCCCATTTAGGCCCCTTTCCAGGGTGGCTCAGGGTTTTACTTAAAAAAAAATGGTTTGAAATGGCTCCCAGGCAAAAGTTATTGTCCACTCCTATCCTGCAGTCTAGGCTTCTACCCTCCCAGAGAACCCCAGTTCCCCTCTACCCAGCTTGCCTCCTTGACCCCACTGCCTATCCTCTAGCCCCTGCCTCAGTACCAATTGCAGTCTGAAACAGCCACTCAGCATTGGCAAGGACCTGTTACCTTTTCTACCCTGGCTGCCTCCCTGCAGGCTCTGAAAACAAGGCATCTGCCTAGACAAAGCTCCCCAGCTCTACCTATCCTTCCCCAGCATATCCCTATCTCAGGAAACCTTAGTAGCATCCCTAGCCATACAGTCTCTCCTGTTGCACAGGTACAGCAAAAGTCTTTGCTTTCTTCCATCCCAGGAGCCCTTATTTATACAGCCCCAGCTGGGCCCTAATTGGCTGCTACATGCCCCAGCTGCTGGCTCCACAGCCCCAGCCCTCTCTCTGGACTGAGTTTAACTCTTATTAGGCTAGTGGGGGCCAGCAGTCTCATCACAGGGACCAATAAAACATGTTTGATCTGATTCACCAAAATTAACCCCATGATTAGATCCAGTTGCACCAACCCCCCCCCCCTTTTTTTTTTCCAGAACTGCCTGGGAATCAAAAAACCAATTTTTCATCCAGCTGGAGATCTAGATACCTTTCCTCTTCTCCTCAATCTAGATGTGACTTTTCTTATGAATCTTATTTTCTCCAACTGGTAATAAAAGTGGTACATCCTACATCCAGTAAATGACTCAGGTTTTATAAAGAACATTAGTTCCATAGGAACTACTAATAAAAGACCAGCAAATATCAGAATGAGATGTGGGACAACGACGACACACAATCATCAAACAGGGCCTAAATTTCAGAAGTGTGGAACATTCACAGCTTCATCTGTTACCAGTGAAAGCTGTAGATATATTCAGCATCTCAAAAAATCAGATCCACAGTAGGAGAGTACTGCCAGTCTACAAGGGGCTAGGTAGACCATAGTTTGAAAACTGTACCTAGTGCCTGTCCCTTTATTATATAAAGAAACTTAAAATAAAAGAATACGGGTGAAGGCAAGTAGAATACTTCAGAGACTAAAACTTGGCTACTCACACAGAAGTAGAATAATTTTAAAAGAGTCTTGAATGACACCAAGTACTTGACACAAGGTACTTCTTTTTGTTTTCAATTTAGAACAATGCAAGGCTCTACTTCAGCAGCATTATGGGAAAGAAACTATTTCCCTTCACATTATTCGCCGTGGGTGAAAACTTACTATGGTTTGACAGATATCTGCAGTATTTCAGAAAGCTATGGAGGTGTTCCTACAAAGGATTCAGCTGCAAATAATTAGGTATTTGCTATGTGAATAATGGAATGTATCCTTCTAGAAATATGCAAGCATGAAGGGAGAGTTATACAGCAGTTTCAGAGTCAGGGAATGAAAGCATATCCCATCAAAATGTGACCTATTCAAATGGCAAGCAATGTAGTAAGGAAAGATCATGTCTGCAGCTAGGTTCATGTAAGTCCAGCAAAGCGTCAAAACTCTTAAAGGCAAGCAGCCTATTACAGAGGGTGAACCTTGTAAACTCTTAGCACTGCAAAGGTAATTTCAGATAATTTCTCCACAACTGCCATGTTGTCATTTTACTTTCCATATTGAATCTACAGGTAAATACATAATCTATTCAGATAAATATGCTTAGAACTAAGGATGTTTTCTCCTATCTGGAAAAACACCCAAAATAGAAAGAGGTCAATGGTCAGCCCATGTAGCCTATAGATAAGTTGCTTTAGTTATAGCAGCATCCCAAGGCTATAGCACCAAAATCTCTTAAAACAACAACAAAAATTTATTGTGTACTATTTAACAGGATAGTTTTTTTTAAAATCTGCAGGATGAATTTGTTACCACAGCTACCCTACTTTGTCATGAACACAAACATATTCCAGCACTGATTATCAGGGTATTCAGCATTCACAATATTCAATGAAAACATAAAACAACATGCCTAAAATGTTAATTAAGGCATGTTAAATCACAAAGTTAAGGAGTCAAGCCACGATCATGCAAAGATTTTTGCAAGACTCAGCTTTTGCATACCATGAGGAGACCCAGTGATTCCAGTTGGACCCCTTGGCTACGTCTAGACTGGCATGATTTTCCGGAAATGCTTTTAATGGAAAAGTTTTCCGTTAAAAGCGTTTTCGGAAAAGTGCGTCTAGATTGGCACGGACGCTTTTCCGCAAAAGCACTTTTTGTGGAAAAGCATCCGTGCCAATCTAGACGCGCTTTTCCACAGAAAAAGCCCCGATCGCCATTTTCGCGATCGGGGCTTTTTTGCGGAAAACAAATCTCAGCTGTCTACACTGGCCCTTTTGCGCAAAAGTTTTGCGCAAAAGGGACTTTTGCCCGAACGGGAGCAGCATAGTATTTCCGCAAAAAGCACTGATTTCTTACAGTAGGAAGTCAGTGCTTTTGCGGAAATTCAAGCGGCCAGTGTAGACAGCTGGCAAGTTTTTCCGGATAAGCGGCTGATTTTCCGGAAAAACTGGCCGGTCTAGACATAGCCCTTGTGTATGTTTTTGTAATACTGGCGTTTAAGTCAGGAAATGCAAGCATTATGATTGCACATCAGAGTTTAATTAATGTTATGCATTATGATATAACTATAATTATGGGATTATACTCTGTTTATCAACCAATGCTACACAATGAAGGGTTTTTTTAAATTTTGTTTTCCACCCTCTAATGCTTATTAATATTTCAAGCTCTTCGCTCACTTCAGCCCACACATAGTCAACAGCATTTGTCAGAAAACAATTTGCCTGATTCTTCTCTTTCTTATTTCAGTTTTGACTGGCAGTTTAGACCAATGGTTCTCAACTTGTGGTCCGCGGACCCTTGGTGGTCTGAGATGGTACTGCAGGGGGTCCTTTGAAAATTTCCCGCTCTTTTCTTTTCTTTTCCCCCAGAGAGGGGGTCCATGAAATTTTAATAGATTGAAAAGGGGTCCCTATGGTCACAAAGGTTGGGAACCACTGCTTTATACTTAACCCTGATATGTTCTCAGATGAGAAGAAAAGTCATGCACTAAATATGCAGGGGGTTTTCAGTGAATTCAAGGAGATTAGAAAAACAGAAGTGAGTACTCAGTTTGCTAAAAACTAGAGACTGAGACTATGTCTACACTGCACACTGATTTCAAAATAACAGGCTTCTTACTCTGACTTCTGTAACCCTCATTTCACGAGAAGTAAGAGAAACTGAAGGGAGAGTGTTCTTCCTTCGATGTCCTGCTATGTAGACAATGCCTATAGCCGAGTAAAGGTACTTTGACTTCAGCTTCGCAATTGACGTAGCTAAAGTTGCGTATCTTAAGTCGACTTCAACCTGCAGAGTAGAAGTATCCTTAGGGTATGTCTGCACTATAAAATTAAGTGACATTTAATTTATCATGTAGTCTCCGATTTTTACAAAGTGGATGCTGCGTCTCCCCACTATGCACATTCAGTCAGTCGAGCACATCCTCACTCCCAGGGCTCACATGGACTCATTGAGCAATGCACAGTGGGCAGCTCACCCATTGTTCCTGCTGACAGTTGGAATTCTGGGTTAGGGTCAGTGTTCCTTGTAAGCTGAGCACTTGTGCGGCCGCTCAGGAGAAATTCGAATGCCGCCGAGCTGATTAGCAGAGTGCCTACAGTGAGGTTTTGGTTCTAATAATGGTGCACATTCACACACACTTCAGTGCACAAAAAAATTATTTTGCACATAAATAGAAAATATCTGCACATCAGTGAAAAAGATTAGAGAGGACACTGGCTCCCTTACAGGATTAAAACATTTTCATGGACTGTTTTGGGTACATTTTGTCATCTTCCCATGATGCACTTGCCTCCTCTCTTCCTTTGTCCCCAAAAGCAATGGCAAACAATCATTTTCATGCCTTTTTTCCTAAGCCTGGGTTACCTGTGCAGACACCATAGCTCAACAAGCATGGACCCCCAATCAGCTGCATAGTGTACCTGTGAGCATCACAAACACTTTGTAGTATCTGCAGAGCCTCACCAGAAGTCACTGTGCAGAAGAATGTGAGCCTTGTAATTTTGTAGCTAATAAATTAGTTAGTTATGATGAATATATGTTATAGCATAAGGTTTGGATTAGACTTAAACACAAGGGCTACGTCTACACTGGCACCCTTTTCTGGAAATGCTTAAAACGGAACAGTTTTCCGTTATAAGTATTTCCAGAAAAAGCACGTCTACATTGGCAGGATGCTTTTCCGGAAAAGCATTTTTTCCGGAAAAGCGTCTGTGCCAATGTAGACACGCTTTTCCGCAAAATAGACCCAATCGTCATTTTCGCAATCGGGGCTTTTTTGTGGAAAACACTACTGTGCTGTCTACACTGGCCCTTTTCCGGAACAATTTTCCGGAAAAGGACTTTTGCCCAAATGGGGGCAGCATAGTTTTTCCGGAAAAACACTAACAATTTTACATTAGATCGTCAGTGCTTTTCCGGAAATTCAAGGGGCCAGTGTAGACAGCTGGCAAGTTATTCTGGAAAAGCGGCTGATCTTCCAGAATAAGTGGCCAGTGTAGACACAGCCCACGTGTAGGCCTCAGACAGGCCAGGCAGCATTGTTAACTTAGCTCCAGCTCTGTTTGATGTTAGCACATTCTGATGTTAAAGTGAAGGAATGGAATATTGTAATGTATAGTGATGTTAATATTAGGCAAGGTCTTGTAATAGATAGAAAGAAGTTTAATGTTGAAAGACTTTGTAACTTTGTTAAAGTGACTAGAAGTACTCTTTGTTCTGTGCTGCAATTGTATACGTGTATTGTTTGTGTGAATGAGAGAGAGAATGTTTTAGGAAAGATAAGTGTGAAGGCTATTGTATGCCCAAATGGTCAGAGGAGGGGCTGGAGACTGAGAAGCACCAAATAATTATCAACTAAGCTAAGGCATACTGAAAACACAAACTGGACCGAGCCAGTCTGATGAACCCTAAAGTTAGTGGCAAGCATCCCCGAGGGGTCGTCAGTACACTAATATCAGATGACTGTGAGAACAACCTCCAAATAAACATATGTCACAGAAAAGCTGATTCTGATGCTGAATGGCTAATTAAGGCCTGACAAGGCAAAATGCATAGACTTGAATGAAAGGAAAATCCTATAAAGAATGGGGTGTCTTGTATGGTTCTTCTGGTTCTGTCCTGCTACAACCGGGGAGCATCAGTCGGGACTGACAAGAACCTGGCTCCTTACTCACACCCAGACTATCTGGCCAATAGATTGGGTCAAGCAACAGACTGGTAATTAATCCATCAGCAGGACACACGTGCATGCATGTGTGTGTGTAAATGGATATGCTACTTTGTTATATTATCAATAAATGCAGCGTGTTGCCTTATCCCCCTGAAAAAGATCCCGTGTGCTTCTTATAAGCCTAACACACCCACATAGACATGCTGGAAGTCACAGAATGGAGCAATTCACAGGTGCTGGCAGCAAGAAGGAACTCTCTTTTCAGACCAGAAAATTACCATTGGTGACACTGAAATGCCAATAGAGAGACCTAGCCTGCTCCTTATTCCTATGGCTCATGAAGCCGTACCCGGGCAGCTGAGGCAGCATTAAGGAAACAGTTCAATCATAGGCTAAGCATATGCAGAATGGCAGAAGAATATACCTTTGGATGTATAAAGGCCTGCAGGTGCAATTTTCTTGGTAGGTTAGATCCCAGCAAAAGCATAATTTCCATTTTTGCTGCTGCTGATTGTGTACTTCATAATATCTGTAAAATTAAGGGGGAAAGTTTCTGTGGGAATCACAGCCTTCTGCTCCTTGAGCCATCCTCTGGAGTTGAGGATAAGGAATACCAGAGCTTCTCCCCACCACCACACACACACACGTTCTAGGACAGGGGTGGGCAAAAGGGCCTCCGCGAGTCAGATCTGGACCAACAAGCAAGTTGATCTGGCCTGCAGAGGCCCTGCTACTCCCCCGGCCCCCAGGCCAATCAGGGGTGGAAGGAAGTGTGTGACATCTCCTCCCGCCCTGCCAGGAGAGCACAGTGTTTAGAAGTCCCACTCACTCCTTGTAGGGTGGGGGCAAGGCAGGAGGAGACTTTGTGCGCTCCCCCAACCCCCAAGCCCTGATTGGCCGGGGGGGGAGGGGGGAAGCATGTGAAATCTCCTTTCACCCTTCGAAGGGCATGACACTTTTAAGCGTTGCATGCTCCTTGCAAGATGGGGGCAAGGTGGGAGGAGATTTTGTGCACGTTCCCTGCCCCTAGGCCAATCAGGGCTTGGGGGCGGGGAGAGAACGTGAAGTCTCCTCCTGCCACGCAAGGGGCTCAGCACTTAAAGTTAACTGCCAGCTGCTGCTCAGCTGGTGGTTGACTCTAAGCACGGCGCTTCCTTGCAGGGCGGGGGCAGGAAGCAAGAGATTTTGCGAGCTCCCCCTCCCTAGGCCCTGATTGACCTGGGGGCCTCAGAGGGGAGTACGCAAAGTGCTCTAATAGCTAAGCTGAAAGTGGCTCTTCCTAGGACATGAGGAACATGCTGCTGCTTCCAGAGAGCCAGGCAGAACCAGATAGGGAGCCTGACAGCCCTACGCCACCCAGACTTTTAGTGGCCGAGGTCCCTTTTTGACTGGATAGTCCAGTTCAGAATTGGACACCTTAGCAGGGCCACCTGGCAATTAATGAGCCTGCTACAGCCTACACTGACAGAGCTGGGTCTTTCAGCTTAGCTATTAGACACTCATACCTTAAACATCAACGCTGTCAGGTTCAGGGCCTGATTAACCTTTTGTAGGCCCTGGTGCCTGAACTGTGACCTTGCCCTTCGTTGTGCCTATACCCAGCTCAGCCTCTTCTTCCTGAAGCCTCACCTGCCATGAGCATGGGGCGAGGCAGAGTGGAGTGAGCTTGTGGTGAGGAAGAAAGGGGAAGAGAGGAGTGAGTGGGGGGTCCTTGGTGTATAGCATAGGTGGAGTGGGGCAGCCCATGGCCTGGGCTCCAGGGCCCCTTCTGAGTGTAGGTCTGGTACCATTGGCACCGTTGTAAACCAGGTATTGTAGAACAGGTGTGCTTTGAGATTCAGATTCAATGCATGTTAAAACGACTTTTTGTAAAACCACAGGATTCAAAAAATTCTTCTCTCTAAAGAACTTGTATACTGCACATACTCATGTGGCTCTTATACAATTCCAAGCTCTTCCCTGGTACTGCCGTAGTGTTTATGTTCTTTGGTGCCAGTTCTTCATATTCTGGCACACGTCCCTGAGTGACGTCTGTCTCCAGGATATTGCAGTCATCTACTTGTCCATGTAACTCATTTTTTCTATTAGGATTAGTAAGACATATGGAAATATTGCTAAAAAGTTTCTGCTAAATAAGGATTTCAAATTTAAAATGATTTTGCTTCCACTACATTCACTTCTCACTTCTCTTTTGTGTTTGCTTTCCATGAATATTCATGTGATTGAATTTCACTAGCATGAATGATCATCGAAAGTGAATTTTAAATTTGCTTCTTTTAAGCATTCCAGATTAGAAACATGATTCAACCAAGGTTTAGACATTTACATGGATGAGAACAAATACAGTTATATTAGTATAAAACAAGATATAAATCCCCTTGCTTCAGGACATAAACCAACCGCAGTGAGAACTGAATCTGTGCCTAGTGACCCTAAGCACTGTAAATAATAATGGAAAGGGACCAAGAAGAAACTTCTATACACAGGTTGTTCCATAACTGTCCATTACTATGTTTATGCACTCTCTCCTGAAACACATGGTAGTGGTCTTGTCAAGCACAAATATTAAGAGACCACTGGCATAATCTTATATGGCAATTTGTATATTCCTATCATAAGAGCTACACTTTGCTATCTGGGAACAGGTACAGTGCCATGTGAAATATTGTCACCAATCACAACTAACTCAAAAAGTCAATTGTTTGAACAATCTCCATGAATAGAAAAAAGGCAAAAGGATTACAATTTGATAAGTTATAACTAGCAATAGATACCTAAACAGAATCCTAAATCTAATCTGGAAAATTGATCCATTCTTGTCATGCTTTTCAGGCAGTTGTTTAGCAGTATGTGACATTTTCCAATAATTGTAAGTTGTGAGGCAGTAGTTTGGCATTCATTTTAGTTATATAATCCGTAACGTTTAACTTCAGTTCTTTCACCTAGCCACCAGTAGTTACTATTTAAGTCATCCATTTGGCAATTTAGAATTACACATGAACCAAGGTAATCTATAAGAAGCACTTTATTTTGGGGGAATGCAGGTGCTAGACTTCTTTATGTTCCCACCTATGGCACATCATCATCTTACAAAACACGAAGGTAGGTCACAAGCTCAGCTCTGGAAGATTAAAATTGTCATTATGGACTATTTTTCAACAGAAGAAAAAACCTTACTAATGAAATCTGGCCAAATATATTCAAATCCCAAAAATTACTCAATGAAAAAAAAAGTTAAATAGTTTTTCAAAAAATGCATTCTGTTTTCCAGTCATCTCCTTTTGGTATCTTCCATACAGTAAACGCTGCAATTAATATATCTGTCATGAGAAGCTGCAGAGAAATGATGGAATACCTTAATGTCCTCTCTTTCTAGGTTTACTCAGACAGCAATCAGACACAAATGGGTTTGCAACACAAAAACAGTGCATAAACAAGAGTACTCTCAGTGACAGATGTTATTGCATCATGAGATGCTTTCCAGAGAGATCAAGCATTGATGCTCATGACTTGTCAACAAAGTCATTTGATATTGAAGCTCAAACACTTTAATGAAGAATCTACAGAGGATCTGAGTGCTGTGGCCTTTAAAACTACTGCATTATATTGAAAAAGTGATGGATTCTAAGCAACCAACATTCAATTTTAAAGCTGTTTAAGATGCATATATATTCTCCCACACCCTTTCCCCAACTCACATCCTTCTCCCAAATGCTGCCAAATGTCTGTGACATTTCCAAAAAACACAATGCAATGTTGGGACAATTGTGAGGGGAAATTGCTTTATACACTGCATATAAGGCAGGCAAGTAAGTTATGAGTAGAAACTAGACATACTATGTTAAGCAGTATTGGTGATGGACCTGGAGAATGTAATCTTCTCTTTATCAATGTCATAAGTACAGTGTAGTCATTGGACGTGCAGGCTTCCCCATGCAACCTAGCCAGTGAACCCTGACCCCAGCCTGAAGGGTTACCTTTAAGGCGAGATGGATATTTAGCCTTCACATCTGTTTATTTCTACACCTCTCAGCTGAACATCCCAATATGGGTGTCAATTAATGTCAAATAATGTCTTTATGAAGTGGAGCCTGTCCATGAGGAACAAGAGAGGAACAATAACATATATACCATAAAGCTGTGTCTAGATTGGCAAGTTTTTCCGCAAAAGCATTTGCTTTTGCGGAAAAACTTGCCAGCTGTCTACACTGGCTGCTTGAATTTCCGCAAGAACACTGACTTCCTACTATCTGAAATCAGTGCTTCTTGTGGAAATACTATACTGCTCCTATTTGGGCAAAAGTCCTTTTGCACAAAAGGGCCAGTGTAGACAGCTTAGATTTGTTTTGCACAAAAAAGCCCCGATCGCGAAAATGGTGATTGGGGCTTTTTTGCGCAAAAGCGCGTCTAGATTGGCATAATGTTTAATTCACTGCAGGACTGCCCTAATACATCCCCTTTTGGTTAAACTTGGCACTACATGTGCTCCTCCCACAGATGTATACAAGGTACAGAAGCCCGTTCCTTTTCAGTTTAAAGCAATTTTTAAAATAATCCCATTTAAAAAAAACATTTTTTCTGGTTTTCATCCTACTTTTTTGTCATTTGAATATATACATATAACTTGTTTTATTAAGAAAACACAATACATTGCATGCAAATGTTTGCATTATGATAATGTATTCGTCCATCTTTCTATGCAACGCTGCCTGTTAAAGTCAAGCTATGTATTAATCTAGAAGATACACACAATAAACAGACAAGCAGACATACAAGCTCTTGAAGTGCATGTACAACTAAATGTACTGATGAATCTCCTGCCCACCATGTACATATTTCAAGCTGCTAGGTATTTTTCAAGGAGCAGTTTAAAGATCTGACACACTAAAATGGGAAGAAAATGAAAAGCTGTATCAGAATACATTTCAGAACACAAGGAAGTATTTGAACGTTAATGCTGCAAATGCTGTGGTCCAATTATTAAATGTAAATATTTATAGGTTAATAGTTCTAAGTGTACAACTGTAAAATGTTCAGTCAAATAAAAAGTTTTATTTGGGGATTAGAGATATATTGTTTTCTTAAATTTGGAGGTGGCTTTGTGTTTTGAGTTCTGATTCAGTTCTGCAGCAGACATGCTGAATTCCATTTAATCAAATCTACTGAATACTGTTTCCTCATCCTTCTAGCTACCAAAATAAACCCCAGATGTTTACCCAAAAAATTGGCCAAATATTTGCGCTGATTTTCACCTGTGTTTGTGGTTGTAGTCATAGACATTGATACATTGTCATAAATAAAAACTGAAAGCAAAGGGCCCTAATGGGGCAACAGCCTCTGTGGAACAGAGCAACCCAGGCCATAAGCTTGGCATCAGTCTTTAAACAATGTCAAACTCCAAATGTGGCTGTCTGTGGCTTTAATTCAACCAACACACATAAGAGGCAAGTGGACGGCAGAAGTGCTTTCAGCCAAGGCCAGACCAAGCTCTGGGGTTCTGGGCAGGTGCTAAGGACCTCCTCTCCTTGGTGCAGGCTCACAAACATACTCCCACCAAAAGGAAGCAGCCAGCCTTAATTGAACTTCTGGCTCCTGATGGGTTAGCATCTTCTCCTGACCCTACTAGGCCTCTTGAGCCCAGCCTAGTGCACCAATACCTCCTGCAGGGGACAAAGGCAGCCTGATAAACTTGTATACAAACAGCCAATCCTCTGCTTTACACTTATATCATAGGTTAGAGTGGCCCAACTGCAATCCAATTAGCAACTCAAAAACCAAGGAGCTGCTCTTCGGAGTAAAAAAGGTGGGAGGTTTAAAATCAGTAATTGAATATGAGAATGATAGACGAAAGCATTAGATTTCTTTCTTCATACAATTTTCACATCTGCAGAAGAAGAGTATAGTATATCTTCTTGTTTATATTTGAAAACCAGTGAAAGACTCTTTCTCCACAGCAACAAATGGGAAGATACATACCACAACAGTTTGTTAATCTGGCACATTTATCACAGCAGAAACAAATGTATTAACTTTCTACAGCCTTAGGGAATACTGTCCAAGTTATAGGTACAGTTAGGGTATGTCTACACTACCCCGCTAGTTCGAACTAGGGTGGTAATGTAGGCATACCGCACTTGCAAATGAAGCCCGGGATTTGAATTTCCCAGGCTTCATTTGCATAAGCCGGCCGGCGCCATTTTTAAATGCCGGCTTGTTCGAACCCCGTGCCGCACGGCTACACGCGGCACGGGCTAGATAGTTCGAACTAGCAAGCCATTCCGAACTATCTGTACGCCTCGTGGAATGAGGTGTACAGATAGTTCGGAATGGCTACGCAGTTCGAACTATCTAGCCCGTGCCGCGTGTAGCCGTGCGGCACGGGGTTCGAACAAGCCGGCATTTAAAAATGGCGCCGGCCGGCTTATGCAAATGAAGCCCGGGAAATTCAAATCCCGGGCTTCATTTGCAAGTGCGGTATGCCTACATTACCCCGCTAGTTCGAACTAGCGGGGTAGTGTAGACATACCCTAACCTATTCTGACTGAAGCTATTTCAGAAGACTCTCCCCCCACCCTCCTTCTTCCCTCCCAACAGAAAATAATGTCATTTCCCTCAAAATATCCTATTAAAATGTCTAGGGTTGCTTTCAATAGTCATCATCAGATTGATGATAATGCCAGGAGACACCAGGCCAATCCTGGAGGGTTAGCAGCTCTAGTTATAGGACAAAATCATGTCCATAGGATTAGATGGATTTTCTTCTTTTAAAAAAGAAGGGGCAGGGAGCACATGGAAATGATACAAATACCAGAGCTGGATCACTTTACAAGATTTGCATAGCCATATGCCACCAAGATAAGAAGTGACACAGTTGCAGATTAAATCCGTAATGATTGATATTACAGTTCCTGTGTTCTAAGAAGAGAATGAAGTTAGGAAAACAGCTTTTTTATTGCCACAAGAATACTGAAATATTGTTGAGTCCACACATTCCCTCCCGCAGCTCCACTTCTTGCCAGATAATAGGTTGATGAAATGGTTGAGCAGTCACTTTCACTAGATTTTATTGTCCATGTTAAGGACATTTCAGTAAAATGCAGGTCAGTCCAGGGAATGCATGAAATAAATACATCATTTGCTACTATGGGGCTTAAAATATAGTACAAGACTCTCCTCCAGTAATAAAAGTTAGATCCAGTCACTTATACTATTATTGATCTAATTTTCATTGTAATTGTACTGTATCTGGGAGCTCTTTCTAGCATTTAAAATACTCCAGAAGGACTTGGAATATACTGTACAGTGTATATGTCTGATATATCTCCCAAAAACTATTGGCTGTAATCAGGATTATTATGGTAAAGTGATACATTTACTAGAAAACTAAGTTTATATTATAGAAACTGTCCTAAAATTGGCTTATTGGAAAATGAAAGTATCACTGGATGGAGAACATGGTGGTTTGTCATGACTACTGTATCTTATAGCAGTCTGTAACTGGGTATTCATAATCATGCCTAGGATTTAGGTCAAGAACCCTAATCAGTATGGGATTTCACATCTGTTTGGGCCAAGTGAAAAACTATTCAACTAAAAATAGTCTGAAAGTGTGGTTTTTCTCTGAGAATGAACTATACAACTGGCATCTTAGGTTCCACAATGGCGTTCAGTATCGATTGTGCTGTTTCATGTAAAAAGATGGTGGTTTTGTTTTGTTTATTTCTTAACTAAAAAATCTGCAAACTCAGCTTGGGATCCAAGAATCAAGCACAGGTCTTTCCATCTGATGCATTGTCATTCTTCATAAATATTCTGAAAACCATATTATTCCCCTCAGTAACAACTCTGCACCCTCATTGTTGCCTAAACTGTTTGATGACTGGAACTTAAAAAAACAATTCTGCTGGTAGACCACAAGAAGGAAAGAAACCTGCTCTCATAGATGTGTTGACTCCACAGGGCTAACAGGGAATAAAATTCAGCAGAAGCTTACCTTGACTCAGCATAAGCTTATTTGCACGCTTATTTCAAAATAAGCTATTCTGGAATAGTTATTCCGAAAGAGCTTATTTCGAAATAGCATGTCTACACTGCAGGGAAGCCTCAAAATTAGTCGGAGGCAGGGTTCCCTAATGTAGATGTGCTATCTCAATTTAGAGCCCCAGGAGGCACTGGGGAGAAACAACTTAGAATGGCCTTGGAGAAGGGCTATTTCGAAATAACAGAAGTGGAGCGTCTACACACACCTTATTTTGAAACAGCTATTTCAGAGTAGGCATTATTCCTTGTAGAATTATGTTTGCAGATTTCAGAATAAGCCATCCATTATTTTGAAATAACAGAATGGCTGTGTAGACCCTCGCATTGTTACTTCGAAATAACACTTATTATCTTGAAATAATGGTGCAGTGTAGACACACCTTGAGTGAACACATCTGTCTCCATTTTTATTTACAATAATCACTTTCCAGAGCAGGACATTTTCAAGATACTTTTGAATGTAAAGTTATATCCTTATCTGTCCTTGATTAGGAAACCCTGAACTAGTGTTTACAATTGTAAGACCCTATAAAGGTCATGGGGTTGGTTTAATACCTTCAGACAACATGAATTTGGCAGTTATGGCTTAGAGCTAACAGCTCATTATGGGCACATCTACATAGCAGGGCTAAACTCAAAATAAGCTACGCAACTTGAGCTACACTAATTGCACAGCTTAAGTCAAAATAATTTATTTCGACCTTTGGCACTGTCTACACAGCACTTGTTTTGAAATAGAGCATTCTTCCCCCAACTCCCCTTACTCCTCATATAATGAGGGTTACAGGAATTTGAGTAAGAAGCCCATTATTATGAATTTATTTCAAAATAATGGGCTTGCTATATAGATGCGCACTACATTATTTTGGAACAACTGATGTTATTCCAAAATAACGCTGCTGTGTAGACATAGCCTATGAAAAATCCAGAGGAGAACAGAGTTTCACTATCTTATTTATCACTTACCTTATCTCTGTCTTGAAATATGAGGTCATTTACATTTTATGGGTGACCCATTCTGGCTGCTGAGAAATCAAAACATTCATCTCATAATTTAAGTAATTTATTCAGGAGAAAGGTCTTCTTTGCACTCTGATTTTACCTCATTTGCATAAGAATAATAGAAATGTTGTCAGGTATCCAAAAATATACACTTAGTGCAGAGTAATACAGGAATGTTCAAACTTCATTTCAAATGCCAAAGCACTTGTAGGTGTCACTGCATATTTATTGCAGCACTCAAATAATAAGAAGGATGAAGAGAAGAATACCAAGCTCTAGGGAAGCAGCCACTAAAATATAGAAGCCAAACAGAGGAGATATGCAGAGAAGGAAGAAAAGCTTATGCGGTGTCAAAGACCTATTCAACTAATGCGCATTCTTAAAAGATCAGCATTACTATATTCAGGGCTGATCGCAACATCTATTATTAAGGTTGGCTGACACAATCCATTTATAAAAACCTGTTTTCAATAACTTTAACTTTGCAAAACTGTAACCAGTTGAGCTGAAATTTTCTGTGCTGGCTGCCTCTGGCTGAATTTTATTAGAAATTTTCAGACAAAACCGTTCAGTCATTTCTGAGAACAAGTCTTTGGCAAAAGAACACTTCTTTCTCATATTAAAAAATTCCTGTGACCATTTCTTTGAAAAGTTCTATTGCCTCCATAATTCGGTGTAGGGACAGGAGATTTGGCAGAATGCTGGCTTTTGCATCAGGGATGTGCTTTTTTGCTTTCTTCTTGAAAACCCTCCCACATCTGGCCAAGTTATAAGCCTTTGTGGGAGAAGAAATTTTTAAATTGTAGTTTGTACAAGCTCAGAAGTAACTCCTTATATTTGCGACGAGGAGTCCTGTGGCACCTTATAGACTAACTGAAGTGTAGGAGCATAAGCTTTCGTGGGCAAAGAAGTGGGTCTTTGCCCACGAAAGCTTATGCTCCTACACTTCAGTTAGTCTATAAGGTGCCACAGGACTCCTCGTCGCTTTTGCAGATTCAGACTAACACGGCTACCCCTCTGATCCTTATATTTGAGCAGCTAAATTCCCTGAAGATGCTGCCTGTACTGGGCATGTTCAAACCTGCAGTTGAGGAGAACTTCCCCTACAATTGCAGTTCTGGGCTGCTGTGGACCATGCCAAACCTGGATCTGGGCACTAAAACTGAGAGCAGGGAGAACTCCTCTTATGTGCTCCCAGTAATTCTCTTGCTGGGTCCAGGCAATGTGGGAGAGGAAGATGTCTGATTCAAATTCAGATGCGATGAGATCTGGATCTACACAGGTATTGGAGGAGAGGAGAAGAAACTGGACAAGAAAGGGATGAAGACAGAGACTAGATGCTGATGGGGGAAAGGTGGAAACTGGGACTGGAAAGTGGGTGTTGGGTGGCTAGATGCAACGGTGGGAGGAAGACACACACACAGAGAGAGATGACAACTTGTAAGAGGAGGAACTTGGCATAGTTGGGTTAGGAAACTGGGATGGAAGGCCTGGAGGGATGATACTAGAATTCGTTGGGCATTGGTAAAGGAGCCTGGGATTGGGATTAAGAGCCTGACCTGTGGAGACTGTGTCTGGCTAGGTGAAGAAAATGGGTGTTGGTGAAGAATCAGGGATTAGGAAGAGACTCAACTGAACAGGAACATGTTGGAGGGGACATGTCAAGGGATATGGTGGAGTAGGTATGGGCAGAACGGTATGTGCCTCCCAGTGCACAATCCCCTGCAAAGCCTGGAATGGAACCCAAGATTCCTGAGTGTGGCCATTCCTCTGTTGTCAGCAACTATCTATTAACACCAGAAGCACAGCATCCCCTCCCCTCTCTACTGCTTGTGCTCACACAGGATGAAAACCAATTACTTCATTAACTCAACTAGCAGTGGTCTGTGCTGTGGATCTAAAGGTTCCAAGCCAGTTGATGACCCATGTGGGTGTTGATATGCCAGAAATTAGATATTCCATCATGTAAATTTGCTTTGTTTTAAAAACCTAAGAAATTACACATTAAGAGAATCCTATTAAGATTTTAAAGTCAAGAACACAAAAATTAGGCAATGGCAGAATAAAAGCTGCCTGTGTAATCTTTGGGCTTGTCTTCATTACCGTCGTACAGCGATGCAGGTGCTGCTTCAGTGCATCTGGTGAAAACATACTGTGTCAGAGGGAGAGTGCTCTCCCATCAATACAAGGTAGAAGCTAAGTTAAGAGAAAGGAATCTCCTGCCAATATAGTTCTGTGTAGACAGCCCTTTCAGTTAATGTAATTTACGTCTCTTGGGGGGTGGTTTTTACACGCTCCTGAGGGATGTAAGTTACATCAACTTAAGCAGTAGGGTAGGCAAGTCCTTTAGGTGCCCTCCTTGGGATTGTGCATTACAATTTGGTCTTTAATGACACGATCATTGAATATTTCCCACAGAACCCCTGCCTTTTTCAATGCGCAGGCAGGACCTTCCTGAAGACACTGCCTTCTATAACACTCAAACTGGGGCCCATCACAGAACACTCATTTGGCATATTCTTTTTGGCAGCCCTCCCTGGGCTCAGTCTCTAAACAGACCAACCCGGCCCTTCGCAGTCAACTTATGTGGTTTGGCTAGGCTCTTGGCAGTTTTTCCTTGATTCCCAAAATCTCCCATGTTTTGGCAGCCTTCCATAGGCTTAGTCCCGGCTACACTGAGCTGTCCATGGTGCTGCTACTCTTGTAGCCTCCAGGAACCAATTTTCCCTTCTCTATCTCCAGGCACCAAACTAGCTGCTCTATCTCCATTTGCTCATTTTTATATGGCCCTCTTGTCCCTTTGACTGGCAGCCTCCCCTGTAGCCACTCTAAGCTACCTTTTCCAGAACAGGGTGAAGAAGAGCCAGGAGGCAGCCAGGAGCGGGCCTCTGGAACTTAATCCACCCTCTCCAATTGCTCTTTGGTCCTAGCAGTTAGCCAATATTTAGAACTGTAATGGGGGGAAGGATCTTCTGAGAGATGAAAATTATGACAGAGTCATGTATATTCTTTGCTGTAATCCTATTTATATACAAAGTCCTGTTTCCCTGAAAACAGTAGAAAACAACAGGAGGTACTTTTCTTGTTCAGAAATCCAAATCTGCCTTTTCAGCAAGTACTCTGAGGGAAAAAAAATCAGTCTCTTGGCTTCTTCCCAGGACCACATGCATCACAGCTTCTCCCACCAGAGAGACAAGTAAGAGAGAGAGAGAGATTTTTATTGGAGCAACTTATGTTGGTGAGAGAGATAAGATTTCGAGCTATACAGAACTCTTCTTCAAATCTGGGAAAGCACTTAGAGAGTCACAGCTAAATACAAGATGGAATCAGTGGGGCCAGCAGCCATCACAAGCCCGGTGAAGGGGGGGGGGGGCTGACTACATGTCCCAGAAGGGGCGGAGACTTGGGCAGAAGGGTCAGAGCCGAGAGCAGTCAGTCCTAAGTATTGCCCAGAGTACAGCACTGGGTTCTTCCCCCCACCCTCATAGCCATGTGGAGAGGCAGAGCAGTACTCTTGAGGCAATTCCAAGGAGTCTGGGGCACTGGCCACCACCACTGCTGTAGTAACATATGTTGCAACTGGTAGCTCTGGGCCCCTTTTGCCCCACTCCTCCCAATTCACCCATAGGTGGGCCTGGATGGAACAGCTAGATTAGCAAGGAACCATCCAAGTGAACTGTCCTATTAACACCTCTGCAGTTGTAGGACAATAAGGGAGGTTAGCAGGTTATAGATTCTTGTAATGGGCCAACAGTTCAGTGTCTTTATTAGGACCATGATTGCTTAGCCCTTACAAAGTTTGAGCTCCCAGGCTCATCCTTTGAAAGGACTGTACAAGTTTCCCACTGTCTGCTCACTTTTGACTTTATTTTCTGATTCCATAAATATATATACATAGTTACCTGCAGGGTTGCTGGACCCAGGCTACTAGAGACAAGGTGAGTGGGGTAGTACAGTAGAGTCCTGATTATCCGACCTAAATGGGACCGACAGGTGGTCAGATTACCAAAAATGTCGAATGATAGGGACTCTACTGTAGCCGGCGCTGCTTGGTCCCCATCCCTGCCTAGCCCTGGCCTCTTCCCTCCCTGCAGCTCCTGGGCACGTGCCTGGAGAATGGCCCTGCTCACTGCGCTGTCGCTCTCTTGGAGCCGCTGATGCCGCTCCTGCCCACACCGCTTCGTCCCCAGGTGCTGCAGGGAGGGGACGAAGCGGCGCCAGCAAGAGCGGCATCAGCAGCTCCAGAAGAACCACGAGGCAGTGAGCGGGGCCATTCTCCCAGCCCATGCTTTAGCCGACCCTGCAGCTCCCAGGGAGGAAGCGGCACCGGCAAGAGCGGCATCAGCGGCTCCAGGAGAGCGACAGGTCAGCGAGAGGGGCCATTCTCTCAGCCCACGCCCTGGAACCGCTGATGCCGCTCCTGCAGGCGCCGCTTTGTCCCCGGGAGCTGCAGGGTCGATAAAGCGGAATGTCGGATTACCAAAGGTCGGATAATCCGGACTCTACTGTATCTTTCATTGGTCTAACTTCAGTTGGTGCAGGAGACAGACTTTTGAGAGTATGAAGAATTTGTTTCTTTCACCAATAGAAGTTGATCCAATAAAAGATATTACTTCATCCACCTTGCCTGTCTAACATACATAAATACATGCTCTGTCATACACACACACCCTGCAATCAACACATGCATCAGCCCCTGCATTTGCATTCAGTCTTTGTGGCAACCCTTCAGGCCACAGGACTCTTCAGTGAAGTCTATGCTGGCACTTTGCAGCGCTGTAACTTTCTGGCTCAAGGGTGGGAAAAAACACCCTCCTCCCTTAAGTGTAGCAAGCCACAGCACAGTAAAGTGCAAGTGGGATTCAGGCTGCAGCACTGGGAGTTGCACTCTCGCCACTGTGAGCTACTCCCCTCATGGAGCGCTCGTGCCATGGCCAGACTTTCTGTTTAAAGCACTGCCGAAACTCTGCTTTAAAATGTTATGTGTAGATGCGCCTTAGATTCACCTCAGGCCTTGGCATGCTGGCCCACGCCTTGGGAGGTACTGTCTATTAATTCAGCTACCAATAAACAGAGGAGAATGCAATTGTTCCCCCCTTTAGCCAGAATGAAGGTGTGCTTTGTGTGCCCATTCACTTTGACTGAGTCTGTGACTGATGGCTGCCATTAACATTTTCCAATGTAGCAATATAAAATGTGTAGGCAATCTAAACTCTGGCACTTGCTAATTTATGACTGCTTGACTTTGCAACCTTAATAATGTGTTTTTAATGTAATTTTTGTGTGCAATGTATTAAATATAGTTTGCAGTACTACACTTAATAGGGAGGAACCTAAATAAGATTGGGCCATCTTCCAAGGAAATAATTTACCCTAATGACAGTGAAAGAAAATAATCACCGTGTAATCAATTAGCATTAACAAATATTTTGCTTAATGGGGCAAAATGTAGTTTTCCTTAACTCTGCCATATTCACTTATCTATTTATTAGTCACCTTCTCTTTCAAAATTCATTAAAGAAATAATTTCTGATATGAACAATTATTTTCATCTTTACCATATAGAATTTTTTTTCAAAGGAAGAATAATCTAAAATTGCAAAAATCATTAAAATTGTTGTCGAGTATCAGAGAGGTAGCCGTGTTAGTCTGAATCTGCAAAAGTGGCGAGGAGTCCTGTGGCACCTTATAGACTAACAGAAGTGTTGGAGCATAAGCTTTCGTGGGCAAAGACCCACTTTGTCAGATGCATGTTAGGGTAAAATATTTGTAGCTCTGTTAGGAACAGTATTTTTCTCATGCTAAAAGAAACCTCTCTTCTTTTAATACAGCTATTTAATCAGGAAGATATATCATTCACTAGGGTGACCCTACTAAGAGGTTTCAACATATAAAGATCAATCTGTATCTAAAGGAAAAACGTATCATTAAAATAAGCAAAGTTTGAAGAATTCAGTTCAGTCATTTTTGAGTTGCAACATTTGCTGTTTTATCCAAAGCTACTTCAAAATGAATGAATACTGCGGAACTCTAATGTGTTTTATTGTGACTTAAACTGTAAGAACTTCATAAGCCCATCACACTTCATAAGGATTTTAGGTAGTTTGACATATGGAAGATTCAGAAGACAAACAATCATGAGAAATGAGCACTGCGCTGAGAACTCACTGCTACTGCCTGACTTCAATCATACCTCATTGTAGGGTGGCATGAAATAGATAAATATGAGGACCTCCCATTTTGCAATTGAGAAATTAAGGGCTTATTCTGAAGACAGGCTGAATGCCTAAAATTGCAATTGTAGTCAATAGGAGCACAGATCCTCAGCCCCTGTGTAAATCAGGCCTTCAGTGACTTGCCCAAGATGACAGAGTCAGTATCAGAACCAGAATTAAAATCCAAATGTTAGCTCTATGTTAGCCGTTAGCTCACATGTCTTTGGCTACATCTAGTTTACATCCCTCTGTCGACAGAGGGATATAAATGAGGCACTTTGAAAGTGCAAATGAAGCGGGGATTTAAATATCCCATGCTTCATTTGCATAATCACATCATGGCGCTCTTTTGAACAAGCGCCATCTCGAAAGTAAAACCACGGTCTAGATGCGGTTCTTTAAAAAACGGCAGGCTTTTTCGAAAGCCTCATTTTTTTTACTTGTTCCAAAGAGTGCCTTGACACAATTATGCAAATGAAGCTCGGGATATTTAAATCCCCGCTTCATTTGCACTTTCCAAGTGCCTCATTTACATTTCTCTGTCGACAGAGGGATGTAATCTAGACGTAACCTTTGAGTCCTATTCCTTTTCTCATTCTTCGTCCCCAGATGAGAATCTCTTCTTCCTCCAAGCCACATCACCAGACTTCAGCACCGACGTCCACATATAAGTTTCACATGTTCTGCACAGAGCAAGTGATATAATGTGCAATCTCATTATGTCCATGGCAGAGCAGCTGTGCCACACAAGGTTCCCAAAACATATTTGGGACGTGTATGCTCTTGACAAAACCCCTGCCCAAGAGATGCAGACTTCCGAAGAGTAAGAAAAGCAGATTTGCACTTTAAAACCTCTATATGGTATCCAGTTATAATCCAGTAGCGCTGACACTTTTCATTTCTCTCTTACGCTTAAATTTAATTCTTTGAGTAGTGCATTCTAAAACACCCAACCTGTCATTGCTGGAGTAATTATCCCTATGATAATTGCTGCTCCTGGAATGGCTGGCATGTCCCTTCAACCCCTGAGAAAGGCAGAGCAGGAAGTCTCCACATGCTGTCCTTGCCTGCAGACCATCGCTCCTGCAGCTCCCATTTATCAATTACGGGAACCATGGCCAGTAGAAGCTGTGGGCTCAGTGTTGGTAGATGAGGGGCAGCACATAGAGCTATGGAGCCATTGCTGTACATGCCAGCTGCTTTCAGGAGTGCTGCAGGACCAGGGCAGGAGTAAGCCTGCCTTAACCCCACTGCCCCACCACCCGGAAACTGTCTCAGTTAAATGGTGCCCAGCCAGAGCCTGTTCCCTGAACCCTTGTCCCAGCCCTGAATCTCCTTCTGCACCCAACTTCCTGCCCCAGAACCCCTGCACCCAAACCCTTTCCCAGAGCTTGTACCCTGAAACCTCTTCTGGACCCCATTCCCCTCCCTGGGCTAAGCCTGGAGCCCCTCCCACACTCTGAATCTTTTGGCCCAAGACCAGAGCCTGCACCCCAACCCCTAACCCGGCCTGGTGGAAGTGAATGAGGGGTGGGGAGGAAGAGGGAGCAGGGTGAGACCTCAGAGAAGGAGTGGAGCAGGGTCGGGGTCTTAGCCTCAAAGAAGGGACAGAAAGGGAGAGGGGCAAGGGTATTTGAGTTTGACGTCGATTTTACATTGCCCTTAAATTTAAAAATCTTGTGGTTAAAAAGGTTGGAGACCCCTGTTGTAAACAATTAGGAGACGCTGGCTATTCTTGATATCCATATAAATAACCAATCTGCTAAGTTCTAGGCAAAACGTTTCTGTGGCAACCTTTAAAACGTTTTTTATCCTATTTGTTTTATTTTATGGGATATCCTCTTGCTCTTATGTTGTGAGACTGGGGGAACAGAAGCTCCCAATCTTCTCTAGCCAATTCATTATTTTATACTCTTTTATCATGACTTCTTCTTAGCTGTCTCCTTTCAAAAATAAACAAGCCCAGTTTTTTCACTCTGTCTCCACATGAGAGTTCTTCCAAGCCCTTGATTCTTTCATGTTGCTTTTCTCTGAGCTCCCAGTAAAGTCTGCAATATTCTTGTTTGAGATGGGGTGATCAGCACTTATCTGTGAAGAGTTTAGTTTCTCCTTGCTACAGAGATTAAAAAATCCAGAGAGGAAATACCCTTTACTGGAGTGATTTTTTAAAAAAACTTTTGTCACATATTTGATCTGCAGCTCTCATTTTCTCTTTGTCATAGTCTGCTAAGGTTTCTCAATGTCTGCAGTGAAGTGAACCTCAAAGTCCCTGCTGGAAACTGACATGCAATGAACACTGGTAGCCACTTACAAAAGACATTTTTTAAAAAATGCAGTTGCACATGTCATCTTAGATAAAAGGCATGCTCCCTCTCTCATATTTTTCCTCTATATCAAATTTAAACAAAATATGGAAAAGGAATATGATCCTAGTCCCCCTGATTTTTCACTGGGCCAAACATTCTGTTAGAAATGGTTACAAGCACTGCCAGTACTGAGATGGTTAAGCCAGTGGCTGTTGTGTCAAGATGTTGCACACACAGTTGGAGTTCTTTTCAGAACTGAAATACTAAGTCAAGGGGGAAAGGGAAGGCGAAGGCTCAGTCAACCATGTAAATGGATCAGAGGAAGCGAATTCGATAGTGTCTAGTCATAGAAGAGAGGGGGAGAAAAAAAGAAAGTGATTAACATCTGCTTCACCAAGCCTTTTGAAGTCCCTGTGTGTGCTACAGATGACAGCAGAAGTTCAGACAAACCAATTTTATTTTAAAGTTAGAGCACCACAAAATAAAGGCTTTACCAATAAGGGCTAGAAAAAGCAACAGGTCCCCAACATGACGCTTAGCAGTGTATCTCTGAATACATTAATCATCACTACAAAGAGGAGGCTTGTGGAAGCCTTGTTGTCAATTATTAAAGCCAAACCAATTTGCTACACTATTTATATTGAGGTCTTTTAGATGACCTCTGGTCTGCCCTTTGAGGACATTATTTGTCACATGACATCTTTTGTGAGATGACACTAGCTTTTTAAAGATGGAGAAGACCTATTAGATTTTCCAGTCTAGCCAGAGGATTGCAGAAAGTTTTGTCACCCCCTTCACTGCTGTGTAAGCTATTTTGTCTAATCATTTTCCTCTCCAGAAATGGCTAGAAGTTATGAGAGAAGCAATTCCCCACTTTGTGACCTTCCATGATCATGTCAAAATCCTTCTTTTCCCAAGCTGCCATTTCTACTCCCTTCACTCTTTCCAAATGACTGGCAATACCAGAGCTCTCCATGAAGATGTGCTATTTAACATGACAAGAAGCCTTACACAGTGGGACACACCAGGATATAATCCAGACTAATGAGTAGCTGTGTCACCCCTGCCCTCTAACCCAATGTTTTTCAAACTTGGGTCCTGCGATCGCCAGGATAAGCCACTGGTGGGCCGTGCTGCTTTGTTTATTTACTGGGTCCATAGCCACATACTCAGTGTAGCTATAGCTACGTGGTTGCACAAGAGTCAATCAAGCTTCGTGCACCTGATTAGCAGAGTCACGTACACCTGGTGATGTGTGCACAAGTGCCCCTTCCTTCACCCGCATTGCTTCTGCCCTCTGCCTTGGAGCCCCTGGTCAGCTACTCCCAGGACCCTTCTGCTTGCTGTGCACAGTGAACGGAGGATGCCGATATCAACATGTCCTTCCCCCCGACACAACCCTGCCTACGTATCCCATCTTCACAGAGAACGTGGGGGGAGATGAGGCTCAGGAACAGGATGGAGCTGCTGCGGTTTGAACAAGTGCCTTCTAGTGAGTGCCTTCCCCAGCTGCCAGCACACATGCACATTCTCTCTCACATGTACATCACACACACTCATTCTCTGTCTCACAGACCCCCTGTCTCTTTCACACTCAGGCCCTGTCCCCCCTCCCAACACATATTTATATTGGTGTTGTTACTTCTTGGTACATCCTGCAATGCCTATATGATCTCTAATTGTATTCTTTCAAAGTATTGTTATTTTAATTTTTTGTCTGGTCTGTGCATTTCATAATTTTATTTTTCTCTGGTACTTAAATTTAATTCTTTGAATAGTGAGTTCTAAAATGCCAAACCTGTCCTAGGTGGAGCAATTATACCTATGGTAATTTTTAAAAATATATATTATAGCTCTTTTTTTTTGTTTTTAGGGGTGGCACAGCTTTACACAATACCTTCATCTTGGCACACACAAAATTCATTCCACACATGGATAAAAAGGGAACACTGCCTCCAACATACCCCCATCTTAGATTTCCCCCAGAAATGTTTTTCTTGTGCTGCCCCGCCCTCTTTTGGAGAATACAAGTTTATATGAAGTCTGTTTAATAGAAATAATATGTACATAATTTGCTGCCATTTTGTATGTCACAAATGCTTCAATTTAAACAAACTAGATTAGAAAAAGCAAAAAAAAAAAGTTTATTAACTGAAAAGAGAAAGATTTTAAGTGAGCACAAGTAATGAACCACACAAGTCAGAAATGGTTATAAGACAAAACACTACTGCTGCCTAGTTTAATAAACTATATCATATTAAAGCAAAGCTTTCAGCAGTCTTACTGACCAAACCCTAGGTCAAGTGCTCCTTTCAGAATCTGCAATGGGAAGGGAGGATGCAGGGAGAGCGGAGTCTTAAGGTATTTGCCCCTTCTTTTTAGTAGTTTCAGTTCCCCTAATGAAAAACATTTCCAGCTGGATATCAGGAGGTAAAAAGTCAGTGTGGAAAGAATGTTTGAATGTTAGAATCTAACATGTTGAATGTTAGATTGAAACTGCTGAGGCTTTTTTCCTCACGCTTCAGCTTTCTTTGTCTTCTGTTCCTGTTTGATGACTCTCTTTACTGCTCAGATTCATATAAAGTAGATCACACATTCCTTTGTTTTGCACAGACCTGTTTGCCAACTACTGCTTGGGGAGGGCTGAGGTTTGGAATATGTGTTAACATCACCATATCTGGAAATTTTATAATTTCACATATAATGTTGTCACACATTTTATCAGGACAAAAATGACCAACAAATTATGAGTTTTCAAATAATATTTCACACGGCTTAATTTATACAAAGACTATTACAATAGTGTTCACGCTTCACAAATTCAAAAAATATAATTATTTATTATTTAAAATGCTGGAAATAATAAGATATATACTCCTCTGTGGGCTTAATATCTTGGTGAAATTCCATGGCATAAGTTCATACTAGAGATGACCTAATGATTCCTTCTGGCCTTAAAATCTATGGGACTAGAATATTTCAACACTGTAACTGATATCCTCATCATAATATGATGGCCTGTTTTATCTTCATGATTTTCTAAATATTACACCAGGTATGATACCTATATAAACTCATCCATGATTGCATTTTTAAAGTACCCATCTCTGTAGTATCAACCACGTCATCAAGGACACATTAACCCTCAGACCACTCCTCTGAAGTAAAATATTATCCCCATTTAACAGATGGGGAAACTGGCATACAGGAAGGTAAAGGACCAGATTTACAAAGGTATTAAGTATCTAAGGATGTAGATTGAAAGTGGATAGAAATTTAGCATTTACCTGTCTAAACCCTATTAGACCCCTATCTGAATCTTCCGGGGGCCTAAATAGCTTTGTGAATCAGGCCTCAAACATCTTGGCCGTAAGTGACATAGAAAGTCGGTGACAGAGCCAGGAAGAGGACTCAGTCATCCTCCAGGCCTGCGGATAAGATGGGGGGACAGAGGGGACAGCTGCCCATGGGCCTGACGATTCATTGCTGCTGTGACAGGAGCAGTAGTGGTCAGAGTGCAGAGTCCTTTAAATCCCCACTGGAGCACAGCATGGCACACTCTCAGCGGATCTGAGGTCTGGCTGCCCTCAGCTCCACTCCTTCTGCCTGATACTCCGCCCCTTCCATGAGCATGAAGCCAGGCCCCCTCCACCTTGCCCAGAGGCCCGGGAAGCTTGTCGGTTCCCCTGTCATTCTCCTAAGTCAAGAACTGGCTCGTATGAGGTATCAAACAGTTACAAGTTAATCAACTCAGTTCCCTAAAAAGATTTTAAAATAAAAGGTCTCTGCTCTGTGTGGAAAAGCTCTTTAAACAATAAGACAAACACAGCACAGAGCTTCTTTAAATATCGTCCATCCGATCCATTTCTCTCTGCTCTCATCAGAACAGCTCATGACACATGCACTTCAATTTTCAGCTTTCAATATTGATTTGGATAGACAGCTGGCTTCCTTCCTCACCTTTCCTTCCAAATTTGCTGTTCAGCTGGATGCCATTTTTCACAGTCAACGGACTGAACATGATGATCACTTTAAAGTGAAAGGACCCACGATGCAGTCTAAGAGAATGACATGTACAAGATCACCCTCTATTACTTAAGCTAATGTGGCCAAATCAGAGTCCGGAAAACCACTTTAGAACTGTACTAAGTTTTGGAAGATTGTTCTTAATTGAAAAGTTCATTGCTAATGCAAGTGTGAGATGGTGCAGTGCTGGACTTACAGACTAAATCATTTGAGTCTTTATTAATAACACAGGTTCATTTTAATTCAGTGAAGCACATAACTGGCATCAAGCTTTCAAGATTAGCACTTTGCTGTGACTGGAATCCCTAATATTATGAAACTTTATATTTTATATAGATGTAGTTGTTTTCATTATTTGCATTTTTAAATTAGGTTACTAATAGATAGCTCAGACTAATTATAAACCTGTTGATTTTATTGAGCCCACTGATATCCACTGACTAGTTACAAATCTTCATAAGTCTAAACTTGAATTCCATGTAATTATTCTGCAGTGAGCTAGGACTATGGTACAAAGATGAATGAGTCCCCCTGAGATTACTCCACCTTGAATAATCGGAAGAGGTCATTGGGGTCAATTACTGTTTCAGTTTGCTCCATAGCTGCTGCATGTAAATCAGTTTACTAGGAGCTCAAAAAGTGCTTTGATAACATTTATTTCATTACCTTTATCTCGGCAATTGTGGGCTTTCGTGATGTAGGACAATTAAATTCACAAGTAGAAATATGCTGAACTATATGGAAATGGTGGAAGCTGTTGAAATACAGAGCTCACAATTTACAAGTACAGAAGCTGTTTGTGGTTTGTAGCATTGGTATTACCACCAGTTTCAATGATAACAGTCAGATGCATCCAAGTCAGATGCCATTTTATGGAAGTATATGAGCTTCTAGTTCATGTTTCTAAACAATAGATTGCATGTTTCCTGTTAGAAATGTTAAGATTTTCTTCATATTTAAAGTTTATTTAAATATTTATATTTTGATATGGAGTATAGCCAAGTCTGAAAACTTTATCCAACAGAAGTTTGCGATTAATACTCCTAAAATAACAGCTTACAGTTAAAATTATTCTAATTTCACTCTGCATAAAATTATTACTGTTGTTACAGTAAATTGATATTATGAATTTTTAAAAGAAATTATGCCAAGTAAACCACAAAGAAAGAAGTATTTTGAAACTGCCAATGGATATTTTGAAATTACTTGTCTTGCATCTCTTTGCAAAGGTTTCCAGCTATCCTTATCAGATTTAGACAGAAGTAACAGATTGGTGTATACTAAATAAACATGCTTTAAACTATTCCAGGGAGATGCCTGCAGGCCCCAATGGGAATTAGCTGCCCAACTGTGACTGAAGGTCAAGGGGAATAGGATGGCCTTTTGAAAATCTCTCCCTTCAACTTGCTATAGACTTGTACTTACAGTTTTAGAGCAATATTTTTCCTAGACTTACACATTACAGGCAGTCCCCGACTTACGTGGATCCGACTTACGTCGGATCCCTAGATACGAACGGGGTGCACATGCGCAGCAGCATTCCCAGGGCTCGCTCACCTGGGTCCTAGGATCCTCCTCCTCCTCGGGCCGGCTCCGACTAGGGTCCCGCAGAGCTGCCGGGCAGAGGAAAAGTGCCTCCCCACGCCCGCTGCCCCCCCCCCCGCGGCCTCGCATCCTGCACGCCTCCCCCCTCCCCCCCTGCCAGCTACAGGCTGCCCCCTCCCCTGAGCAACAGGCTGCCGAACAGCAGACAAAAGCAGCCTCTCCGCCCCTCCTCCCCCTATACATGCTGGGCTCCCTGGGCAAACAAAGACTCCACCAAAACAAACAAAGTGCTGGCCTCATTGTGTTAGCAAAAAAAGGAGCCTCCTCCTAGAACCCTGGGTGGTGTGTGGAAATAAAGCTATTAGCTCAAAGCATGGTGCAGAGCTGTTTGGTATTTGATGAGTTACTCCTTTAGTCCTGAGTTTGTCACAGGGACAGAAATAGATGTGAAATCTTCTGAACAGGGGAACAGACAGCAAAACAAACATTAGAGGGGAGTTAACCTTTCCCTATGCTATCCAAAACTAAAAAAAATGTTTGGCTAGAGTTTCCCCTACAATATGTACCAGTTCCGACTTACATACAAATTCAACTTAAGAACAAACCTACAGTCCCTATCTTGTACGTAACCCGGGGACTGCCTGTAGTTGGGAAGATAGGGGAAGAAAAGATACAGGGATGAAATCCTAGCTTTGTTGACAATAATAGTAAAACTCACATTGACTTTAACAAGGACAGGATTTTACCTGTCTTTTAAGCTGCTCTGCAACCTTGTTTGGTATAATATGATCCTGGCCTTCATTTAAATACAAGGAGAAAGGTTGCTATTAAAAGATATGCTGGCTGCTTTAGACACATTGTCACCCAGTGTTCCAATTTGTGATGTGCTTTGCCCCCTGCACTTCCCCATGCAAGGCTGAGCCTTAAAAGTACAATGTGGCTCTCTCAATTACATACATGCTTTAAACATTAGCCTGAAAAGCTGTTAAACATTAAGTCTGACAGATCTACCTTAAAAGTAAATTATTTTATTGCACACATGATTATGTAATTTTTATCAATAATTCATAAAAATAGAAAAGTATCTTGGATTCTGACAAGGTCTATTTCCCTGTGTCCTTTGAGATTCTAAAAGAAGGAAGAGGAAGGCATCAGAAGGGCAGACACAATATGTTAACTTAAATTCCTTGATAGCATTTTGGCAAGTCTCTCTGATGTAAATAGGTCTCAAGTCATAACTAATCAAGCCTATTCTGACAAACTAGCATGCTTTCTCTTCCCCACACAGCACCAGAAGAAAAACTGAATGCAAAACTTAAAAATCACATTGTTTATAACATACAATGGGGACACATTTCTATTATCAGCACACAAGATCGACAATTTACACTGACAAGAGTTTATGAAAACAATGGCAGCCTGTTCTGTGAAATCCTTTCAAAAGCACCATCTTGCAATAGCTGGCATAGTATTTTCCTTTCAGTGAATTAAGAGACATTATTAAAGCCTTTCCTTTTTGAGATGACATTTTTAACTTAAAAAAAAGCCTAATTTTTTCTTTCTTGATTTGCCAATAGCTATTATCATATGCCAACTCTTAGCTATGTGCTTAGTGCTTGTCTTCACATACAATAGTGCAGCTGTGCTGCTGTAGTGCTTTAATACAGATGAAAGAGTGTCTTCACTAAAGCAAAATACAGGACTACGTAGCACTTTAAAGACTAACAAGATGGTTTATTAGATGATGAGCTTTTGTGGGCCAGACCCACGAAAGCTACATAGTCCTGTATTTTGTTTCAGCTACACCAGACTAACATGGCTACATTTCTATCACTATTCACTAAAGCACTGAGAGATAGTAGCTATATTGATGAGGAAAGTTCTCCTGTCGGCATAGCGTTACCCACACAAGGCTTTCGGTGAGTATAACTACATTCCACAGGGTTGTGGATTTTTCACACCCCTGAACAATATAGTAATATCAGTATAGAATAGTGTAGACCTGGCCTTAATCAGAGATTATATCTGCCAGCTTAAACCCTCTGGTCTGCAGTTTTGCCCTTTTTGCAATTAAAAAACTCATTCCGGCTGCAAATCAGAATAAAATGATTTACCTGTTGCAGATTGCATTTTCTATGCAACAAACAATGCTGGATGCATGCTCACGGAAAGGTCCTTAATATGGGGTACTAGGCTCTCACAATCTGATCCAATTCTTACTGGACTAAGCAAGCATGTTGCAATCTACCCTGTGTAAAGCAGAGCAGGAACTAATCTGAGGGTGTGTCTAGACTACATCCCTCTTTCGACAGAGAGATGTAAATTAGACACTTCAAAATTGCAAATGAAGCCAGGATTTGAATTTCCCATGCTTCATTTGCATAATCACATCATGAGCTTTACAGGATCTTTTGAAAACGGCTTCTATTTTTGAAAGAACTATGTCTAGACTGCGGTTTCACTTTCAAAATAGTGCTTTTTCAAAAGAGTGCCATGACGCAATTATGCAAATGAAGCGCGGATTTCATTTGCAATTTTGAAGAGACTAATTTACATCCCTCTGTTGAAAGAGGGATGTAGTCTAGACACAGCCTGAAAGTCTAGGCTTTCCCTCTTGCTCCAACCTATAGGGGAGTAGTGATTAAGATGTACTAGCTATGTTCCTGCCAAAGCTTACTTCCTCCTCTGTATGCTCCACTACGCTGCCCTGTGTGTTAGATGGTGGAGCCAAAACTCTTTTCCCTCCCACTTATGCTAGAGGATAAGTAGCAGCCCCAGGAGAGTAGGGGCCTGCCAGCATTGTGACCAGTGATGCATATACTGCCTATATGAGCTACGCAGATTCATCACATCATAATCTTTAATTAAAGATTAATCTCCAATTCCTGGAGACTCCAGGATAATTCTCGATAGTTGGCACCCCCACCTGAAAGTATATGCCAGCTCAGTACTGATCCATTTAAAGTCAATGAAAGTTTTTTCCATTGATATCAGTAGAAATTGGATTGGCCCTCAGTCTCTACACTAGAAAGAGGAAGGATAAATATGAGAGACAGATCAGTTATGATGGCCCTACACATACCTCTTAATGAGGACCACAGAAATGCTGTAAGTGGAGGGGCTGCACGATTTGGCTGAATAGCAGATGGGTTATTATATCTAATAGTAACAGGAGAATGGGCATCTATTTATAAATGGCATCAAATACTAAACTGTATAAATTTCAGTGAAACACATGCTTAAAGGGACCCCCCGGACAGCTGTTTCTAACATTATGCGGGACCACAGACATTGCTGGATCAGAGAGTGCTGACTAGAAAGTTTCAACCTGTACAAGTGAAGGGAGAACATTGGCAGCAGAATTCTGTCACAGTTACATGGATCAAAAAGGAGTAGAGTATTAAGGAACTAAGCAATAATATAACCTAGACTATCTATTTAAAAAAAGGATATTATATCAAAAAGGGAAATAGGAATTAACTTGATTCTTAAGATCGCATGAGTTACATGGCTAGAAATTTAAGAGTGACTAGAAACAAAACTAAAATAATTGTTTTAAAAAGGAATTAAAATAGTTTTGAAGTTCAGCAAGGGAAATGAAAAGTCAGTTCTCCATCAACATAATGAGCTATCTAATCTTGTTTCCTTTTTGACCCCCATTATTATTTCCATCGCTGCTATGTCAATGTAAATACCAAAATCCATAATCCAGGTTATATTTTAATATTGAGGAAGCAATTAACAGTCGGACACTAATATCAAGTGACATTTGATAGAGATATTAAAATCCTTAGGGCCCACACTTCAGCCTGTATATTCATTAACTGTATGCAGTATTTTTAAGTAGTACATTATTTTCTGGGCTATTTGGTGATGTAATACAGCAACTTAATCAGCAAGTAACTGTATCTCAATTTCAAATGGAACAAACTAAGCAATGAAAAGCCACCTGCCCCAGTAATAGGCCTGTCATCTCATAATAGAAAGCAAATTCTAAAAAAATATGAGGTGTTATTCTGATCACACTTAGTTTCACATTACTCTAGAATCAGTGGTCTAGGTCCTCATCTAGTATCATAGCTCCAGTGATTTTAGTGGAACTATGCCAATTTACAGCAGCTGAAGATTTAGTCCATCAACTTCAACTAGATAGCAAGATGTGTCAGTGTCACTTAGAAAGCTATAGAGTATATGATTTTCTAACTAAAACTCAGACACATTAAAGGGCAAATTTCCAGGAGGGCTGTAATGCAACCTCCCTTTCAGCGGGTTTAAAGAAAACCCTTTAGTTTTATGCCTGCAAAGTACATTGTGGCCTCAAATCTCACTATTCACATTTCTTCCTGTGTGATTTGCATCCAAAGGTGCATCTACTCTTCAGATTTGGGCCAATCATGAAATGTGAATGTAGCTCAATTTACATTACAAATATCTCCCTAAACTGCATTAGAAAAATGTAGCAGTTTTTAATTAACTCTAGTACTTACAGATTGGAGAAGCTCTAAACCTAATCCTTTCTCAAAATCAACATGTGGAAGTTTTCTCCCAGTGGTAGCTCTAGGGGCCAGGGCTAGGGTACACTGCAGTTGTTGGGAGAGGCATGTCCTACCCACCTCTCAGCCAACCAACACCAGGTAGGGGTGGGGTCTCCTCCCAGATGTAGAAGAGCAGTTCGCTGCATAGCAGGAGAGCTGAGTGGAGCCTGGCACAGCAGCCTTAGAGAAGCAGCACTCACCTAGCAGCTGGGAGGCAGTGCAGGTCTAGGAGAGGGGGCAGGGCACTGGAGTCTCCACGGGTTAGTGCTGGAGGGCTCTGGGGGGGCTCTAAGGGATGGGGGGCTGGCACTGTAGGGCTCTGGGGATGGAGCTAATATTGGAGACTGGGGGCTGGTACTGGGATGGCTCTGGGAGGAGGGGTTGGATGCAGTGAGGCTCTGGAAACAGGAGGCTGGCACTGGGGGGTCTGGTAGTGGGAGTTCTAAGGAGTGGGGGGCTGGCACTGAGGTGTTTGGGATGGGGGCTGGCACTGGGAGGTTCTGAGGGCAGTGAGGGGTTGAGTTTAGGGGACTCTGGGGTCAGTGTCTGGTGCTGGGGGACAGTGGGGGGATTCTACAGGATGAGGGCTGGCATTTGGGGGCCCATGGGGCTGGGATGCACCTGGCCCACAGAGCCGTTGCAAACAGCCGGCTTCAGCTGCCGCAGCCGCCCGCCATATGGCGACTGCAAGAGCTGAAGACTGGCTATTTACGGCAACCAGCAACATTTCATGTGTATATTTGCATATTTGTTATTTGCATAATGAATATGCAAATAAAATGTTGCCAGCCCAGCAAAAGTTTGTGAATGGGTTTGCTGGTCTGTGGTATAAAAAAGGTTGGGAACCACTGATGTAGACAAGCCCTTAAATAACAGCCAAGCAGCCTCTTAAGAGTATAACAAGAGAGGAAGCTCCTCCTATACCTCTCAAGTAGAAGAAGAGCAGTACACTGCTATCCCCAGTCACTGAGACAATTGGAAGCTCCTCTCTTTTCCCAAGGAGCTGCTTTCAACCTTATTTTAACCCTTGTTCTTGATCCTGAACTTGACTGTTTCAAGAACTGACCCCAACAGGATCTCACTTTCTCTGCTCCAGCCACCTCTCTCTCAGAGAGACACTCAACACATTTATGTCTGGGATGCAATCAAAAGGCCTTTTCTAGCACAGCTGCCAGCAGAACTCAGCAGAATTCCTCTGCAACCTTATGCAGACACCCAGAACCTGGATGTGTATGACAGGGAGAGGTGACACCACCAGAAACCCAGTTCACCAGAAACTCATTCCACCACCAGAAACCCAGTCTACACAAGTTGTGGTGAATCAAAATATACCACTTCCTGGGCTCTGGTTTATTTAGAAAAAGTCAGAGTAAAAACATTACATAATCCAACCCAAATCTCTGCTCTTATACAATCCATAGTCTAAGTTCTCTCTTTCATGCCTCTCTTCTGAATGGGTGGAATAACAAACCACCTGCAACAGCAAAGTGGCTGATTATCTCCTGCCAACCGAATGAGGCTTTCAGACAAACACTGCCAGCTGTTACAGACAGAAAGACTAAAATATGCATTTGGGATGATAAGGAGGAAGATTATATCATCCTAATATGGAGGTTTTATTAATGACATTTAGTAGCATTTTATCTTAGTGTTCTGCTCTGTGACTTTTATTTTTAGACAATTTATTCCCACTATTATATTGTGGGTCTGAAATTAAAAAGTAGATAGAAATACCTGCAAATTAAAACCACTCAGTATAATAAAAATTTGGTTGAAATCCAGAGCCCTTAAATAAGCAACTTTTAAACATGTGAAAATCAGATGGCAACAAGCTTTCTAGCAGTTGTGAGGAAATTAATGTTTTTAATGAGATACAATGTACCCCTGGAGAAACCTTGCAGAGAGAGTAATAAACTCCCTGTAATAACAGTTTTCCAAGTGCACACTACTTTGTCTTTAGTTTTCCTGTGTAATTGACCATTATTCAGCTATTCAATAACATGGACCATATGAGCCAGATCCTGCAATGACTGAAACTTTGGAGCAAAGCATTGGTGCAGGATAGAAAGGCACATCATTTGAGCAAGTGACAACCATTAGATCACCACTAGCTCCAAAGATGACTCTCTCCAGGTACTTTTTCTGTGGCACTCAGCCATTTGATGATGAGATTATCCTATGCATTTTCAAAATTGCTTGGGATTTAGCCACAGGAGTTATGCAGCTAAATTCTATGTATGCAATACCTTGACAATTTAGGTGGAAGTGATTGCTGCAGTTTAGCACTATCTTCTATATAAGAACTTTGGTGTTCAGGAGCCAGAGTTTCATAAAATTATCCTTTAAGACTTGTCCTTCACCTCTAATATAATCAATTCACAGACACTTACCTTCCTTCCTTCCCCCCCCCCCCCCACTCCCCGCACCTCCCTCCTGTTCTGAAATGTGATTTGTCCTTTTCATATGTGTTCATTTTTTTTAATTGTATCCTTTGGTATATATGGTTGTGACTATTTTCTTCCACTATTTGATCTGAGGAAGTGTGTCTGGCCCACGAAAGCTCATCATCTAATAAACCATCTTGTTAGTCTTTAAAGTGCTACATTGTCCTGCATTTTGCTTAAAAGAATTTGTTTGCCAATTTTTCAGTGCTGAAAGTCCCCAACCATTCTCTGAACATCCTTTGTCTAACACTTTCTCTCTTGGGTTGAAAAGATCATCATCTCTACCAAATTTTTCAGTACTGATTGTAATTAACAAGCACAGCCTGAGCAACTTTATTTACTTGCTGGGCATCTGGTATTTTGTTGCAATCAGTGGCAGAAAATGAGACTGACATCCTAGGGGGGAAAAAACCTAAAGAATCAGAGACCTCACTGTTTATTTATTTGCTGTTTGAATGTTAGGAAATTGCATTATTATATAGACATCAGGATATTCTTGGTAAAATAATAAGCAACTCTCGATAAAAAACTGTCTTTTGTAATGAAGCTGAAAGTAAGGTGGGATAAATATAATAAATCCTGCTGCCTTGAGCTAGTAGATATGGGATGTATGAAAGACTTAGAATCATTATCTATTTCTGATCCAGAAAGAGCTTGCAGTTGCCAAACCAACAGCAGTGCCATGGATTACCCATGCCCATCTCCACCCCTCGCCATGGAACTGTATTTCAAAACCTACATAATCCTTTTTTTAAAAAAAGTTTCAACTGCTTATGGTTACAGAACTGATACTGAAAATGTGAAATGAGTGCAAACTCATGCCATGCTGACTTTTCGAGTTTGGAGAACAATTGTTAACTCTAAAACATAAAGATGATCACCAAAACATAAAGATGATCACCAAAACAGGGATGACTGGTGAAAAGGAGTTAACAGGGCTAAATACTACTATAAGATCATAGTTGTATAGCTGTATAATGCAGCTAACAGAGAGGAGCTTGCACTACCCTTATCTGTCAAGGTGATTTCCAACTTGCAAATGCCTAGACTGAAAGTTTTAGCAGAAAGACGTCTAGAGCAGGGAATGCAGGTTTTAAAGGGGATAGCTCCACAATGAGGCTACGTCTAGACTGGCATGATTTTGCGGAAATACTTTTAACAGAAAATGCAGGACAATGTAGCACTTTAAAGACTAACAAGATGGTTTATTAGATGATGAGCTTTCATGGGCCAGACCCACTTCCTCAGATCAAATAGTGGAAGAAAATAGTCACAACCATAAATACCAAAGGATACAATTAAAAAAAATGAACACATATGAAAAGGACAAATCACATTTCAGAACAGGCGGAGGATGCGGGGGGCGGGAAGGAAGGAAGGTAAGTGTCTGTGAATTGATGATATTAGAGGTGGGGAGAGTGGGATGTTTGTGAGTTAATGGTATTAGAGGTGATAATTGGGGAAGCTATCTTGGTAATGGGTAAGATAGTTCGAGTGTTTGTTCATTCCTTTTTGGAGAGTGTCGAATTTTAACATGAATGACAGTTCAGAGGATTCCCTTTCAAGTGCAGATGTAAAAGGTCTTTATAGCAGAATGCAGGTGGTTAAGTCATTGAGAGAGTGTCCTTTCTGGTTAAAATGGCAAGAGACTGTTTTTTCTTTGTGATCTTGTCTGATATCTGTTTTGTGGGCATTAATCCTTTGGCGAAGTGTCTGAGATGTTTGTCCAATCTACATAGCAGACGGACACTTTCGGCACATGATAGCATAGATTATATTTCTGGATGCGCGGGAATATGTGTTCTTGATCTTATAACTCACTTGGTTAGGTCCAATAATGGTATCAGCAGAATGAATATGTGGACAAAGCTGGCAATGGGGTTTGTTGCAAGGGAAGGTACCAGGGTTGGTATTAGTGTGGTATGTGCTCTGGTTGTTGGTAAGAATCATCTTGTTATAAGATATATAAGAACACCATAAAGTGCCTTTGCATTGAGATACTACAGCTGGTAGCCTGCAAGTTTTCTTCTTCAGCCTCAAACCACCACCTTCATGCTGGTATTATCAAGAGGAGATCCTGAAGGATTTGGGTTGACTATGGAAAGGGTGGGATAACACTTTAGCACAGGTTGGGGGTACGTCTAGACTGCAAACTTCTTTTGAAAGAGAGCGTCCACCCAGCACAAGCGCATTGAAAAAGCGATCTGCTTTTTCAGAAGAAAGCATCTACACTCATTGGATGCCCTCTCGCATAAAAGGCCACCTGGAATCACTTCAGCCAGGGCATTAGGCCAGCAGTTACTTCCGGGTGCTGTTGTCTAAGGCTGAGATGCATGCTTAAAGAGACCCCCCTGGACAGTCGTTTCGCAGGTTCTGCTGTGGGCTTGCCTACCTCTCTGAGGGACAGCAAAGCTTTAGCAATGCATGCTCTGGTTGCCCAGCTTTGTTGGACGCCACAGCATTATTTTGTTTTTTGCTATGGAGCCGGAGCTGCCCCTGGGCATGCGATGGCCCCACACTACCATGCAGCAGTTTCAGCAGACCATCTTGATGGCCCTGTCCCTGCTCAACTCTGAGCTGATCTGTGAGTCCCTCTGCCTGGATGCGGGAGCAATGCCCTTGCCCCCGCAACCCACGGTCAAGAGACAATTTTGGAGGCTGGACACCAGTTCCGACTGGTGGGACTGGCTGATGATGGAGCTGTGGGATGACCAGCAGTGGCCCAACAACTTCCACATGTGGAAGGCCACCTTCTTGGAGCTGTGTGCCTGTCTCGGCCCTGCCCTCCAGAGACGCAACACCCACCTGCGGCTCGCCATGTCCCTGGAGAAGCAGGTCGTGATTGCAGTATGGAAGCTCTCCACCCCCGACAGCTACCGTTGGGCCACCAGCTACCGGTGGGCCATCAGAGGGCCACCAGTTCGGCATGGGAAAGTCCACCATCGGGGTCCTCCTCATGGAGGTAAGGCACTCTCAGGCTGCATTCCCTGCACAGGGGGAGGGAGGGAGTCCTGGAAAAGGGATCACTCGGGAAAGGCATAGGAGCGGCGTGGGGGGAAGACCCATCCTCTGGGGGGTTACACTGTCCCACCCTCACACAGCCCTGTTGCTGGGGGGTGGCCTCATGGGGGTGGCTCCTGGGAAGTTTGAGGGGGGGAGGCAGGGTAAGGGCACCTCCCAAGGGCTCAGACACTCTCTCATTCTCTGTTTTGTGTGTTTCTTTGTCTCCTTCTGTAGGTGGTAAGGGCCATCAACTCCATCCTGCTGTGCAGGGTCATCCGCCTGGGAGACTTGGACCCGATCGTGACCGGATTTGCTGCCCTGGACTTCCCGAACTGTGGAGGAGTGATGGATGGGGCCCACATTCCAATCTGTGCACCGCAGCATTGAGCCACTCAGTACATAAACAGGAAGAGCTATTTCTCCATGGTGCTGCAGGCCCTCGTCGACCGCCGTGGACAGTTTCTGGACATTTTTATTGAGTGGTAAGGCAGGGCACATGACGCCCACATATTTAGGAACTCTAGCCTCTACCTGCAAGCTGGTGTAACTCACACACCTGGGCTATGTCTACACTGGCAGCTTCTCGCGCAAGAACATCTTGTGCAAGTGTTCTTATGCAAGAAGTCTTGCGCAAGAAAACGTCCACACTGCCACGTGCAAGCTGTGCTTTTGCACAAGAGCACCTATGGCCGTGTGGACACTCTCTTGCGCAAGAAAGCTCCGATGGCCATTTTAGCAATAGGGCTTTCTTGCACAAGAAATCCCTGCCGAGCATCCACACTGCCCTCTTGCGCAAGAGAGCTTACACCTGTTAAAAAAGAGCGTAGCTCTTGCGTAAGGAGCCCTCTCTTACCACGCCATACTGTAAATTTACTTGCATAAGAGCGGACGGGCAGTGTGGACGCTCTGCAGATTCTTGCGCAAGAACAGCCGTACTTGCGCAAGAAGCCGCGAGTGTAGACATAGCCCTAATGTGGTTATTGAGTATTGCAAGTGGCACCTAGACCTCTGCAACAGTTAAGATCAAGAGACTTCTACAGCATGGGCTGGGAGCCAGCTGGCTTTTAGCTCAGCAGGTAGAGGATCCCTATAGTCAGCTCCCAAGGTCCCAGGTTCAAATCTGCCTTGGTGGTGGTTACACTGGCACATTCTTCCCCCAGTGGGACTTTCATGTGGGGGACTGTGATGGGGTGTATCCCCCTCCTCCCCGCACTGTGCAGGAGGAGGTTAACTCAACCCAGAGGACAGGGAGGCCACTCCCCCTTTAGCCTACTGGGCATGCTCCCTCTGCTCCAGGATAAAAGAGAGGTATTTGGGTCGGTTGGGAGAGAAGGAGCTCTGGACCAAGCTCGTGAGCAGGAGAAGCCACAGCCATCCCGGAGCAGCAGGTGCAGCCACAGCCTCAGTGACAGCCCCAGTCAGTGAGGCCATCCGAGAGGCACCCGCTCACTGAGCAATACTCTTAGGAAGACCCTGCACATGAAGAACGGTAGGAAGGAGCCCAGGGTGGAGGACTGGCATTCGGAAGCTCAGTGTGCTTCGGCTGGGACCCCCACTGAACAGACAGTGTTTGCCGTCACTGCCAACAAGGCCCTGGGCTGGGACCCGGTGGACTGGAAGGGCCCGGGTCCCCCTACCTCCCCACTCCATGGCAACCCTGCTCCCTGGCTCGTTGGGGGGGGGGAGGACTTAACCTGCGAGCAAGGCCATCCATATCCTGAGGGAGGGAAAGGGAAAGTGTGTTTGGGACTAGGCCTGAGAGGCCATATTTACCCCAGTGGGCGTGAGCTGGATTTTGGGACTAAGCCATAAATGCTGTATGTAACCCAACAGGGGTGAACTAGACTTTGGGGACTAGGCCCAGGAGGCTGAACTGACCCTAACCGAGGGAGGATCAGCAAGTGGGGCCCTGGGCACTAGGATGCCCCCCCACCTTGACAGGGACGTAGAGATGCCACCGTGCATCTTCAGGTCATGGCCTACCTACTCATGCCCTGGCTTATGAAGCCATACACTAGCCACATGGATCACAATTCAAAGTGCACCTAAACCAGGCCTGCATGCAGGTTGAATGCACCTTCGGGTGCCTCAAGGCTAGTTTCAGTTGCCTCCTCACTTGCCTCAACGTGAGGGAGTGCAACATACCCGAGGCAGTCACAGCATTTTGTGTTCTCCACAACATTGTGGAGAGCAAGGGGGGGGGGGGCTTCCTCCCAGGGGCAGGGGGCAGAGGCCAGTTGTGAGGGAAAGGCCTTTGAACAACTTTGGACAGCTGCCATCCGCCGGGCCCATCAGTTGGGGGTATGCATCCCGGAGGCCCTGAGGGAGAGTTTCTCTCAAGGACCCCAGTAATTCTCCCCAGGGCCTCGTCACTAGGGACCTGTGCCTTCCCCCCTTTTTCTGAAAAAAACCCCGGCAGTTCAGACACACTCTGGAATAGCCCATCTGCAAGGGCTAGTGTCAAACAGCTGCACTGCTGTTAAAACCAATGGAGGTTATGAGAAGGAAGGGAAAAGTACAAATAAATCAATCATGTTTTTGAAAGCTTTGGGAGAAGCAATACATGTTTTGACTCCAATCCTCCTCCTCTCCCCCCATCCTCCCATCCCAAACACACACCTTAACACAACATCTTTCCACTTGACTGGAAAAAAAAACCATGCAAGATCCAAGGTCTCTTAGACCCAGTGTCAAAGAAACTTCCTATGGATGAGAGGGAAACCAACCAAACCTAGAACTAAGGGTCACCAAATGATGGATGACAGGGGAGGGATCACTTGACAATTACCTGTTCTGTTCACTCCTTCTGGGGCATCTGGCATTGGCCACTGGTGGAAGACAGGATACTGGGTTAGATAGACCTTTGGTCTGACCCATTATGTCCATTTGTCACGATATGCCCCCCCCCTTTCCTTTCTCGTACCCCTTCGGGCTGCTTGCCCAGCGATTAGAGCCCACCGGGGCGGAGTGGGGGATCCGGGCCCATCCTCTCTCCGGACCCCGACCCAGGGCCCTAACGTCAGGAGCGTGACTCCTGATGGTAGCAGGCCGGGTGATGACCCCAAACACACCTGGTCTCGGGTTCCGCAGCCCTCCCTGGGTCGTTACCACTCCGCCGGTCAGTTACCAGCCCGCGCACTCGGGCCGGTCTCCCTCCTCCGTACCTTGCTCCCCCTTCCTCTCTTCTGGGTCGCCCTTTTTATCCCCTGGTCCCATGCTGGCGCCTTTTTCTCCCCTCACTTCAGGGCGCCCCTCCCTATTCCTCCCAGGTGTGCTGGTGACGTCACCGCCTCCCCCGGGCGCGCCCTGCTGGCGTGCCAGGTCTCCGGCTCCCGGCCATGCCGGGGCAGCCCCGGCCACGGCGGCAGTTTCTCCCGCAGCTTCCAGCACCGACAAATGGCGGAGTTGCTTCACCCCGTCAAAACCGGCCGCGGCGGCGGTTTCTCCCGCAGCGCCCACAGCTTGCAGCGCTGGCAAGTGACAGGATTCCTTCACCCCGTCACACCATTCTTATGTTCTTTACCTACCCTCTCCTATTCCTGTTTCTCTTGGATCCTGGCCTTGCCACAAATTCATTTGCAGCAAGAAGTGGCTAGAGGAAGATAGTGATTGCGCTCTCAGCTCTTACATTGCTGTATATTTACTAGTAGGAGAGCTAGGTATTTGTGTGTTCCAGCATCGTGCAGAGTAGTTCTAACTACACCACGCATTTGCAGCAGTGCAGAAGTTCTGAAGAATCACTTTGTTCACCAATGACCTGTGAAAGTCTGTCATATTCTCTTATTGTTTTCAGACAGGATAATAAAGGACGCCATACAAGAGCCTAGACAGAGCAGAATAAAATCAGAGATTACATTACTTTGTTTCCGCAAACATCAAGCAGAGAGACTACTATCTGTTGGTCTTATTCTACAACATTAGCATTTGGACCAGATTACAGTCTAAAATGGCCAGATTTGCAGTCTTATCAGCTAACACTGCAAAGAACTGAAAGAGGCCCCTGAAGACTCTCAATGTCATGGCCTTCAAATCTTCTTACTCATTGCAGTCCCACTCTTCTTGCCAGTTGGGGATTTAGAAATTATACTGTACTTCTTTTGCATCTAATTTACATCTCAGGGAGGGCTGTCATTCTAAAGTTAAAATGGACCACAAAGAAAAAAGGAACTGCCTGAGAGAACACAGTGAGGAAAGTACACACTAGTGCCTGGACAGTATTCAAATACTAGAGTTATTTTGATTAACACAAAGGTAGATTCCCCCATGCAAATCAGCTCCCTAAGAATTCTGTGACCCAACGACCACCTTAACACAACATCTTTCCACTTGACTGGAAAAAAAAATCATGCAAGATCCAAGGTCTCTTAGACCCAGCGTCAAAGAAACTTCCTATGGATGAGAGGGAAACCAACCAGTTGCGATCAGCCAACTAAGCCCCTGTATTTCATGAAAAGGGAAAAACACCGGGCACAAATGATACAGAATGACAATAAAATGTGTAGTGAAGGATGCAGATTCTTTCATACCATGTGTACTTTGGTCAGGCTCATCACTCCGAGCTGCCGTTGCTTCATGTTACTGTGCCAGTTAAGAACATACTTGTGGAAGCCAAGTATAACAAAGAGAGAAATGGTTTATTTAATGATTTTAGATTTGTTTCTAGTTGGGAAATTTCCCTGAGTTCCATTCCCTGTGTCTCCCCATTTTGTTGTTTCTTCCCCAAAGGGCACAATTGATGGCAACTTTTCCTCACTTTATCTGCTGGCTTGGCAAACCAGGACCAGTCTCATGAACTAAACTGGTACCCATGCCATGACAGCTGCTGGAACATAGGTATAGTTTAAAAATAAATAAATACGGCACTTTCCATATCACTTCCCTAGTTTTGTTTTATATCTGAACAAATGCTATTTATTCTAACTACTCATTAAGCATTTCCTTATTTAAAAGATAAAGTCTTAAAACCTGACTCATATGCATAAAGGTAAGTCCAGTTACAAGGGGAGGATGGGGCTATACTTGGAATAAAGGTACAAAGTAAGATCAAGATGGAAGCAATTGCTACTGTGACTTTTTTATTTAGCAAATATAATGTTAAATCCCCACAGACACTCAAAAGAGCCTGATCCTTCATTGGTGTAAAATGGCATTGAGTCTAATGGAGCTGTGCTGATTTTCACCAGCTGAAGGCCTGGTCCATTTTGTTGCTTTTCATTTCCAATTGCTTTGGTTAATCCTCCAGGGCTCAGATTCATTAGCCTTCCTGGCACTCTGCAAAGCTCATATTTTCAAGAGCATTTGGGGCAGAGATAGATTGACAGACTCAGGGCTAAAGGGTCTCAGTGGGTTTCCAACTTGGGTTGTAAGGTGGATTTGTTTTGCTATTATCATATTGTAACATTTAAGTTGTGCATTGAGTGTTATGTTTTAAATAATGTGCCAAGCATAGAGCCTGCATAAGTGCTAGAAAACAACCAAAACAAGTCAAATAAGAGGAAAATAATGGTCCTGGAACTGCAGGATCCTTCTGTGTATGGTTGTTGACAATGCTGTTATTACCACGTTCCTACCCACTGGGGTTATGTTTCTTCCATGTTTGGGTTCTAACCTATTTCATTGTACTACAGAGGTTTAAATAGTCACAATATGTGGTACATCTGTTACTATAACAACTCTACCATCGTATAATCTATTTAACCAGAATTTTACTTCATTTTAGTACTTTGAAACTGGGACTGTCCATGCATTCATGTAGGAAGGAAAGGAATTAAATGAGTTTATCATTTTAACTAAATAAGTTAAGGAGGCAGCAAGATCCATTAATAGTACTAAGGAATTACCATCTCAACAAGAAAGGGACTAACTACTCTTTCATTTCAGATAATGATTAGCTTACGCTTCAGGCAACCACTTTGGTCACGAAAACAAATTCCATTTGTGAAACCGCTTGGAATGCAGAGAAAGATTGCAATTAACTGTTTGGGACTAATTTAACTTCTAGAGAAAATAAAGCAGAAGCTGTCTGTAGACTAGAATTCACTAGGGAATCTAGTTTGTAGAATACTAGCTATCAGGGTTAAAAAAATATCATTGACCATAATGACAGATAGAGAGTAGAACAATGATTATTCCATGAAGCCAGTCCTTTTGAAAGGATAAATAACACCTTTCCAGCAGTTTTTCTCACACTCTCCTAAAATTAAACTGTATCTAGAATATAACACAGGAGCCTTAAATATCCAGCTGTCCTGGCAGAAATTGGAGGCCTTTTTGGTTTACAAGATCCCACTGTTCTACAACAACATTCACACTTCAGGGCAGGAAATCTAAAGACAGCTGGGCCTTTACCCTTCTGCTACAGCAGTGTAGTAATGCTCATTGAAGTCAAAGGGAGTTATTTGTATCCCAAGGGTGAAATTGGGCTTTAGAATCACAGGTTAATCTTTGCAGGATTATCCCATCAAAGTGCACTGACTCTCTCATGTGGGCTAATACATTTTGGCCAAGAGAAGGTACTGATGTGCAAAGTGTTCTGTGTTATGCCAGCTGGGTACTGTGCCTTGTTTTTGTCTTGTCTAGTAGCACAAGAGGCAGAAATCTATTGTATGAAAAACCAGAGCAGAGAGAAGGCAGATCTGCTTGGGTCAGCAATGCTTTCTTCATCCATCGAAGATGGCAAACATACATTTTCAAATACCTATGTGTTCATTTGCAAATAGGGCTGGCCTAAAAGTCAAAGTTACTTTCTGAGGCTATGTCTATACTACACTGATGTATCGGAAAAAGGTACGCAAATTGCGCCCCCACAATTTGCATATCTTTTTCTGATAGTTTTTTTTTTTTGAAAAGGCTTTTCTGAAATTTGGCCCATATACACTGGGCCAGATTTCGGGAAAGCTTCCTCTTTCCGAAGAACCCTTCTTCCTTGTTGGAGGAGGAAGACAGCTCTTCCACTAAAAAAGCGGAAGAGCAGACGCGTTCCTTGGATGCGGCAGTTTTTTCCGGGATACCTCTAGTATCCCAGAAAAACCCTATAGTGTAGACATAGCCTGAGTTAAAGACTTAGCACTAAGTGTAAAAAAAACTGTTTTGCATAATTTTTTTCTGGATTTTCCCATTCAACAATTAAAATAAATTGTATTTACGCCAAACTGAATAGTGTCACACAGGAGGGTTGATGGGCATGGCCGGGATCCATGAGCATTTTTAAATAACTGGGGCCCCCACTGCCACCCACCCCAATTGGCAGGCCTAATGTCACATTAGAGGGACATGGGCTGTCATGCCTAGTAGTCTGAGCAGTCATATCTAATGCTCGTTGGGTGCAAGTTATCAGGAATCAGAGCCCAGGTGACAGTTGCAAAGGACACAGGTCTGGGTTACTTGAAATGAGGCAAGACAGGAGCAGAGCAGAACTGGAACCAGGTAGCCACACAATCTCTCTCAATAGAGGAGGCAAATACTTTGAAATAATACTTTGAAATAACAGCCTGTCTGTGGACACTTTCAACCAATCAAGCAGTGTTTCTAATCAGGCAAGCTACTACTTGCTACCTGTGATCCTTAGATTTTCTGAGGACTGGAGGTGCTACAGGTCCGGATTCATGACTGGGACAGAATCAAATTGCATTTTTGGGGAGAGTTTCCATTTCCCTGCTTCTCTTTCTGTTCCTTTTCAACGGGGGGGGGGGGGGGGAGAAATGGAAAGGAAGGAGTGAAAAACCTAGAACACTGAAAAATGATCATTTTGATTCCGTTCAGTTTGATGGAAAAGAAAAATTTCATTTTGAAACAATCCAAACATTTATTGGTTTTAAATGTTTTGTCAAAAAAATCTTTCAAACAATAATAAGCTTTACAGCTTTTACAGAAATATTTATGATATTTGAGCCCATTTTTCCATTAAAAGTTGGCAACAGAATTTCAACTAGCTCTAGCTGCAAATATGAAAAATGTCATTCTTCTCTCATCAGCCTCTGTATATCTCCAAGAGTTCATTCTTAAAGATGACAGGCAAACATGTATCCAGATAAATGGCAAGAGGGATCAGATAATGGGATGTAAATGAAGGAAGGAAAAGGAACAAAAACTGTAGAATTAACAAAACTCTGTTACACTGCTTCTGAAAAGTTGTCATTGTTTTGGTTGTAGATTATATCTCTTTCCAAGATCCTCCAGGGGTAAAATCTTTACCCTATTGTAGCCAATCAGTGTTTTTGTAGCCAAGGAGTTTTTTTAGGGGGCCATAATTTGACCTTTGTGTTCTATTTAGATTGGAAGCTTTTCAGCAGAGGCACTTGTCTTATTTTAGAAGTTGCTAGCATATGCGTGGATGCTTCATATTAACAAATGTGTATTATAAACAAGCAATATCTGAATGGCCCAACTAGCAAAGATGTAAGTTCTGAGTGAATAATTAATTTTTTTTTTTAAATTTCAACTCCATATTCCCTACCACCAAAGTTGAACTTAATGCAAAGGTGGGCAATAATTTTCGATGGGGAGGGCCACTCCAAGATTTTGGTAAGTGGTCACAGGCTGCACTTGAGGTTCTGGGATGGAGGTTAGGTGCAGAAGAATTGGGGCACAGAAGAATTGGGGTGTGGGTCAGAGGGGTAGTTTCGGTGAAAGAGGGGGTTGTGACCTGGGGCATGGATTATGGTGCAGGATGGAGAAGTGGGTATGGGTGTAGGAGAGGATTCTGCACTGGGGAGGGGCATAGGAGGGGGGCAGGGTCTGGGAGTGCAGGGTCTAGGGGTGCAGTGACCTGGGGGGGAAGGGTATAGAAGGTTTGGTTGGTGAGCTGGGGCAGGGAGTTGGGGTGCGGGAGAGGGCAGGGTACCAGGTGCAGGCTCTGGTGATGGGACCATCAGGCAAACTCCCTGCCTGCCACAGCCTGCCAGGTTTCCAGCCAATAGTAGCTGAGAGCTTGTTCTGGGGAGGGGGCAGTGCAAGAAGCCTCCGCCAGTGCACAGCACATGGAGCAGCCAGACACATTGAGTGCTATGGGTCTGCTCCATGCCTCAGGGTCTCACCAGGCTGTGGCACGGGCCAAATTAAAAGGCTTGATGGGCTGAATCTGGCACGTGGGTGGAACCTTGCCTGCCCCTTTAATGGGTCCTCTCTGCTGTGTGTTCCAAAATGTTTTGTCATGTGCTACTTAACCAGTCTAGATTCTGAAGATGCCCTATCAGGTAACAGTTTTTTATTTTATATATGTACTAGAGGATTTATTCAGTGTTGCTCAGGTCCTTGTGGGGGCTCAGGACAGGGGGAGTGCAGGAGCCAGGGCAGAGGGTTAGGAGGTGTGAGGGAGCCTAAGGGCAAGGGAGTGAGGAGATGCAGGAGTCAGAGCAGAAGACTGGGGGGGGATGTCTCAGGGGAGAGGGTGGGAGTGTAGAAGTCAGGGCAGGAGGTAGGGGACTCAAGGAAGGGAGTGGGGGTGCAGGAGTCATGAGAGAGTGCAAGGTACAGGAATCAGGGCAGGGGATTGGGAGGCATGGGAGGGGGGGCTCCCCAGGGTGGCAGGGATTGTCCATCTGTAGTCATTCTAGAGCAGGAGTGAGCAAATACTGGCATGTGGGCCTGATCCTGTCCATCAGAATTAGCTCCTGGCAGGGCCCCACTGCTATATTTACCTGCATGGCTGCAGATACTGGCGTTCGCAACTCGCGCTAGCCATGGATCCCCATTTCCAGCCAACGGAAGCTGCGAGAAGAGGTGTCTCACTCCACACCGCTTCCCGCCGCTTCCATGGACTGGGATCAGCAACCCATGGCCAACAGGAGCCGAGATCGCCGGTACCTATGGCCGTACAAGGAAACATAGCAGTAGTGGCCCACCAGGGGCTAACCCTGGCAAACCGCCACCATGTTATTCCCCACCCCCCGCCCGTTCTAGCATATAACTGTCCTCCATGCTTGCTGTCCCCTGGGGTCATTCTGGAGTATAACTGTCCCAGCCATCAGAGCCCTCCCTTTCCATCTGATAAGAAGCAATCACATTCCATGCACTTCCCATTGTCTTGGCACAACCAAACCCTGACCTTTCTTCAAGTTATGGTAAGAAAAAGCTGCATACTGAATTTGGTGGTCCTAACTCTTCCTCCAGACTCACAAACAGATGGATGGACAAGACAAGCAGATGCACAAACTATTTCAAATATATAGTAGATGTTTAAAATACATGTGCAATGGTATTGCTGAAGATGAGTTTTAAACAGGATTATTTTATACCAAAGGTGAGTGCCACTTATCTGACCAAATGGCTCTTCTGCTGTCCCAGAGACTATTCATACTATCCTGCAATGAGGCATTCTGGGACTCATGAATGTAGCCAGGCCAACTAGCATAACACTGGAGGGAGCCAAATAATGTATTGAAAGATTTAAGTAATTTTGATGAATGTTCTCTTCTAGCTGGGTCATTCAGCACATAGATCTGCTATTAGTGTGTTTTTGATAAAAAAAAAATTGCAGGTCACTTTTAATGCTCTGGAATGGAACGAGAGCACTCTGAAGAGCACTGAGAGAATACATTTATGCAAAATACCTATAATCAGATTGTAAAAATTGATCCACTTTCCTGCTTTAAGTGGAATTTCCTTCTCTTGCCAAATGCTGAGAGCACTACTGTAGGGGCCACAGCCACCGTGGGCTGTGGGGCAAGGTGGGGGAGGAGGAGGCTGGCTCCTGCCCCAAGAAGGTGTAGGGTCTCAGGTGAGGCAGGGAAAGACAGCCCTCATCATCCAGACCGTTGTGTAGCCACCACTCCCCCACTTAGAACTCAGAGCCGCTTGGCATTCCAGCAATGATTTGAAGAGGCCCAGGTCTCGGGTTGCTGCAGCTCCTCCTGTCAGTGGGTCTACTCCTCCTATGAGTTTTCTCAAGAACAATGATTTACGGCTGTATAGATGGTTTCAGTTGGTACAACACTACAGTGCCTTTTCTCTAACTCATTCTGACCCCACAGAAGCAGAAACATTGAGGCCATATTGTATGTTGTCCCACAAAGAAAGTGCAGCTAGGTAGGGGAAAAGCTAAGGTGGCTTTTCCTTGAATTCTGGGCTTAGCTTCTGGCACAACTATAATTTAAGAGACTCTGGGCTTGCTTAAGGATGCACCTTGCTCTAGATGATTGGAACGTGACACACTCCAGCCTCTCCCCAACCATCCCCCATGGTGATTGCACAGGATAGTGTTATATGATTTCTCCACCAGCCCAACAGCAGTCAGGAGACCCCATTAAACAAAGTGTATTACTACAGATGTTATCCTAACAACCATAAACCACCGGAGCATTATAAAGGGGCTGTAGCTGGGGACAGAATTAGGTCATTGTCACAACTCATGAGTCTCTCATCAGCAGCTTCACCCAAAGTTTGAATCAAGAAACATTCCTACACTTCTAATATACCCATGGCACAGGGTGAGTTAGTACAAACTTATAGCCCCAGAACTGCCGGAGATGTTTATTTTGTGAGGAAATATATCACTCAAAGATAGGGTGTACCTTTAAGTCTCATCAAAACTATTTCACCATAAATAAGTTACTTTGCTATGGAATAAATCCTCTGGAGAACAATAAACTCCCTAGGCAGAACCACTGCAAAAGAAAATGCTTCAGGGGAACGCCACTTCAAAGAAAACCCTGCTAAGAAAATTGATTCCAGGGAATACCTCTCCAGACAAAATTAACTCCTGGCTAGTGAGAGAAAGGCAGCCTTGGCCACACACACAACACAGCACTTTTATTTTGCAAATATGCGGCTTGGTGGGGGTTATGTAAATATAGTTATGCATATTCATGACTGTGTAAATTACAATACTCTATTTGCATAACCCCTCCAGATTTCCAGACCCTCGTCCTTAATATTTATGATACAGACTAAGATCCCAATAGGGCAATGATTTATGCATGGGCTTAACTTTCAGCAGGGGAGTAATCCCATAGCTCAGTGTGGCTACCTGTATGCCAAAAGTAAAGCATGTGCATAATTCTCTGCAGGATCATGACCCAAAACAGAAATATGCCCTTTTTTCTCAAACAATCAGACTAGGTTGATATTTTAGAGGAAGAGGGGGAGGGGAGTTGCAGTATAACTTCTGTCTGAATAGTCTATATCCTATAGATAATATAGAAATTCACTCAGGTGCCCTCAGCTTGGCACCTTCCATAAATACTGAATTTCACTTAGAAATTACTTTTACATATTTAAGTGCAAATGATGTGTACAGATCCAGTTTGGTGTGTGTCCATGCATATTCATATACAAGAAAGCCAGATTTAAATCCTGGCAAATATTTAGTTTTCTGTGATGAATACACAACAAAGACCTTCTACTTAAGCAGACAACATGTAGTTCCACCTCTTAACTATTCTTCACTTACGTAACTAAGAAATCATTTTTAATCCTCACTCAATATCCTGGCTGTAATTGCCTCTGCTCAGCACTGTGCTAGAGACCCATCATTACCAGTGGAGTATGCTCATTTTATACTCCCTGTGCCAAAAGCAGATTTTTTTTTGAAACTGGGTTACTATTTAGCATTATTGGGAGGCAGATTCATCTTTGATGTGCAGCTAAGGAGCTCTTAGGACTATACAAAAGGGGACAAATGCTTTAGAACTATGAGGTGGGAATCTAAATATGACTGATTCAAAGAATATGTAGTATATAGAATCATAGAATAATAGGACTGGAAGGGACCTCGAGAGGTCATCGAGTCCAGCCCCCCGCCCTCAAGGCAGGACCAAGCTCCGTCTACACCATCCCTGACAGATGTCTATCTAACCTGTTCTTAAATATCTCCAGAGAGGGAGATTCCACCACCTCCCTTGGCAATTTATTCCAATATTTGACCACCCTGACAGTTAGGAATTTTTTCCTAATGTCCAATCTAACCCTCCCCTGCTGCACTTTAAGCCCATTACTTCTTGTCCTGTCCTCAGAAACCAAGAGGAACAAATTTTCTCCTTCCTCCTTGTGACACCCTTTTAGATATTTGAAAACCGCTATCCTGTCCCCCCGTAATCTTCTTTTTTCCAAACTAAACAAGCCCAGTTCATGAAGCCTGGCTTCATAGGTCATGTTCTCTAGACCTTTAATCATTCTTGTCGCTCTTCTCTGTACCCTTTCCAATTTCTCCACATCTTTCTTGAAATGTGGCGCCCAGAACTGGACACAGTACTCCAGCTGAGGCCTAACTAGTGCAGAGTAGAGCGGCAAAATGACTTCACGAGTTTTGCTTACAACACACCTGTTGATACAACCTAGAATCATATTTGCTTTTTTTGCAACAGCATCACACTGTTGACTCATTCAACTTGTGGTCCACTATGACCCCTAGGTCCCTTTCCGCCATGCTCCTTCCTAGACAGTCGCTTCCCATCTTGTATGTATGGAACTGATTGTTCCTTCCTAAGTGGAGCACTTTGCATTTCTCTTTATTAAACTTCATCCTGTTTACCTCTGACCATTTCTCTAACTTGCTAAGGTCATTTTGAATTATGTCCCTATCCTCCAAAGAAGTTGCAACCCCACCCAGTTTGGTATCATCTGCAAACTTAATAAGCGTACTCTCTATCCCAATAGCTACATCATTGATGAAGATATTGAACAGTACGGGTCCCAAAACAGACCCTTGCGGAACTTGTTATCCCTTTCCAGCAGGATTTAGCACCGTTAACAACAACTCTCTGACTACGGTTATCCAGCCAATTATGCACCCACCTTATCGTGGCCCTATCTAAGTTATATTTGCCTAGTTTATCAATAAGAATATCATGCGAGACCGTATTAAATGCCTTACTAAAGTCTAGGTATATGACATCCACCGCTTCTCCCTTATCCACAAGACTCGTTATCCTATCAAAGAAAGCTATCAGATTAGTTTGGCATGACTTGTTTATATATATATATATAATTATAATTTGAGAGAATCTGGCATCTGTGCATCTGTCTGTTTGTTCAAGAACCCCTCCTAAACAGTAAGAGTTAGGACCACCAAGTTCGGCATACAGCTTGCTCTTATCATAACTTAAAGAACTTACAGCAAGGTCAGGGTTTGGTTGTGCCAGGAAAATGGGATGTGCTTTGAACAGGATTACTTCTCATAAAATCTTACAGAAAAGAGTCAGAATCTCCAGGCAGGTGAAGGGGCAGGCTCTCCTGGGAACTGCCACAGCCCTGAGCCTCCCACTGCCTAGGTGCTCTTTATGGAGGGTGGAGCAAAGTTCCCCCTCCATTCTCCCCCATTCATACATTGATAGTTGTTCCCCTTCATCAGGGAGTGAGGGGAAAAGTGCACAATTTGCTGCAATCCTCACTCTATCTGGGGAGCACAGGGGGCAGATGAACCAGGACAGGGGACATGCACCCCTCCCCGGTTGTGCCTGCTGGCCATCAACAAAACTTCTCACCTGGCCTCAAGATGCTGCCGTAAGAAAGGGCTGGGGTTGTCCTTTCTCTCCCCATGGCATCCTGCATACTGGACCCGTCATTCCCAGCCTCACCCCAGGTCAATGATTCAAAAGAAGCATGTACATTTTCATTTTATTTTCCAAAAACCAAAAATTAATGGAGCAATGCCTGGTAAATCTTGTCGTATAATATAAAATAGAATCAGTTGGCATGAGTTATTGTGCTTCCAGTGATTGCTTGAAAGCTAAATAGCAAATGTCTCAGCAACATGTAAAGCAAATTATACCTGGCCTGAAAATTCCTTTTCAGAGCAGCATAAAGTAACCAACATCTAGTCAAAATTGTTTAAAATAACACTGAGAAAATCTGGGCAGGAGTAAAACTAAAATGGATGAAGTTACTTAAGTGAAGGCAAGTCAGTACATTGGATAGGGTAATGGCATACTAAGGAATCATGTTGTAGCAATTTGGGAGAGAGGATATAGAAAAAGTAAATCCCTAATGGAAGGAACAGGTTGAGACAAATTTCCATATTCCTCCCCACTGACTCCATTGGTCATTCAACACAGATTGCACATTTAGTTTCATTATCAGTTGAATTGTCACTGGGAAAGAAGATGTCAGCAAAATTAACAAAATAAGCATAAGAAATAATTACTCACCAAGGTCATACTCTGGAAAGATGGCGGAAGAATCATTAAGAGGGAACTAAGAAGCTCAGAGGAGTTATCAGCCTTTCTGCTACCAGCTGGTGCTGTGGCGGAGAACACCAAAGCAAAGTGGAAGGCCACTGGAGTTTTTGTGGTTGACCTATTCTAATCAAATGATGGGGACAAAATGAATAGAAATGTGAAAAAGTAGTGAATGAATATGAAGGCCATTTTCACAGTTCTAATATCTCAAGGTTTTCTGGCCAAATGTGAAGCATGCTAGATTTTGTAATGAGTATCCATACTCAATGAAGAAGTTAAATTTGCCACTTTCAGCTAGAATTGGAATCTGCCTAAATACTGTCCTAAAATTTTTATTTTTTTTTCTAAAGAGCCCTCATTTTCTCTTTCAAAGATGAGCATCTCAGTAACTTTGGATATTTCCCAAATGTAAGAAAACCATTATCTCAACAGTATCCAGTACTGACAAACAGATTGAGTTCTGTGGTTATTTAGACACAATTTTCCAGGGAATTTAAACATAATTTTTCATTCTGTGTAGCTGCAAGTCTGGAATTAGGAATAAAATAACTTTGGGAATGGCTAATATGGAAGAAATCCATAAGTCTGAACTCCCAGATCCAGACAGAGCAGAAGCAGAACGACTGTCTCATCGACTGACATGTAATAGAATAAGGTCCCAGAAGGTATCAACTTGAACTTCCTTTGTCTTTCCCATTGAGATAAATAGTCTTATCTAAATTACTCAAATGAAAAAATAAAGTGCAAGATTTCACCTAACTCAGGATGGCATTAATTAAGCTTTACAAGCCAATAAGTAAGATAATTTATCTGCTTTCCTTTCACATTAGAATTAAATATTAATCAGAAAACATGTCACTACCTGACAACCAGTTCAATTACAAAAATCATTGTCAAACTGGCACAAGTCCACTCTACTGATAACTCCTTTGCACTATGTATTTTGTTTCATAGGGGAAAAAGCCCATAAAATTGCAGATAATTTAGCTTTTTCTTATGTTTGGGTTTCATTTGGCAAATGTTGTTGTTGAGGAATGGAATTGCATGTGACAGGTGGGGGAAAGTTAGGATATTTCGACCCTTTCCTAAATATACAGATCCTTTTACTTCCCTGCCTTCCTTCCCTTTCTCAAGAATTGTCTTTGCTAAAGCTGGACAGAAAATAGGGGTTTCCTTCTCTTTGGCAAGATACTGAAAACTAATTTTTTTATAAAATTCAAAATGGTTGTAGTTGTACAGTATGGCTGAGAGATGGTATCAGTGGCCTGTGATACACAGGAGGTCACACTAGAAAATGTGATGGCCTTTTCTGACCTTAAACTCTATGACACCTATGCAGCATCCCAATCTTGAGTCTGGCTCTATGCTGCTGTCACTGTGTTCCTCTCCCCAGGCTCACTCGAAGGCTCAGTACTTGATCTTTGCTCTCAACCAGCCTCTGGCCTGCAATATGGCTGTTCCACTATCCAGGCCCAATCAGCAGTAAGTCGGCTTGCCAGCTGGCCCCAGAATAGTTCACCACTTCCAGGACTGTTAGCAAAGGAAACAGACACAAATGAACTGTCACTCAGACATGTGGGACACTCAGCACTCAGAGGGTATGTTGATACTGCACTGCAAGCCCGGGTGTAAGGCTGCAAGCAGTGTCCCCTCTAATTTTTTCCACTCCTGAGCAGAATGAATTTTGTTATGTGCACCACTGTGGACATGATGCGTGATACTGGCCCCAATCATTTCATGGCTTGGGGAGAAGCATCTCTTCCCATTGCAGCCCTGAGCCCCTGCAGAGGGATTAATAGCTCCTGCCTGGATCCTGCATGAGGCTTAATGGGAAACTGCATAGCCACAGGGCTGGGCAGCTTAGGGGGAGCTATGGTTGTAACATGTCTGATTTTTGTCCAGAATGCCTGGTCAAAAAACGACCCTGGTGGCTCCAGGCAGCACAATGTTGGTGACAATGCAGTGCTAAAGCAGACTGCCTGCCTGCCATGGCTCTGCACAATCCCTGGAAGCAGCCAACATGTCCAACTCCTAGACACAGGGGCAGCCACAGGGGCTCTGCACACTGCCCTCTACCCTGGGCACTGGCTCCACAGCTCCCTTTGGCTGGGAATCCACAGCCAAGCAGATCTATGGGTGGGGCACCTGTAGGCCGTTCACAGAGCCCCCTAGCCTCTCTGCCTAAGACTGGTCATGCCAACCTCTTCTGGGAGCTGCCTCTAATGAGCACTGCCAAGCCAGAGCCTGCCCCCCTCATCTCCTCCCACACCCATCCCCCTGCCCTGAGCCCTTCTGCATCCCAAACTTGTCATCCCCATCTCCACCCCAGAGCCTGCACCCCCCAGCCAGAGCTCCCGCCTGCATCCTGAGCCCCTCATTTCGCTCCACCCCAGAACCCACATCCCTACCAGAGGCCCTGCCAATCCCCACCCCAGCCTCAACCCAGTCAAAGGGATACATCTGTGAGAGTGAGCAATGAAAGGAAAGGGGAGGAGGAAGCCGGAGGCGAGGCCTGAGACAGTAAGTGGGGCAACGGGAGGGCTTTGGAGAAGAGGTGGGATGAGGCAGAGCAAGGGTGTTCAGTGCATGTGCTACTAGAAATCTGGCAACCCAACCTGAGCTCGAGTCCTAACTCCCCTTATGTCTACACTGCAACTGCACCAACCAGGGTTCTGTCCAGCGGAGGGCAACCAAAATGATTAAGGGGCTGGAGCATATGACTTATGAGGAGAGGCTGAAGGAGTTGGGTCTGTTTAGTCTGCAGAAGCAAAGTGTGAGGGGGGATTTGATAGCAGCCTTCAGCTTCCTGAAGGGAGGTTCCAAAGAGGATGGAGAAAGGCTGTTCACAGTAGTGACTGATGGTAGAACAAGGAGCAATGGTCTCAAGTTGCGGTGGGAGAGGTCCAGGTTGGATATTAGGAAAAACTATTTCACTAGGAGGGTGGTGAAGCACTGGAATGGGTTACCAAGGGAAGTAGTGGAGTCTCCATCCCTAGAGGTGTTTAAGTCTCGGCTTGACAAAGCCCTGGCCGGGTTGATTTAGTTGGGATTGGTCCTGCCTAGAGCAGGGGGCTGGACCTGATGACCTTCTGAGGTCTCTTCCAGCTCTATGGTTCTATGATTCTATGATTCCCAAGGTCCTAGGATCCTGCAGGGCTGAAGGGTCTAAATTCAAGTTAAGTCAGGACACAGGTTTTTCAATGTAGACACAGCCTTGTTTCGCTTGGGTCTTACGAGTCAGCCAGAAGTATCCCACAATTCCAGGAGACAATTTCTTTAACCCTCTCTATCCCAGTAAACTACAAGCCACTGTGTGAAAATGGAGGCCAGCCCTTGTATATGGCAGCAGCTCAACTCAGAGTTAACCCATTCTCCTCTGCTCACCAGTCTACATTGCGCCAGTATGTTGTAAAGCGAGTTGCTTTCTGGCAATACATAGGGCAGGCAGTCACATTTGCCTACATTGCACAACGGTCTTAGGGCTAGAATGGGCCACATTTGGGGATGGGAGGGTCTGCTAGGGATTCTGGGACGTGACTACTAAGACTCAAGTCTGCACTGTGCAGCATGGAATCCAGAGCCCTAGATTCAAGCATGGGCTCAAAAAGTCTTATCATAGCGTTAAAATACAATGTAAGTGCTCAAGACAAGGATCCTTTAACACAGGGCATCTGACTCTAGTTCCACTAAACTAGGCTCATATTGTAGTGCAGACATACCCAGAAAATCCCTGGTAAGCAATGGCCTCAATCAGACTCACAGGCTAGACTCTAATAATAGCGTCACAATAGTGCTTCGGCACCCAGCCTTCCCTTCCCACAGGGAGTGGGACGTGAGGCAGAAGTTGGTAAGAAGTTCCTGGTGCTGCAGGAGCCAAAGACTAGAGGCCTGTTCTCCTCTCTTGTCTACCATTTCCTGTGCTGTGTCTCACATTTTAAGCCCCTGCCATCAAGTCAGACGTCTCACACACATGTTGAGGCATAACTGGTTGAGCCCACAATAAACACATTAAGCCCGTGTTGCCTAGTGTGGGTATTATTCATCCCATCACAGCTGCTTTAGTTTATGCCAGCTGGCCATAGCCCATGGAGATGAACCAGACACATTGGCATCCTGAGCATGCTTCCTTTTGCTCATCCAACTGCCCTCATTCAGGAGCAGAAAGGAGAGGAATAGGAACCACTGTGATAAGCCTACGTAACAGGAATTATCACCCGCTTATATCTGCTAGATCATAGCTTCTTTGGGCCAGACGTCCAGTGCAAAGCAGCTATAGTGTAACCACAGTGCTGGCCTATTAACTGTAAACAAAGAAAACCTAAAAAGATACAGTGCCTATTCAAATATATCTTCCTTATCCAAGGTACCCTGAATATCACCTGGGATGGTATTGCACCATTGCTGACGCGAATCTCAAAAGCACCACTTTTGGTACCGGCATCATCAAAGTGGTATAATAGCAATAGATACAGTCTCATCCATGCATATGGATGCCAAATGAATCTGCCACAGGCCCACACAGATAGCTATCACACACAAAAGAAATACAAAGGCTAAGTATCATCGATTTTAAAAAAGCACTAGATTCAGGAGTGTTTAATATTCCTTTTCTCCAGTAACTATAAATAGTTAACTAAGCAGTGCACTAAGCAGAAGCGCATGCCATCTTTTTGCTGATAATTTCCTAATTTTGATAACCAATGAACTTTGTTCAGAGGATGTATCCCAGTGTCGTATACATGCTTCATAGATTTAGTAAAGGAAGACCAGTGACATTGGTAGAAGGATATAAAATTTGACCTTCAGCTAGACAATGATTGGCACTAACTATAATTCCTTATGAGATTAATCAACATGCTGATGTGTGTGTAGAGAGTACATAATCAGCTGCTGATCATTAGAAACCACTTTGTATGGGAAAAGAATCCAATGAGAACATTACAAAATATATGGACCACAGCAATTGAAACTAGAACTACAGGACCAACACAGAAAATTATGACAAGAGCTCTGCAAATTTTAGACAGTAGGGCCACACGGGAACAAAGACCTGTGAATGATCCATCCCAGCTGACTCCAGTTTGTGGGTCTCAAACTTCAGGGTTATTTCATTGCTGGATAGACTTCTGGGTTTGAGCTATAGCCCAGGCTCTGGGACCTTCTCATCCTATAAGCTCCGAAAGCCCAAGGCCAAACTTCTACACAGCAATGAAGCAGCCTGATCCTCATGAGCCGGTGGACATACCCAGATCCTTGTAGTTGCTGTGTGGACATACCCAGATCATTCAGAGTGCAAAGGGATTAGCAGATGAAATCTTGCACTTTGGTTCATGGATATTCAATGGGGTTGACCCCATATTCCCATCTGAAGGTTCAAATTTGCTGAAGTCTGACTTCCACAAAGATCCCCTCAGACTGGTTCTTCTCTACCCCACCCATGCCACTTGTCACCTTTCCCCAATTCTAGTGAAGACCCTGAAGAGGAAGGGAAGTTCTTGAGATAGTTCCAGAAAGTAGACGCTGGAATGGGGAGCAGACCAGTGAGTACTCTCTCGCTCATTTCAACAGACATCTACAGATGAAAAAAGAAGCCCATCCGCATACACAATTGTGCACCTACATTCTCTAAAGATTAAATTTAAATCTCTCCATTAATGTCATCACTTCCACTATATTACCATCCCCGAAGCATGGACAGCTGGCTGAAATACCTATTATTAAGAAAAGGGCATTTATATTAGATACTGCTTACCTGCAGACAAAAGCCTAGTGAATCAACTAGCTAGCCATTTGCACATGCAGTGACCTTGTTTTCATGTGTTCTTCTAACAACTGTGGATGAAAACATAGAAACACAATGCAGCATGGAATCTGCACCTCCATTAAATTGTTTTTGTTCTGATTAAATAGAATGGGGCTGATGTTTCAGGATTTACTGAAAGAGGAAGAAATGCCAATTTGGACAAGGAGGAAGGTTCAAGGGTTTCCCAGCTGTATTAACAACTTTCACCCCAGGTCATTGTCATAGTTATTAGAGAAACTTTATACTTAGTTTTAGTGTTTTAACATCCACATTTACTATGTTAGTGGCACAAACATGGTGCCTTTTCAAAAATGTATGCTAAGGTTCATTATGGCATTAAACCTCAAAAGCCAGGACTTAGTCAAGTGAAATTGAGGTTTAATACAAAAAAAGTTCCGTACTGCTGTCACAGTGAGCACATCTATGTCAGAATGTATAAAAAATAACATCCTCATGTTGACATTTTCTTTAGCAAATGTTTTGTTAAGGAGAATTTTAAAATGAAATGCTTACAGCCCTAGAAAAAGTGTATTTGGTTTATTACAAAGTTAATCATATATATGGAGAGAGGGTTCTTTATACAATAGTTAAACCACAGAGGAAGGAAGCTGTCAGTTCAAATGCAAATGGATTTTGTCTTCATCTGCTCAACAAACAGGAGTTACCAATCAATAGAGTGTTGTACTTGAAATAGCGCCAACCACTATACAGCTCATTTACAGCTCTGGTCATGTGCATCTGTGTCAATCAAAACTCCACCCATGTGCCTCGGTACAGCTAGATCTCTTTTTTTCCTAGTTAGAGCTTGTAAGCCAGGAGTGGGGAACCTCAGACCTGGGGGCTAGATGCAACCCACAGCTTGACTGGATCTGGCCTCTGAGGCTCAGGGCTCCCCTACACCCCTCCACCCCCCAGCATTGGGAAACTTCAGCCCCCTCGCTGCCCCACTGCAGACATGGAGCACACAAAATCTAGTAGGCTGGGGCCCCCTAGTCTCTGGTGTGCAAGGAGAAAGTGGGAATATATTTTTCCTTCTCAGTCGGGGGCTACTCAGTGAGGGGTTTTTTTGTTTGGTTGTTTTTTCCCCTCACTTGTGTGCAGCCCCCAACCAATTTTTCTGTGGTCCAGTGGCACCTAACCCAAGAAAGGTTCCCGCCCTTGTTCTAAGCTAATGTAAATATATAGGTGCTAGAACTGGGGTGCTGGGGACTCTGCTGCACCCCCTGGAAGTTGAAAGTGGTTTCCAGCAGATATAGGGTTTACTGATTGGCTCAGTGGTTCTCAGTGCCTCCTCAATAAAACAGTTCAAGCAGCATCAGTGTTCTCTAATATTTACTGTCTTTAGGCAAGTAGAATTTTCATGTGTGTGGATTAAAATTTCTTATGTGTAACACCAATATTGAATTAGTGTGTGGATGTGCACCACCAATACAAACAAAACACACACAAACACATATAACAAAACTCAAAGAGTAGACACCCCAGAACAAATTAACACATGGCTTCAGGGTGTGTAGATAGATGTATGTTTCAAAGAGCTTGCAAAATAAGGTTTCATCCTACAAAACAACTAGCATCACACCTAATACTTGCTACCTCTGACTCATAAGAGCCAGAACTCTACTATGTGTCAAAGATCTGGCCTTAATGCAATGCAGTTTACCATGTATTAATTAGAAACACCGGATTTTAAAAAATCATTAAGATCAGAGTTTTAGATATCTGCAACACTCCAAAAAAATTCTGTTAAAAGAATATTTTCTTTTCTTACTTTAAGTCATTAAAACCTAGGTAAACTTTGTTTTAAATGTAATCATGCAAATGTCCCCCTGGCTGGTGCGCGTGCACTCACACACACAAACACACACACACAGAGTCTGCTTCCCCTTCCCCCCCTAACCCAGCCAAAGAGGACTGCAATGAGTCAGACACCCCAAACAAACTGCCCCTCTGGCTCCACCTCACTGGACAGATGCCAGCACCAACCCCACCCTCTCTTCCCATCACCTACTCCATGCAGTCAGTCCCTTATTTCCCCCTTCCCAGGAGGCTTGAGTGCTGAGTTTCTGCCTCTCTCTCCTCATGCAAATGGGATTCTCCAAACTCCACTCCCTCTAATTCCCCCTCATCCAAATAAGTACTTACTCCCTCTGGGTATGTCTACGCTACAAAGTTAGTTCGAACTAACGGACGTTAGTTCGAACTAACTTTCATAGGCGCTACACTAGCGCTCCGTTAGTTCGAACTTAATTTGAACTAACGGAGCGCTTAGTTCGAACTAGGTAATCCTCATTCCACGATGATTAAGCCTAGTTCGAACTTACTAGTTCGAATTAAGGGCTGTGTAGACCCTTAATTCGAACTAGTGGGAGGCTAGCCCTCCCCAGGTTTCCCTGGTGGCCACTCTGGCCAACACCAGGGAAACTCTACTGCCTCCCTCCTGGCCCCGGAGCCCTTAAAGGGCCACGGGCTGGCTACGGTGCCCGTGCCAGGTTTAAGCCTGCCAACACCCAGCCAGCAGACCCTGCACCTGGCACGGATCGAGCCACCCACCCGATGCCCCCCAGCCCTCCCCCTCTTCCCGAGATCAGGCTGGCGGCTCCCGGGAGCTTGCCCGGGACTGCAAGAGGCGGGCACCCGCCTGGGCTAGTGCGGACATCGTGGACCTCGTCCACGATCTCCGCACTAGGCACAGGAAAGTGGCCAGCTAGGGCAGGAGAGCTGCCAGCCTGGCCACCCAGGAGCAGGTGTGCATGAAAATCAAGGTGGTCCACTGAGACCCCCGACCCTGAGCCCTGAGCTTACAATGGCCGTCCTGGGTCAGACCAAAGGTCCATCTAGCCCAGTAGTCTGTCTGCCGACAGCGGTCAACCCTAGGGACCCTGGAGGGGATGGACCAAAGACAGTGACCAAGCCATTTGTCTTGTGCCATCCCTCTCCAGCCTTCCACAAACCGTGGGCAGGGACACCACTCCTACCCCCTGGCTAATAGCACTCCATGGACCCAACCTCCATGACTTGATCTCACATCCCTTTAAACTCTGTTGTAGTTCTAGCCTTCACAGCCTCCTGCAGCAAGGAGTTCCACAGGTTGACTGTTTGCTTTATGAAAAACAACTTTCTCTTACTAGTTTGAAGCCTGCTACCCATTCCTTTCCTTTGGTGTCCTCTAGTCCTTCTTTATGGGAACTAATGAAGAACTTTTCTGTATGCACCCTCTCTACCCAACTCCTGCTTTTAGAGACCTCTATCCTGTCCCCCCTCCGTCTCCTCTTTTCTAAGCTGAAAAGTCCCAGTCTCTTTAGCCTCTCTTCATATGGGACCTGTTCCCAACCCCTGATCATTGTAGTTGCCCTCCCCTCTCCTTTCCCCTCTCCCACCTCCTTTTCCCAGTCTCCCCCAGTTTTGTTCAATAAAGACAGATCCCATTTTTGAACACAATTGTCCTTTATTTTGTACATCAAGAAAAGGGGCTAGGGAAGGGTAAGTGGAAGGAGGTGAGGGAGGAATGGGGTACGAGCCCCCGATGGGGAGGACTGGGCTGGCTCTGCGGGCTTCTGGGGGTGGAAGCTCTCCTGCAGCCCCCCAATTGCCCCCTCTCCCCAGATGGAGGCCTGCGGCAAGTGCAGCCGGGCTGATGGCCAAGTGGTGTGATGTGCCCAGTGTGGGTACTCAGGGCACTCCAAGCCAGGACTGCTTTGCAAGCGGGGCACCCCTGAGAACTGCCTGTCCGGGGTGGGGGTTGGGACCCTTTAAGCGCACCCCTCGGCTAGCCCGAGACAGCATCTCCACGCTCAAAGTCCTCCTCTGATGCCCTGCCGGCACTGCTTCCGGCCATCCTTAACCTCGGTTCAGGGTCCACTTAATGTGGACATGCTAGTTCGAATTAGCAAAACGCTAATTCAAACTAGTTTTTAGTTCTAGACGCGTTAGTTCGAATTAGCTTAGTTCGAATTAACTAATTCGAACTAAGTTAGTTCAAATTAGCACTGTAGTGTAGACGTACCCCATCTTATTCTTTCTCCTTATCTCCCTTTACCTTTCTGGGAGCTGCTAAGTTTCAAGCAGGCAGCTCACTCTGTTTAGCTGCTGGGTCAGTGAGAGGATGCCATGCCCCCACCGGTCTGCTGAGCTCCCTGTCTGTGGGGGGAGCTTTGAACTTCTGAGTGGAGCTCAGAAAACAGTTGCATGACCACACAAGCACACAGCTAACAGGGTAGCTTGAGCAGCACCCCTGTGTAAATGGCCTGTGTTTAAAATAAAATATATCCTCAATGTATACAATACACTAGTAACACTAGTAATAATAGCTTTAGCCCTACCCAACAGCCAGGAGCAGTATACAATCATATTGCCCCCATAGGAGCTCCAGGAAGCATTGTGCTGACTCAGGTATCATGACTTTTCATTTCCAAGGAGGGGGGCCAATGCATCATCATTCATAAGGGTGTAGAATCTACTCCCCAACTGGCTGGCTGATTCAGTGCAGCAGTGTGGACAGCCCTGCCCTTTCCACTTTGGCAATGCTAGCACGGACAGCAGTCCTCGCCCTGAAGAGGGCACATTGGAGCACAGAGGACAGAACCTTTGTGAAAATCTAGTGAAAATCTGCTCAGGGCCTATGTGGCTAAAACATGACTACAACTACCTAGCTGTAATATTTTAGGTCAGAATTTCTGTGCTTCTTACACAAACAGGAGAAGTAACACTAGAGTGTTGTGTGAAAAATATGACAATATTTTACTTGTACTGGTTTAAAAAATATCAGAGAGGAGGTAATTTCTACTGGCCCCATATTAAACTATTCATTGCTGCACACACACACAGATTTTAGCACTATAAAAGGTCACCACTTTTTTGATGCTGCAACTGTTTCTTGTGGAGTGAGGAAGTGCCCCATGAATATGCAGACGCACACCCCTGTAACACTTCAGTCACTGTGCATTAATGTGTGTTCTCTGTATATTTCAAAGTCAAACAAATAATACCTGTCATGAACATGAATTTCTAATATCTTCTATATTTCATTTTAAATGAAATGTCAAAATGATGGAAAATATTTCTGGGAAAGTTTGCAAAGGGCAGTGTCTAGTAAAAAGCTACAGTCTGTGATTCCACATGGATGCAAAGCTTCATTAAAGGGATATTGCCACAGCTTAAATCAGAGGTGTGAAATTATCTTACCGTTCTCACTCCCCACACCTTGGAATCTTGAAATCTCTTTGCAAATCCAATATGATGTTCTCCTTTTAGCCTGTAAGATTTACCAGCAGCTAGGAAAACAGATGCTCTTCTATTGGTTCTCTTTCTTTGTTCCTTGTGCACCAGCATATTGACATGATAATGTTTATACTACACAGAATTTGAAGTCACATTCTTTCCTTTTGAGGGTTGGTGCTTGCTATGGTGTTAATTTTCCCAGCTATACCATCAAAGATGAAAGTGAACACATATTATTCACTAGCATTACTTAATCTTATGTGCTAATAAAGTTTTAACCCATTTGGCCTGATGTTTCTGAAATTGTTTCACATAAAAACAAGTGTGCTACCTTCACAATTATAAATCAGGTACTAGAAGCAATTCTCTGGGTTTCACTTAGTTCTTTAGCCTAGACAACCTCCTCTCCTGCTGTCATTGGCAGCCCCCAATCCTCTCTCACACCAGCCAGCCCGCTAATTCTTGTACATTTCAAAGGAGGAATGTGGAATTCTGCGTGCAGCTCAGGGCCAGCAGGAAGTCCCACTGACTCTGGGCTCCACGAGGGCACTTACCCTTTGAAAAGCACAAGAGTCCCCAGGGGCTCTTGTGCATTTCAAAGTGGAAGCACCCAAATGGAGCCCAGAGTCAGTGGGACTTCCCGCTGGCCCCCAGCTGCATGCGGCGTGCCAGCTTTGAAATGTACAAGAGTCCCCAATGGGGGCTCTTGTGCATTTCAAAGTGGAAGTGCCCACATGGAGCCTGGGGCCAGCGGGGGACTCAGAGTCCCCTACTGACCCCGGACTCCATGCGGTGCTGCCACTTTGAAATGCCGCACGGAGCCACAGTCAGCTGGGGACTCCCCAGCTGACCCTGGGCTCCATGCGCTTTTAAATGCCACATGTGGAGCCCGGGATCAGCTGGGGATTCCCTAGCTGATCCCGGGTTCCATGGAAATGCTGCGTGGATCCCAGGGTCAGCTCGGGACTCCCCAGCTTTCCCCGGATTCCAGGAGCCGCTGTCATGGAGTTTCAAAGTGGCAGTGCTGCATGGAACCGCTTTGAAGTACTTCCTCTTTCCCCTCCCCTCTTTGCTGCCTCTATTTGATAGAGGCAGCAAGGGGGGAACGACTAGTCAACTAAACTATCTGATAAGCATTTGCTTATCAGATAGTCGACTAGTCGCTCAGTCATTAACTTCCTTACTCCAGACACCACTGAAGGGCGGAGGGCTGACTGCCCCAGGCCCACCCCTTCTTCCCGAGGCCCCTTCCAGAACTGCCGAGCCACTGCCCCCACAGGTTGCCCAAGGGGTCAGCAAATCTGCTAGCTCACCTGTGAGTAGTACAGCACCTCAGCTCCTGAAATCAACCTTTACTGACTGAAATCAGGGGTCACATCTTTAGCTGCTGTAAGTCATTGTAATTCCCTTGCTTTGTATGTTGGACCACACATTCAATGGATCTATTGAGTATTTGACTAGTGACACTAGTTGCAGAAAAAGTCACTACTCGGCATGTGCCAGAATCAGCCTTGATATGAGAAACTAGGATGAGGAAAGTCAGATTTCCTTCAATTTATAAAGAAATAATTTTTTCTCTAAGTACCAAAAAATTTTCTGGGACCAAATTTTTTCTTTAAGTACCAAAGTCAGATTAACAATAGTGTTATGCCTTGTGACACAAGTGATTAACCAGTATTTAGGGCACTGCAAGTTGTTTCTGGAAGGAAGAGAAATTGATGTCCAAGTCAGATATTTCTTTGAGGCAGTCCTGTTTCTTTACAAAAAATGTACACAAAGTCCTGTTTCCCTGAACACAAGAAAGATCAATGAACAGGAGATACTCATTGTTTCACACCTTTTTCCAGCCAGCACTCTACCCAAAAGCTCTCTCATCTTCAGAGCTCATTTTGTAATGAAAGAGGTGCTGAGACTCAAGCAATTTTTTTAAAGTTTCATAATTAATGCAAAAGCCCAGAGGTGCTAGGGCTTTGAATGGCCAAGCCTAAAGATGCCAGGGCTCAGTCCTGGAATCCCTAGCACAAATTAAACACTGTTTACCTTTGTCAGGTTCATGATACAAATACTTCTCTAGCTGTCTGTGTGGTTTACATCCTACCTTGTATGTGTGACTCTCCCTTGCCCATGCACGTGCACACGTGCACGCACGTGCGCACACACACACACACACACACACACCCCTCTAATACTCTGACCTCTGCATTTGTATTCAGCTCCCACTGAAACCCTTCCACCTACATAGCTCAGAGTTCTAATTGCCTTGCTTATGACCTGTGTTTTGGACAGTTGCTCCTATTATTTCAACCACCTATTCCATGAAGGAGTTTAATTGTTTTGTACATTTATCTTGAAAGTAGGCTGGCTGTTACACCCACCAATATCAAGGAGGTTTCACCTAACCCCCAGCATAGGAGTGTCTATATCTAAATTCTTTGTGTATTGTGCTAATGAATCTTTGTTAATGTAATAAATCCAATTTTCATTAGATTAACCATGTTTATAAAAGAAGAAGTCATTAAGTCCAGTGACACAATTTCATCATTAGCTAAGGGTTATAGAAGACTTTTAAAAAAAAAATGTTGGCACAGTCTCGGTCAATTTCTTTCAGCATTAATATTTCAGTCTTGTTGTGATCTGTCCAAACACAGCTCACACAGATGAAAAGATGAATCTTATGCACACACAAAAAAAGGCATTGATTTTCAGGCGGCAAATGAATCTCTAATGTCCATACTACCTGCACTGTGATCTCAGGGAGATAAATTATTAATGTGAGTGTATGAACATCATTTTGTTGTGATTAGATTTCACTTAAATTTTAATTTAAAAAAAGTCACAGGGGATCGAAGAAGCAGCCACATAAGATAAGCAAGACAGTCAAAGTTTTATTTTTCATGTTTGTGTACTGGGATTATCTGGAATTTTATCATTCATGCAGCAAATTACCAAGAACTACATTAAAAATGTGTATAGCCATTTTCATTTTTGAAAGATTCAAGACTATAAATAATTAAATGGGTGAGACATCTGTTATTTATGAGCTGAAATGACAGTTTTAATTTAGTTCTTCGTTTAGCTGAGCCTGATGTACTGAGACTATGTGAAAAAACCACAGGAAATATCTAAAAATGACATCTCACAGAGTATAGACTAACCAGGGGGGCAAATCAAACTCTGGTTATTTTTGTTTTCCTTCAAACCCCATCCAGAAAAAACTCTTCATTCGTAACCTAGTATTACACGTCCACATGAGTTCTGCTTGACTTAAATATAATTACTCTAACTGGTCTATAATGATTTATTTGGTGAAGCCAATCTTTACGAAAGCTCTAAAGAAATAAAATATTTGTTATAAATGTGGACATCATTAACAAAGGAATTGTTCACTTGGGAAAATGTCTTAAAAGTCAAAGCACACAATATGAAGTATATTTACTGATTCTTCTCCCTCCATCCCCACCTCCCATATAAGAAACCAAGTCTTACATGTCCCTGAGAACATATGAAAAATACTAGCAGTTGCTTGTTTGCTTGTAGAGCAGACAGGAAGAAATCTGTTAGTGACAAGGAAGAAAATGTGAGAAATGACTTCATCTGTATCAGTAGCCCAGGCCTACGGCTGGTTATTGCATAAAAAGCCCCTAGTCCCATTCCTACAGATGTCAATAAGACAAAGTAAGGACACTGCAGTAAAGGATGACCAGATCTTTCACATTGCTCTTTGGGGCACATAGAACAGAAAAAAAAAACAGAAAAGGGAAGGTCAAAGGGGAAGGGTATGTTTTCCCCTTCCTGACAGGGTATGCCTGTGGCAATTATTGTGCAGTATTTTTCAGGTAAGTTGCTCTCTGTTTTGTAAATGATAAAAGAAGCCCTGAAGAACATGCCTTAAAAGACTGAAGCTTTATTCCCATTTCCCTAACTGTTGAAACTACCCACCAGTTTATACACCTAGGCTATGTCTAGACTGCAGGCTTTCGAAAGAGGCTCTTTCGAAAGCATCTTTCGAAAGAGCCTCTTTCGAAAGAGCGTCTAGACTGCAGGCGGATCTTTCGAAAGAGAAATCGCTTTTTCGAAAGAGAGCACCCAGCGAGTCTGGATGCTCTCTTTCGAAGACGGCCTCTTTACATTGAAAAACGCCTTCTTTCGAAAGAGGACTTTCGAAAGAAGGCGTTCTTCCTCGTAAATTGAGGTTTACCGCCATCGAAAGAAAAGCCGCGTTCTTTCGAAATAATTTCGAAAGCACGCGGCTTGAGTCTGGACGCAGGGGAGTTTTTTCGGGAAAAGGCTACTTTTCCCGAAAAAACCCCTGAGTCTGGACACGGCCCTAGATAGTGGCACTATTTTGGGATACTTCCAATATCCTGAAATAGCTATTCCATGTCTTTTAAGCAAGCCTGTTATTTCAAAATGTAATGGGCTACTATTCTGATGTCCCTGTAAACCTCATTCCATGAGGAGCTAGGGACATTTCGGAATACAGATTTATTTCAAAATAAGTGCAATGTAGACAGCACCAAATTTCTAACTAAGCTATTTCGAAATGACATTGAAATAAGATACACAATTTATGTTGTGTGAATTGCGTAACTTATTTCAAGGTAAGGGTGCTCTGTAGATGCATCCCAAGAGTTCAGTGCAGACACACCCACACTGACTTCAGTGGAAATCAGAAAAGGGGTGGACTGAATCTTGCTGTCATGTGTTGGCTGTAACTGCTGCCCTTTATTTAGGATAAAGGTAAAGAAGTTGCTGAAGCAATCCTAGGAGCATCCAAAACACAGGTGTGTGGCACAAGCTGAGCAGACGCTGAACCATACCGTCCAAATGGTACCAAAATGCAAATGATAGGACTTTGATTGGTGGGCTGTTTTTGTCTTTGCATGAAACTTGGGGACAGGAAAGACAGAAGCGGCCAAAAAACCCAAGGAGACAATAACAAGAAATGGTAATGTAACTCTGAGAAAGATTTTGGGCAGACTGTGCTGTCTGGAAAGGCAAGTGTGGAACTGCAAGCAAAGGAATGGACTGCTGTTGATTTCTTGCTATGTTCAGGGAAACAACTGTATGCATTATCTCTGCAAATGAACAAGACTCCATCACAGGAAAAAAGACAGTTACCTTTCATAACTATTGTCCTTCAAGATGTATTGCTCATGTACAACCATGTTATGTGTGTTCTCGACCCATGCCAGAAGCTTTTCCCTGAGTGTTATCCATAGGGGACTGGCTCTGGTGTGGTGCACATTTGTGTCGCTATAGGCAGCGTTAGGCAACTCCCCCTTCCCTCAGTTCCTTCTTGCCAGAACTCCCAATAGAAAGGAAAGCAGATTGTCATTTCGTATGAGAATACCGATCTGCTTTGGATGTGGGGATGGAAGGTCACCAGGTGCACCTTGTTTGAGGCAAATACTGATGTTACAAGAGAAGCAGGTAGTCCAGAATGGGCTGCAGAGAAGACTAAGTAGGGGAAATCATCTGCTCTGACACCCAGCAGGAAAAGTGCCTCCACTTTTCCAAGTAAATTATTCCAGTGGAGGGTTTTCTGCTTTCCAACAAAATGTGCTTGATTTGACTGGAGCAGGCCTGCTCCTCTGAGTCATCCATGCAGCATCCACACTGTAAGGTGGAGAGAGGTGAGATTAAGGTGCAATAATCTCCCATGATCTTAAGAATAGGTCTAAGCAGTAGGGGAGTGTCCCTGGAGCCCACAAGCATGCTAAACCAATGCTGGCAAGGCCATGCTGGTGCAATCATAATGACTTTGGCTTTGCTGATGACCAGGACGGCATACTTCAGATCACCTGCCCAACTCAGGAGAAAAGAGTTGGAGTGATCCACTGTTGAGCCCTTAAGGCAGTAGAACCAGAACTCCCAACTGTGGCACTGCCTACTCCCCCTGGTGGCAAAGAAGTCCACTTGGGGAGTTCCCCAATTCTGGAAGATCATTCTGGAGACCTCCAAGTGGAAGGACCATTTGTGGGAAGAACAGCATGACCTGCTGAGGTGATCCACCCGCATATTTTGGATACTAGGTAAATGAAAAGCCCCCGTGTGCATGGCATGGTGGATACCAAATTCCCACAGCTAGAGCACTTCCCTGACAGATGGCCAAGGACTGTGCTGCTACTTGCATGTTGACATAGAACAGGAGGCTGTATTGTCTGTTCGCACTTGAACTATCTGATGGGATAGTTGCAGAAGGAGCACTTTGCAAACCAAATGGATAGCCCTGAGCTCCCTTACGTTGATGTGCATTGCCAACTCTTCCCAGGACCACAACACCTATATCTTTAGCCAGTAGTGTGCTCCCCCACTCAGGTCAGTTCTGCATTTCAGAGTTGTAAAGGGAATTCCTTCAGACATGTTTCCTGGGTTGGACTACCAGAGCAGTACAAATGGGCTCTGTCCAGGTGGTGTCTGGCTAGGGTGCAGATGCATGACAGCCACATCTGGAGAGGTGTCAGTCTCAGTCATGCACGTCAAACTACACAAGTACACACTGCCATGTGTACTAACAGCCTAAGGTATATCCTGGCTGTGGTGACAGGGTGGCTTATGAGTTAAGTGATAAGACTGGCTATTGCCTTGAATCTGGGTCCTGAAGAAAAGCCCTGGCTTGGGTAGAGTCCATATTTCCCAAGGTGAATGATATTCTTTGCACTGGAACTAATTTGGATTTTTGTTTTTTCAGCAACATACTCAGTACTCAGCATGTGGCTTGCACCAACTAAAAGCTGCAATGGAATTGCACCTGGGAATTGATGAGCCAATTGTCAAGTTATGGGTAGACTTGAATACCTTGGTGCCTGAGGTAAACTGTGACCATTGCTGTGCATTTTATGAACATCCTTGGCACTGTAGCTACACCGAATGGAAGTATGTGAATTGCTAATGGCTTGTCCCACTACAAAGTGCGGGAACCTTCTGTGCTTATGGTAAACGACAATAAGAAAATATGCATCCTTCAAGTTGTGGGCAGCATACCAGTCTCAAGAATCTAGGGAGGGGGACTTCAACTTCTTGATATATTTAGTGAGGCCTTGCAGGCCCAGTATGGGGCACATATTCTTTGGCCTTTGGTATAAGAAAATATCAAGGAAAAAAACCTTTCCCTCTTAGGAGTAAGGGACTTCTAAGGTCCCAGCTTGAAGCAGGGATTTCATTTCTTCAGTGAGAATTGTTCTTAAGAGGGATGGAGAATGGAAGGGGGGGGGGGAATAGAAATGAATTGTAGGGTATATCCCACTGCTACAGTGCTGAGGACCCACTGGTCTAATGTTACAGTGGCCAATCAGGGAGGAAAGGAAACAGACAGTTTAAAAAAAAGAGGGGTGCAAGGTCTCGGCTGTAGAACAGGCAGTCACTCTTGGGCATATCCTCAAAGCACCCACTTGTTTCCAGGGAAGTAACTGGTGGAGCCTTGGTGGGAAGAACGGGCTGATTGTTGGCCTTGATGGTGCTTACAGCCCTTGATCTTCTTGTGGTAGGGATTCAGTGACACCTAAGTGGTTGGTCTATGGGGTTGCTGCAGCCTGAATCCCTTTCTAGCAGGGCTGGTGTATAGACACCAGGGCTTTCTCTACACTACACATTTTTGTGGCAGAAAATATGCTAATGAGAGACTCATTAGCATGAGTCACAACATCATTAGCATATTTTCTGCCGTTTCTTTTTCACAAGGGGTTTTTGTGCAAAGAAGCAGTGCAGCTGCTTCTGTTTTGCCCCAGACCCCCGTTTTGTGCAAGATCCTTATGCCCTCCAGGGTTTCCAAAAGTGCCATGTGCTGGAGCCATACTCCAGTCAGTGGTCCTGGAGGAGCCCCCCCCCTTCAGATCTGGATGGGAGAACCTCTCTAAGGGACCCTCTATCTCCACACCTTCAAGCCTGAAGAAGAAGGTTCCTCCTTGTGAACCATTGTGGTACAGATGCTGTGTCCATGTCCCCTCTGCACCTGTTATCCTGCTGTCTGTGGCTGGAGATAGTCCTGGGGTTCCAGGTGCTGGTGCCATCTGTCCAGAGACTGGTGGCGAGCTTGGCAGATCAGTGACAGTACACTGCCAATCAAAGTCTAGAGCTCTGAGAATGGCACAGGGAGTCTGGCGTCTGAGAATGGGACAGCGCAGAACATTGTCTTGACTGTGTGTGCATTGGTGTGGTGAGTCCAGAGATCTGTGCCTTGGTGCTGTGGACCCAGTCTCATGGTCCCAGGGATTGGCATCTTAGTTCCAGTGAATTCCGTTGGCCATACTCCAGCAACCAGTGCCAGGATTTTTGGGATCGGTGGCATGCTGTGGCTCTGTGCCAATCATTGGGTGGGCGATGCCATGCCTTAGGGGATGGGTGCCAAGAGTCCAATGAATGGTGTTAGGAAATCCAATTTGTATGGGCAGTCAGAAGCACATCCCCAGGGGCTACTGCTTTAACATCGACTGCTGTGGTTCTTGAGACCAATGCTATGGAAACAGAGACAGTTGCATGGACCCTAATGCCAACTTCTCTCTAGAGCTGACTCCATCTTGACAGGGTGTTCGGTGGCACCTGCAAAGACATGATGTTTTTTGCAGCCTGGAAGGCCTCTGGTGTGGATGGGACCTGAAAGTGCTGTGGATTTCTGCAACTACCCTAGGTGGCTGATGGGTCCTTAGGAGGGCTAGAAAGCACTGAATCACTTCAGTTTGGGGAGAATGCAGTTTGGGGAGAATGGCACCCAGAAAACCAACTCCCAAAAGGGATGAACTCCAAATAAATCTCTCTTTCTCTGAGTAAAAGTTTTACGCAAAGAAAGCTCATGAGGATATTCATCCTCTTTATCAATGAAAGAGGGAATATGTACAGTGACTGCTTCTCCCAGGTAACAATTATTTACGCTGAGCTTGATGGTACACAAAGAAGATGTTATTAACTACAAATTGTAGGATTTAAGTGGTGGCCAGTGAAAATGGGCAGAGCAAAGTAAATTACAGAATTAAAATTAAAACAAAATACATAGCCAATTCTAAATCATTAAGAAAACTTAATTACAAGCAGTCCCTTACTCTAAAGAGTTTGTTCTTATTTCAGGCCAGCCTTCAAGTCAAATGATGAGCCTCTACTCTGGCTCACATCTCCTGTGGTTCCCTTTGTTTCTTTTGTATTTTAGTGCGCCAGGCACTTCCTCAGGCCAGTGGGAGACAAAATGACAGATAGCATCTCATTGTTTATATAGATCCTCCTTGTGTGGGAAAGCTTGGTTCTCTACTGCCCCAGCACCTTCCATGCAAAATTAGCCAGTTAAACTGATAGGTACCCCACCACCAGATGGTATGATCACGTCTTTCTAAGACCAACCACTGCTTAGCTGTAAAGGACAAATAAGGTTATTCTCAAGTCATTAGGTTAATCACCCAGGCTATGTCTACACGGTAGCCTTCTTGCAGAAAAGCTTATGCAATTGAAGCTCGGCATGGAATATCACCGCTCTTCATTTGCATAATTAATGAGTAGCCGTTTTTGCACAAGAGGCAGTGTAGGCAGCTCCTTTCTGCGCAAACCCCCCTCTTGCGCAAGAGCCGTTCTTCCTCTTTTTTGCGCAAAAGCCTCTTGTGCAAAAACAGCTGCTCATTAATTATGCAAATGAAGCATGGCAATATTCCATGCCACGCTTCATTTGCATAAGCTTTTCCGCAAGAAGGCTACAGTGTAGACATAGCCCCAGTGATTACGGCTTCTGGAAACCACTGAGGGCTTACATTTGCACATTTAAAAACAAACCATTTTATACCTCATAATTTTAACATTTCATACAAGAATGATAAATGCACGAAAATAAGATATACAGATCCAGCTAACTGTAACACTAAAATTGACAGGTTACAAGAGGTATTTTCGAGTTTTGCATATTTATGTTCAAGTCAATTACATAAAGAATGGGGGGATTATCAAAGAGACCCCTTCTGCTGCATCGTCAGTCCTCCCCCCCCCACCCCGAATCTCCTGAGCCAGATTGCTTGGCGGAGGGTTGGAGCAGGAAACAGGACAGAGTGGGGCCTGCACAAGTGGAAGTGGGATATTCCAGGGCCCTCAACTCCCTCGGGATGGCCCAGATGTCAAGCAGCTTTGATGATGGTTTGCTGACCAGCATAGGCTTCTTGCAAAGATCATAAGGCTTGAAGCCCAGAGACCCAGGCATGCTCCATCCATGGACTAAGACCCATAAGGGACTCATTTACAGTACTATGAGCTAAAAATAATAGCTCATCTAAGAATTATTTACACAAAGAACAACAGGAGGAGCTGCTGGGTAACAGCACTTGTCAAAGCAAAATATTCCAACACCATCATGGACAGTAATAAGGAACTGAAGGAGGACAGCCAGCAGCACCTCCCACACTGCACATATGCACATTACTCCAGAGGGTGCCAGAGCTGATCTTCTACAGGAGGAGTGGGGAAACCTATGGCCCACAGGCCGGATCGAGACCTCAGCTTGACTTGATCAGGCCCACGAAGCTCAGGGCTCCCCTCACCTCCTGGAGTGGGACAAGCGAGCGCTGGTGCTCCAGCCATGCGGCGGGGGGGGGGGGGGGGGGGGGCAACATGGATGGAATGTCAGTGCCAGCTCCCTGCAGCAGGTCGGGGGAAGGAGTCCCGGGCCTGACAGGCCTAATCAAGGCAAGCTGGGACTGGATCCAGCCTGTGGGAGCGCTTTCTTGGAGTGCACAGAGCCACAAGGAGTCACCCGTGTCCCCTCCGGGGCTGTGCCAGGTAGGACCCCAATCCCCTGCCCTCTCCCAGCCAAACACCGCACCCCCAGTCTGCTCCTGCACCTCCTCCCACCCAGAGCCCTGGCCCCAGCTCATTCCTACCTCTCACCTAGACCTCTCACCCCCAGCCTGCTCCTGCACTCTACCTCCCGCCCAGACCCTGCTTCCTGGCAGCCTCCTCCTACACACTGAATCCCATTTGGACCCACCACAGAGCCTAGAGGATCCCCATAAAATTTAGTAGCCCTCAGCTCTCATAGGCTCTGGGGTGGAGTTGGAAGGGAATGAGGTAAATATCTTCTTTTTCTGCTTCTCAGTTGCGTATAGCCCCCAACTGATTTTACTGTGGGGCAGTGGCTTCCAACCCAAAAACGGTTCCCCACCCCGTTCTATGGTTACCACTGAGGGAAAATCTTCCAGGAACAGTATATGTGGTGACAATACATACCTAACATGGTATGGACATGAACAAGCACTCAGAGAAGGATATCTGGCTCTTCCACCAATTTTTCCTTCTAGTGAAAAGGACATGCATGGAGCTGAACTTGACTAATGATTCAGGTCAAAACAGGGTAACGGTGGGAAATTGAGAAAGCTTATGAAATGCCTTATAAAAATGTTCCAATGCTGTAATAAGCCAAACCACAGCAGTAATGGTAGTGCAATTTCTTAATAAGGCATAGCCACTGAGCACAAACATTAGTTGAACCAAAATATGGTGGAATTCAGCAGCAACTTGCTGGCGATTTCAAGAGCAAAAATAATATTCACTTCATGAAAACTGTTTGTCTGTGCACCTGCTGCTGTGTTTTTTCTCAGAATCTACTTTTAGGTTGTTTTCAAGTTTTCTGCAATTCTGGAGCTATTGCTCTACTGTATACAGAAGATAACTACAGCAGTTTTAGAAAATCGTAATTCACAGCTGTCATAGCAGCAGCAGGTTAATACAGAAAAGGTCAACAGCCTTGCACCGTCCCAATCCAGGAAAATTATAATAATAAAAAGATACTTCCATCAGCTGATTTTAAATTGTTATTGGTATTTCAAAATGGTTATTGTGAGCTTTATGAATTGCCAGTTAAATGTTTCTATTTTTATTTGGAAAGTTTGACAGGGTCTCTGCCATGGATTCCTTTGAGGTTTAAAAAACAAAATACCTTTCCCTTTTCATCTATCTCTTCCTCTCCTTTTCAAATCCCCTCTTCCTAGACCCTTCTGATTTTCTCCTGTTTACTCTCCTTTCCCCTGCTCATACTTCCTCTGCTGTCCTTTTCCTTCTCTTCACTCTTTTCATAATTATGAAAAGAGCACGGCTATGTAAATACTTTTTTAAAGTATTAATATTTACTTGAATAAAACCAGGACATTCAATTGAATAGTATCTATATCCTTTTATTTGCTTTCAAAAATAGTAATACCAAGAAAACATTCTTTGCAAAATAGGGAAAGTGTCATGAATTCTAATAGTAGTATCTATCTGCTTTGAAAATGTTCTCATAGTCATTTTGGAAACACAGTGGCTACATCTACATGGCAGGCTTCTTGCGCAAGAAGCCTTCTGTACAAGAGTTTTTGTGCAAAAGCTTCTTGTGCAAGAGCATGTCCACACCTCATGCACTTTTGCACAAGAGAACGTTCACACTGTATGGATGCTCTTGCGCAAGAAAGCTCTGATTGCCATTCACAGAATGGCCATTAGAACACTTGTTCTTTTTCAGATAGTCTGTATTTGTGCAAGAAACCCCGACAGAGTGTCCACACATGCCTTTTTGCACAACAGCTGTAGCGCAAAAAGGAGTTATGCCTCGTAAAAGGAGGTTTACTTATACCGGAAAAAGCCCTCTGTTCTGCCGTTTTACTGCTGATTTACTTGTGCAAAAGCACATATGAGGTGTGGACACGTCGCAGGTTTTTGCGCAAAACCAGCTGTTTTTGCGCAAAAACCTTGCAGTGTAGACGTAGCCTGTAGGCTTTGGAGTCATCCAACCAGTGTGCTGAAAATGTCATGTGATCTACATGATCAGTGACACACTGCAAACAAGAAGTTAGAATACAATACACGAGGGAACACTCATGGCAAACAGTTTGCAAGCACTCTATAGATTCATGTCCATCTGAAATGTTGGCTTAATTGTGTTAGATAAAAGAACAAACTAACACAAATACTGAATAAATTATTTGCTGTGAATGCTTACCCAGCTTTAGAAGTGAGTATGTTAGGTCATTAGGCTCAATGTACGTTAGTGAGATTAATTGCATTATTTCTATACCATCCCTGAGACAGCTAAGTTTAGCCTTGACTGTCCCTTAGAATATTGATTTCATAATCTCCCTGGACAACATCTATTGCCCAAATGTTTCTCCAGTTTACAAAGTTTTTCCTAATAATAGTTAACTTACAGTCTCCCTACTGCAGTCTATGACCAGTATTTCTTGTTCTGTCCTCATTCACTCAAAATAATTGGTCCCAGTTCTCTTTATAACATCCCTTTACATGTTTGTAGACAGTTAGCATGTCTCCCTTCAGAATTCTCTTCTAAACTAAACTTTCCTGGCTTTAACATTTCCTCATAGATCTTATTTTCCAAACTTCAACATTTTTGTTGCTCCCCTCTGAATTCAGTCCAATTTGTCTATGCCTTTTCAGTTCCAATTCAAAAATAATGTTTGAGTTGAAGCCTAACCTATTCTGAGTCAAAAAAACCTATAATTTAATCTGGATGCAATACTTCTGTAGATGTGACCTGAGCTGTATCAACACTACAAACTTACATCAATATAAATCCGACACTCATGGGTATGAAAAATCCAAACTCCTGAGTGAAGGGGCAGGGGGGCATCTCCCATGGAGAGAAAGGTAGTATCTACATGATGGAGAAGCTCTTCCAATGGCATAAGCCCTAAGTGTTACAATTTTTCCAGCAGGACTATTTTCTTTTGACTGTACCTACCAAACTTCATGTTGTCTGCAAGGCACAGGGACAGAGGGGCATTGACAGTGAGCACATAGGTGTATGGACTGCATGGGGATGCTGAGGGTAGTAACTAAATTAGCCTTTGGTGGGCTCAAGTCAAGAAAAGCATACTAAATGAACAATGTTAAAACCCTTTACCTTCAAAGTGAAAAAATAAAACCTAGGTCACCGAAGCACTTACTGAAAATTGGAGCAATGTCCCCTTCCTCTGTACCTCTAGAGGTAAAAGACAAGAAATAGATTAGGCTACCTAGTTTGCTGACCAAATTGTTAAATGAATGACAACTTGTCCTACAGTCAAGGGGACAGGGGGTATACATAGACCTATGTACAGCACAGCATCTTGAGATCAGAGTTGCTGCACTGCAAGATAAGAGAAAGGTGCAATCATTTATATAGGAATATAAGGTCATTTTAGAGCAAGTCTAACTGAGAACTGGCTACCTAAATCTTCCAGCTGAGGAAGTCAAACTCAAGATAGGAAGGGACGAACGTAAAAGATGGGGAGAAAAACTCTTACAACATGTTTATACTGCAGCATTATTTCAAATTAACTAACTTTATTTCAAAATAACAAGGTGAGTGTCTACACAGCAAGCCCATTATTTCGAAACAGGCTTCTTCATTTGGAATAATAAACCCTCATTTTATAAGGAATAACACCTATTTCAAAATAGTGATTTCAAAAGAGGGTGTGTGCGGATGGGGCAGCTGTGCTTATTTTGAAATAATTGGCCTTCAGGGCTTCTCACAACAGCCCTGGTGGCCACTCTCTCCACACCTCTATAGTTTCCCTTCCCCTGCAGTCTTTAAAGGTGCAGCCACAGGGGAGACAGTTTGTGGCACAAAGAAGGCCCTGACAGCCCTATGTCACACAGCAGGACCCATTTTTGTATTCTGCAGCAATGGCTGATCCCCGTGCTCCCACCAGGGCTGCTAGCGAGCCACCAGCCCGCTCACAAGCCCCTGCCCATGTGTGGAAGAGGGCCCCTTCCTGGCACGGTGCAGAGATCCTAGATCTCACTGAGGTCTGAGGAGAGGAGGCTAACCTCCAGGATCTCCACACCAGACGCAGGGACATCGAAGTGTATGGCTGGATGGCCACAAGCCTGGGCCAGAAGGGCCACATGTGCACCCAGAAACAGTGAGAAGAGTTTGCTGTCCCTTGAGGAGGTAGGCAAAGGTGAAGTGTCTGAGACACGGCTGTAGAAGGGAGCCCCTTTAAGCAAGAGCCTCAGCTAGCCTCAGGCAGCAGCTCCAGAAAGTGACTGCTGTACTGATGCCCTGCCCAGAATGCTTCCAGGGGGCTTTACATGAGATTCAGCTGCCAATCAGTGTGTACGTTGCTATTTTGAAATATCTATTTTGGGAGCTATTATACCGAAATATCTTATTCTGAAATAAGTGCAGAGTGTAGACGTACTCTAAGACAGAGAGACAGAGCAATGGAAGAGTGACTATTCTTTATGAAACAAGGTCACTCTTGGAGAAGGGGATATTGATTGTAATAATAGGGGATTGACAAAGGAGTATGTGGAAAGGGTTCAGATACTTGCCTTCCCAATGAAAAGGTAGCAAAACTGACAACTAAATCTCAGAGGGGTAGCCGTGTTAATCTGTATCTACAAAAAACAATGAGGAGTCCTGTGAAACCTAACGGTTTGTCTACATAACTGAGCTAAATCCAAAATAAGCTACACAACTTGATCTACATCAATTGTGTAGTTTAAGTTGAAATAGCTAATTTCAGCTTTTGGAGCTGTCTACACAGTAGAAAGTCCGAGAAAGAGCACTCTTCCCTTGACTTCCCTTACTCCTCGTAAAATGAGGGGTATAGGAGTTGGAGTAAGGAGTCTTCTGGCTGGACATTATTTCGACATGTCGAAATAACTGTTTGTGTGTAGATGCGGACTGTGTTATTTCGGAATAACATTAGCTATTCTGAAATAACGCTGCTGTGTAGATGTACCCTTAGAGAATAAACAGATTTATTAGGATTGGTGGGGGGGGGGGGATTATATATTTATCATTGATAGTGCTTTTGTGGGATTTGTGGGGTTTGCCTTTACACCACTCCTCCCCCATGGCTACTGATTATGATTCTTGTACAATATGGAGCTGAGTAATCAAAATGGTGTTTACCACAGGACTCCATTAAACTAGGGAAGGACATGGTTGAAATCCAGAATAGTAACGAGGTGCCAGAGGGAAAAAAAAACAAACAATAGTCAGAAATGAAAGCTACAGAGGAGCACAAGTGCACTGTCTACTCTATGAGCACAGTCTTTTCTGTCAACAAAAGTAGGAGTTTCCGGAAAGGCTAGAAACTTGGCTGCGTATATCCTGTACTGTAACAATAGGCTACATTGCTGATGTGAGGCAATCTAGTTCTTGGCAGAGAAAGAATCAGTGTCAGTGCTGCAAACAACTAAATCCAACTAAAATGAAATACAAAAGAGAGTGAGACAACTGGACAGTCAACCCAGGAAGAAAGAGGGCAGTTAGAATAATATTTCAGAATATTTGCAATCATATTTCAACTGGGCACGTTTAAGGGAAAAGGAAACACTTGTTGCTGTCCCGCTGCACGTGGGAACAATTTGACAACTGGCCCGGTGCACAACATGACCTGTAGAGCCATTCTGCATGTGTAAAACACTTTCAGTGCAGAAACATTATTTTGCAGTACAGACTCATTCAGCGGTCACAGACAATGAGGAGATTTTTTAGTATGTGAGCACAGTACAACATTTCATCTGCTGGTCAAATTGCATTATGAATCTTTTGAAGTAATATAGTGCAGGCCTAGAAATGAGCTAAAAATTGGAGCTACACAGCAATGAAAGCCACCTTATTGCTGATGATATCCCTTGTGTAAAACAACCAGAACTGTAAATACTGCACACCAATGAACAACTTTATAAATCTGGACCAAAGTACAGACCCTGAGGATGACAAACTGCTAGTTGCTGAGGTCAAATTATTCCCCTCCTTTGTTAATAGGAAGAGTAGGCCAGATCATTTATTTGTTTTGTAGGCACACCTCAGCGCTTGTCTGCAGAAGGCACAGAAATGTTTGACAGTCTAACAGACATACTGAAAAAGTTTGCCTTACCAGTCAGCAGCCTAGTGGCCTTCAGTTCACTCATTGCTTCCGCAGTGCTGAGAGGGGGGGAGGGAAATAATCCTGTTGTGTCAAGACTCAAAGCCATGAATCTAAACACTGTTAATTCCGGCTGCTTTTGCCACCTGGCAGATTTCCACAGCGCGCCTTGGTGGAAAAACTACTGATTAAAGGACAGCTTTGTGATATTTATTGTCCCTTAACAGCCATTTCCCAAGGACAGTGCACAATTAAAGGAATTTTGATATTTGCTGAAAGTAGTCCATTGAAAACAGAACATGAGGCCACAGGAAGGCATAAATGCCTATTTGGTAGAAAATCGTGGGAATTCTTTGACATCATAATCAAACACCACAAAATGCAAGTAAAGATGGAAAAGTATTGAAATGGGTAGTATCACTCAAAGTGAATGTACAGATTCAGTCCTTGAAGAATTAACCCTCAGAATGAATGGGATGGGTTTTCTGTTTGCAAAGATGACTTTTTATAGCTTACAGTCCACCACCAGATGAAAAACAAACCCTTCTCATTTCAGAATATTGTGTCAGAGGAAAGGAGAATCCCAAAACAACTTCTTCCCATGCAACAGCTATTTATTAAAATACATACTCAGGACAATTATCTAGGACATCACGTCAGTCTGAGAGGGTCTGGGGAATAAGTTAAACTTGTGGGGAAATTCTTAAGCATTGGGAACTTGCCAAAAATCCGTTCTAGCTATACTATGTTTTCTATTTAAGGAACGTAATAATAGCAAATTAACTTCCCCTCAGGTTGGTACGCCCTTTTCCACTCAAAAGGAAGATAGAGATGAATGATTTAAAAGTTTTAAAACTTACTGGGAAACCCACTGTCACAATGAAATTAATTTTTTTAATAATTTAAGACTACCGCATTAGCAAGTTTGAAGCAGACAAGTGACACATACCACTGTTCTGATCATTCCTTCATTTTTAATAGGAGTCAATTCTGTCTTTTGTTAAATTAACTAGGGATGTAAGCAACTAGTTAACTACCCGATAAGCCTAGGCTTATCGGGTAGTTGAATCACTACTCGACTAGTTGCTTTTCCCACTTCCTGCTTCTATATCAGAGAGACCAAGTGGGGGGAGCAGGAGCTGGTGCTGGGGGGCGGAGCCTGCTTAAAACCCAGTTCCCCCCAGCACCATCTCCGCAGGCGGGCAGGGGAGGCAGAGGCGCAGCAGGGGAAATGGTTCAATCTGGGACTGAAGTAGTTGCTGCTTGCACGGAGTCTTGACTGCTGTGCCTCTCCCTTTGAAATGTACAAGAGCCGCAGGTAGGGTCTGCTTCGGTCTCCACTCGCACAGGTTCCCCACTGCATCTCTGCCTTTGAAATGTACAAGAGCCGAGAGTGGCTCTTATACATTTAAAGGCAGAGGCACAGTGGGATAGCAAGCACGCCCCTCATTGACTAATCAATGGATGGAAATTCCATCCCCTACTTTATTAGCTGATTAATCAAAATTTAACATCCCTAAAATACACTTGTATTAGTCATGAAGTTGCTATGACCCCTGCAAACTGTTCAATATCTTCATCAATGATGTAGATATTGGGATAGAGAGTATGCTTATTAAGTTTGCAGATGATACCAAACTGGGTGGGGTTGCGACTTCTTTGGAGGATAGGGACATAATTCAAAATGACCTTAGCAAGTTAGAGAAATGGTCAGAGGTAAACAGGATGAGGTTTAATAAAGAGAAATGCAAAGTGCTCCACTTAGGAAGGAACAATCAGTTCCATACATACAAGATGGGAAGCGACTGTCTAGGAAGGAGCATGGCAGAAAGGGATCTAGGGGTCATAGTGGACCACAAGTTGAATATGAGTCAACAGTGTGATGCTGTTGCAAAAAAAGCAAATATGATTCTAGGTTGTATCAACAGGTGTGTTGTAAGCAAAACTCGTGAAGTCATTCTGCCGCTCTACTCTGCACTAGTTAGGCCTCAGCTGGAGTACTATGTCCAGTTCTGGGCGCCACATTTCAAGAAAGATGTGGAGAAATTGGAAAGGGTACAGAGAAGAGCGACAAGAATGATTAAAGGTCTAGAGAACATGACCTATGAAGCCAGGCTTCATGAACTGGGCTTGTTTAGTTTGGAAAAAAGAAGATTAAGAGGGGACATGATAGCAGTTTTCAAATATCTAAAAGGGTGTCACAAGGAGGAAGGAGAAAATTTGTTCCTCTTGGTTTCTGAGGACAGGACAAGGAGTAATGGGCTTAAAGTGCAGCAGGGAAGGTTTAGATTGGACATTAGGAAAAAATTCCTAACTGTCAGGGTGGTCAAATATTGGAATAAATTGCCAAGGGAGGTGGTGGAATCTCCCTCTCTGGAGATATTTAAGAACAGGTTAGATAGACATCTGTCAGGGATGGTGTAGGTGGAGCTTGGTCCTGCCTTGAGGGCGGGGGGCTGGACTCGGTGACCTCTTGAGGTCCCTTCCAGTCCTATTATTCTATGATTCTATGATTCTAGTAAATTATAAGCTTGTCATAGGCACCTCATTTGACACTCAACAGAACAACGGTTGCAACGATGATCTGTATATTCTTATTTCAATTAAATAATGTCACAAGCTGGCCTAATCAGTGGTTAGTTTTGCCCTTCCTACACACATACTTTTTCTAAAGAAGAAGTGTTCAGAAGGAGAGAACAGGGCTGAGTGCACGATTGTTAAACAATACCCAGGATTCACCAAGGTTTTTAAGCACATGCTTAACTTTTTTCAAGTTGATACAAGCATAACAAATACAATCAATAAAAAGAATTAATGGGAAGTATATATCATTTTCACATTTGTATACAATAGCTGAATGGATTAACAAAAGCTTTCATCAGTACCTTAAAGCTGAGATTAATCATGGTAGCTTGAGTCAGTAAGATGTTTTAAAAAATGTATAACTGAAATAAACAAAGGGTTGCTATGGAAGTCAGTTTGCACCATTAACTCTCACGTTTTGCTGGTGCAGAAATATTAAGAAAAACATCAGCATGCATCTTATTCCAACTAAACATTGAATGCAATATGAATGAAACCAACTAAATTTCTTCACTGGATTTCCTACAAACATGAGGTGCATGTTCCTAAAGCAAAATATGGAAGAGAAATGAATATTCAGCTTTGGTTTCTCCCAGTCATTTCCTTGATTCCTTGAAGCAGGGAAAACCACCTCCAGATGTACAAAAAATATCAAGGTAAGATCTTGAACAAATAAAAGCCATGTTAGCATTTCTCATGCAAGTTGTCCTGGTAGTTGTTCAGGCATGAAATAAGAGGTTTTGTTGATCATGGCGGCAGGCAAGTGATACTGCTGTATAGTGTAGCAACAAAGACGATTTCTATAACACTGATCAATTTATACAGATCATGTGGTCATAAAAAACATCTGATACTTAGAATATGCACCCATCATCTTTAGGTCAAAAGTATAGTTACATAAAAATGCAAGATTTCCTAATTCATTGTTATATATCATTTGGTGCTTGTATAAGACTTGATCTCCGTATCATTCCTTCTGTTTATAATTTCCAAAAAACTCACAATTTTAATTTAAAACAAAATAAGATGTTTTGCGTTTCACAGCAGGAATTTTTACAAACAAACGGGTCTGGTTTCAAGCCGGATTTAAGTGCATGTGTGCAAATCACTATTTGGAAGGATTTGTTCTGGTTCAGCTACACCAGTGATTGGCCACCAATGGTTGAAACTCCCAGGCTGTGTCTACGTTGGCATCCCTTTCCGGAAAAGGGATGCTAATGAGACACATTGCAATTGCAAATTCCGTGGGGGATTTAAATATCCCCCTCAGCATTTGCATTTACATGGCTGCCGCTTTTTTCCGGCTTGGGGATAAGCACCAGTCTAGACGTGATTTTCCGGAAAATAAGCCCTTTTCCGGAGGATCTCTTATTCCTACTTGAAAGTAGGTTTAAGAGAACTTGAAAGTAGGAATAAGAGATCCTCCAGAAAAGGGCTTATTTTCCGGAGAATCACGTCTAGACTGGTGCTTTTCTCCGGCTTATCCCCAAGCCGGAAAAAAGCGGCAGCCATGTAAATGCAAATGCCGCGGGGGATATTTAAATCCCCCGCGGATTTGCAATTGCAATGTGTCTCATTAGCATCCCTTTTCCGGAAAGGGATGCCAATGTAGACACACCCCAATGTACACCCCAATGTAGACAACATCTAATACTAATGAAAGTAAAAATGCGTACATCCCCCACTTATACTGTCAGTGAGAAAACAGATTCCAAGAAATGAGCAAATTAAATACAAATATGATCATAGCTCCTATATTTTAATGGAAAAATAAAGTCAACGGAAGTATCCCATCAATTTCAATGGAAGTGCAACCAGGGTCTACATGCATTAATTTAATTAGCTGTGTGCATAATACCAAGCTAACACATGCAAGTGTAACACACATCAGTAAGGACTGAACTCAAAGCCTCAGAATCTAAAAGCATAAGTCTGTACGGCTGGTGTTAAGAGACAGAGCACATTAGGCATGGTTATAGAAGCCTTCACAACCTTTCCAGGTGACCTTGTCACCAGTAAAGGAGGTGGAGCACCATCCTGAGAGAATGTGGGTTATGCTTGCTTCAGTATAAGAGAACATGTGTTCTGTATTTCAAATGGAAAAATGAAAAAATAAATTCACTGGTATTTGCTAAGAATTCCATTACAACCCTCAATCCTGCTTCTTTGTCAAACAATCCAACCCCACACAGATGTCAAACTCTCTTTTTCAATCTCCTCTCTTTTAAATTCTTAGAGGGCCAAATTTAATGTTATATTTCTGTAGCAAAGTGATGCTCATTCACCAAATTAGGTTAATCAGGGCAGCTATTCCCTTTGGATAAGGTTTAAGAGAACAATGGGATCTAACTATCCTTTTCAGGGTGGAAGTCAAAACTCAAGACAAAACAAAATCTGATCTGATATGCAGAACCACAGAGCTGCATGACTCAGCACTATGGATACAAAGTATAATACAGCTCTAGACAGACACTCGGAGTCAGTCTCAGGCTACGTCTAGACTACAGGCTTCTTGTGCAAGAAGCCTTTTTCAGAAGAGATCTTTCGAAAAAACTTCTTGCACAAGAGAGCATCCACACTGCAAAAGCATATCGAAAAAGCGATGTGCTTTTTAAAAAAATAGCATCCAGACTGAATGGATGCTATCTCGCGTGTAAGCTGTGATTGCTATGGACAGAATGGCCACCTGGGCACCTGTGCTTTTTCCTCTTTCCTCTTTTTCTGAAAAAAAACCTCCCTCTTCCCCGTCCACACACGCTTTTTTGTGAAAGAGCTTTTTCGCAAAAAGGCTTCTTCCTCGTAGAATGAGGATTACCAATTGCACAAAAAGCCCTCTGTTCTTTTGATTTACTGTTGAAAGAACATGCTTGCAGTGTGGACGTAACTCAAGTTTTTTCGGGAAAATGGGCATTTTTCCAACAAAATTCTGTAGTCTAGACATAGCTTCCGAGGGGTAGCTATGTGATTCTGAATTCGCAAAAACAATTAGGAGTCCTGTAGTACCTTAAAGACTAACACTGATTTGGGTATAAGCTTTTGTGGGCAAAACCCCATTTCATCAGATATATGGAGTGGAAATTACAGAGGCAGGTATAAATATACTAACACAGATGTGGCCAACCCATTTAACAAAGAGATCCAAAACAGGAGCGGAAAAAATACGAAGAGCCGCACCAGAACTGTCAAGCAAAAAAAAAAAAAAAAAAAACAACCCTCAGAACAGAATTGTTGAGCAAAACCAAAAAATTATTATTTCTTTTAAAGTAGTCTTCCCCTTCCAGATAGCCACCATCTTGGGCACCATTTTTAAAACTCCACAGCTCCAACCAGGTAAGCACAGGGAAGCCGGGGGGAGCCAGCGGGGAGCCGGCAGGGCTGTTTGGGGGGGGCGCAGGAGCAGCTTTGCGAGACACACTTTTGGGGGGCAAGAGATGCATGCGGCTCACGAGCTGTGGATTGGCCACGGCTGTACTAACACATGAAAAGAAGGGAGTTACCTTATCATGGGGAAAGCGAATGGTAAAGAGACCAATTCAGTCAGGGTGGATGTGGCCCAAAATTGCTTTTGTATTAAGCCAGCCATTCCCACTCTCTGTTCAAACCCAGTTTGCAAATGAATAGCAGCTCTGCAGTTTTCTTTGAAGTCTGCTTTTGAAATTTTTGTGATGAAGAATGGCCGTTTCAAAATCTGTTACTGAGTGTCCAGGGAGACTAAAGTGTTCTCCTACCGATTTTTGTACGTTACCATTCTTGATATCTGATTTGTCTCCATTTGTTCTTGTGCTTAGAGACTGGGAGTCAGTGCTTCATAATACTCAGCTAAGCCTGCTTCCCCTACTTACCTAACCAATATCTCTAGAAGAGATTTGGTAAAAAACTTGCAGCCTCTGGGGAGAAAAGACTAAATATAGCTTACGTCACTGTTGCAGGCAGCCCAAAGACAAATTGCAGTGCCACCCAGAGTCTCCATTGCACCACCTGTCACCAGAGGGGCTGACATCTTTCACAGGCCCCCAGGCAAGGTGTGTGTGGGGGGGACAACTCTGAGCCCCTGGAAGGGGTAGGACCTCAGGCAGAAGGGGCAGGGCTGGGGCAGCCAGCCCTCAGTACCGCTTGGAACGTAGCACTGGACCCCACGCCCATCCCTCAGAATTGCACAGCATTCCGGTGGCAATTTAAAGAAGCCTGAAGCTCTGTCTGTTACCACTGTAGCAGTGGTAGTGCTGGGAGCCCAGGCCCATTTGAATTGCCAGGTTCTGGGGCAACTGCCCCTTTTAGTTCCCCCCTGTTGGTAGGCCTGCCTGTCATAGCCTTAATCCCTGGCAGTGTTGTCTTCCAGTCGTCATTGTCAAGTCCAAGTCGAGTCTCAAGACACTACAGTTCAAGTCTCGAGTTGAGTCTCGAGTCCCTAAAGTCACTTTCGAGTCAAGTCCCAAGTCAAGTCTTAATTTAAAAAATGTCAAGTCACTTTTGTACAAGCCATCAATATCGGCATTTTCGGACAATTTTTTCACCAAGTCGATTTAACAAAATTAGCAAATCTCAAGTCGAGTCTCAAGTCACAAACAATGAACTCAAGTCGAGTCTCAAGTCGAGTCACCTACGTGACTTAAGTCGGACTCGAGTTCAAGTTGTGGAACTCGAGTCAACAACTCTGATCCCTGGTATATTTTACAATAAAGGTTATGGAGACAAACCTACCAGACCACCTGCCACTGTCTATTTCAGTTCCTACCCTGAGGAAGTTGTCCCCAGAAGGGCTCTGGGGCTTTTACATCTGCTTTACTGTTTACTGACAGTAAAATGGTCATCGATGGAGGGAGAATCCCCTCCTCTACAGTCAGCTACCATCTCAAACTGCATATAGTGAGAGCTTCATGGCTGCCTACTGAATGCACACAGCTGGCTAGGTATAAACGAACGCAAATTGTATAATGCTACAACAGCTGCTAAGAATCCCTAGTGATTACATCGAGTGACAGTTCTTCAGTGCACCAACACCAACATTTGCTTTGTGTTTATACAGAAACTAGTATGAGAGGTCCCTGATTTTGACTTTGGCTTTGGGGCACTACTGTAATACAAATAATAAACAACAGTAACAATAAAGCCAGAGCATGGGCGGCACAAGAAGCTTCCTCTGGGGGGGGCTAGCTGTCTGGCCAGGCCTTTCTTTCCTTGGCCCTGGCCACACTCCACCCCGTCCTGCCTCAGGCCCTGTCCCCACTGCTTAGCTTCCTCCCTGCACTACACTTTGCTGCGTCCTGCCTCACCTCTCCCTCCTGCCTGCTTCAAGATGTCCGTCCACTGGCTGCTTACTCATCTCTTTACACCCTCCTCACCTCATTCCCTTGACAGACCCCCTGCTAACTCGCTGCATCCCCCTTCACGTCTCTATCCCACGGGGGGACAGAAAGAAGGAAGGAAGGAAGAACATAGCAAGCAGCAGGGACCTCTGGGGGCATGGCAGGGGAGTGAAGCAAGACTCACTAAGCAGCGGCAGGTGGTGGAGGCTCAGGGAAGGATCAGAGCCACCATAGTCCAGGTGTCCAGCAGCAGGTTCATAGCAACTGTTCCAGGGAAGGCTTAACCTTTCCTGGCCTATTATATCCAGACCTGCTGACAGAGGGGTGGGTAAAGGGAGCATTTGCCCTGGGGCCTAGTGGCTCAAAATGCCCAGCTATGGCTGATGGCAGGAGGGGGAGGGGGAGTGGGAGCAGCACAGTCTGGGAGGCACTGAGGGCCGGCTGCCTTAGCCATGCTCAAGGCCCCACCACTTCTGAATATGCAAAGCCGCACACACACTTGCTCAGCAGCCTGGCAATTTTGTCATCTCCCCTGATTGGACCCACTGTCTGTGAGCCAGAGAAACTTTTACAAATATTTCAAACAAATTAAGGCTCTAGGGATGTTGCCCTTCCTACCTTTGAGGAAAAGCTGAAGCAGGCTGCATGGCTTACTGCAACTAACTGGGGGGAGATAGCTATGTGGTAAAAGTAGATTTTAAAAATAAAAGCGTTTGCAGAATTTAATCAAACTGGGTCAGAAACCTGAATGAGCTGAGGGGGGAGGGGCAGAAATGATTTCTTTGCTTCAGTCTTCACGGCTGAGGATGTTGGGGAGATTCCTGAATCTGCACCGCCCTTTATGGGTGATGAATCTGAGGAACTGTCCCAGATTGAAGTGTCATTAGAGGAGGTTTTGGAACAAATAGAAAAACTTAATGTTAACAAATCTCCGGGACCGGACAGCATTCATCCAAGGGTTCTAAAAGAACTTAAATGGGAAATTGCTGAGCTATTATCTGTGGTTTGTAACCTATCCTTTAAATCGGCTTCCGTACCTAGTGACTGCAAGGTAGCCAACGTGACACCAATATTTAAAAAGGGCTCTAGAGGCGATCCTGGCAATTACAGACCGGTAAGTCTAACTTCAGTACCGGGCAAATTAGTCAAAACAATAGTAAAGAATAAAATTGTGAAGCATGTAGAACCGTGGTCCCCAACGCGGTGTCCGCGGGCGCCATGGCGCCCGCCGACAACCTGGGCCGGCCCCGCCCCCGGCGCACGGGAGGCGCCGGCCCCAGGTGCGCGACACTCACCGGCACTGGATGTGCGGCGCTTGGGCAGCCCCAGCCCCGAGGCACATGCGGGCGCTCGGGCGCGCGGTGCTCGAGCGGCGCCAGTGCCGGCCCCAGGCGCGTGGCTCGGGCGGCAGCGCCGGCCCCGTGCCCACGGCACAAGGCGCTTGGGCGGCCCCAGCCCCGGCCCTAGGGCACGCACCGGGTGCAAGGGCATCCCAGTCCCCTAGCGTGCCCCCGGACAAGCGGCCCCGCCCCCGGGTTCCCGGCGCGTGAGTGGCCCCCACCTCCCGGGCGCCTGGCGCATGAGTGGCCCCACCTCCCGGGCGCCCAGGAGCCTCTGAAGGTTGGGGACCACTGATGTAGAAGAACATAATTTGTTGGACAAAAGTCAACATGGTTTCTGTAAAGGGAAATCCTGTCTTACTAATCTATTAGAGTTCTTTGAAGGGGTTAACAAACATGCGGACAAGGGGGATCCAGTAGATATAGTATACTTGGATTTTCAGAAAGCCTTTGACAAGGTCCCTCACCAAAGGCTCTTGTGTAAATTACATGGCCATGGGATAAGAGGTAAGGTCCTTTCTTGGATTGAGAACTGGCTAAAAGACAGGAAACAAAGGGTAGGAATAAATGGTAAATTTTCGGATTGGAGAGGGGTAACTAGTGGTGTACCCCAAGGGTCAGTCCTGGGACCAATCCTTTTCAACTTATTCATAAATGATCTGGAGAAAGGGGTAAGCAGTGAGGTAGTAAAGTTTGCAGATGATACCAAACTGTTTAGGATAGTCAAGACAGAAGCAGACTGTGAGGGACTCCAAGAAGATCTCACCAAACTGAGTGATTGGGCAACAAAATGGCAAATGAAATTTAATGTGGATAAGTGTAAAGTAATGCACATTGGGAAAAATAACCCCAACTATACGTACAGTATGATGGGGGCTAATTTGGGCTACGACAAATCAGGAAAGAGATCTTGGAGTTATCGTGGACAGTTCTCTGAAAACTTCCACACAGTGTGCAGCGGCGGTCAAAAAGGCAAATAGGATGCTAGGAATTATTAGGAAAGGGATAGAAAATAAGACCCAGAACATCTTACTGCCCCTGTATAAAACTATGGTACGCCCACATCTTGAATACTGTGTACAGATGTGGTCTCCTCACCTCAAAAAAGATATTTTGGCCTTGAAAAGGGTTCAGAAAAGGGCAACTAAAATGATTAGGGGTTTGGAACGGGTCCCATATGAGGAGAGGCTAAAGAGACTGGGACTTTTCAGTTTAGAAAAGAGGAGACTGAGGGGGGATATGATAGAGGTCTATAAAATCATGAGTGGTGTGGAGAGGGCTGATAAAGAAAAGTTATTTATTAGTTCCCATAATAGAAGAACTAGAGGACACCAAATGAAATTAATGGGTAGCAGGTTTAAAACTAATAAAAGGAAGTTCTTCTTCACACAGCGTGTTGTCAACCTGTGGAACTCCTTGCCAGAGGAGGCGGTGAAGGCTAGGACTATAATAGAGTTTAAAGAGAAGCTGGATAAATTCATGGAGGTTAGGTCCATAAAAGGCTATTAGCCAGGGGATAAAATGGTGTCCTTGGCCTCTGTTTGTCAGAGGCTGGAGAGGGATGGCAGGAGACAAATTGCTTGATCATTGTCTTCGGTCAACCCTCTCTGGGGTACCTGGTGCTGGCCACTGTCAGTAGACAGGATCCTGGGCTAGATGGACCTTTGGTCCGACCCAGTACGGCCGTTCTTATGTTATGTTCTAATGGCTAAAGTCAATAAAACTGGATTCACATACATTTCTTTGGATCTGAACAAGGATTTATGTAGGTACCCTCAAAATTACAAGGCTACAGAGTTTTAAGCATGACAACTGCCAAGGTGTCAGTTTATGCCACAGACATGCTGCATATATGTCTGACTTTGATGTATCAGCAATGTGCCAAATTAAAACCAAGTTACTACTCTCAGATACACCACAGATTCCTAGCACATGGCCAGTCGCATGTGTTTATTAGAAAGAAGGATAATTGAGATAATCTCTAATTTGCTACCTGACAAAGGTTGTTTCTGTTAGGTCAGCTGGTAAGAATAGTGAGAACAGTTCTTTTGATGTTTGATGCAGTATGCACAGGTGCTTGTTGGTAAAGGAGTATGCACAAGAGAAGCAAGACTAGCAATGGCAACCAGAGTGCAAAGAACTATGTTGTCAGGGTAAACACAGCTTCATCATCTGCTTCCTTGCTCAATGACGTCTCCTTTTCTTGAGGAACACAGCTTAATAGCCTGTCTCTGAAGTGTCTCATGATCAAAATGGCTTTGTTTACAGTTTAATACCTTCCAGCTTTTAATATCTCTTCAGCTCCATGCAAGACTAAGAATGGGAAATATCCCACTGAAACTTGGAGAAGCAATTCTATTTCCAATTACTATTCCTCCTTGTTTATAGTTTGCATTCTTTTTAACTTCTCAAGAATTGCTTCACCAGTAGCAGCATAAAAAACCATACAGGCCCAAATCTTGGTTTGGCTCCAACTGCCTTGCAAGACACTGATGTCAGAAAGCAGCTGGAAATGATGTGGATCACCATGGCAGGATTCCCCCTACATAGAGGAAATCAACCGGTGGGGTAGAAAAGGTACTAAGCCCACCCCCCTGCAAACCTGCAGAATAGGACATGCTTCATATTTACACATTCAAAAGAAGCATATTTACACACCAGCAATCTCCAAATACCAAAACAACCCATTGTACTGCTAGAAATAAGTTTGAGAGGCCTGGAGGTTGTTTTAACTTGTGTCAAGCTATATCAGCCTGTGGCTGCTCCAGAACTGGGGAGGACACAGAAAGGTAATTAGATTGCAACCTTTCAGTTCTGCCCAGAGCACACATACATCAGATAAGAGAACTAGGAACTGTGTATGTGTGTCTGTGCACTGTGATTTATACATTATAGGATTCTTCTGGATGAAAGATAATTGTTATTTTTGGCATCCAAATGTGTAGAATTTTCAGTGACAATTATTATGATACTGCATAAATCTATATCAAGATCTAATCTGATTGGTTAACTATATTGTATAATCATAATATGTCTCATACCAAAGGACTTGAAAAATTGGGTAGGATTTAGACAATTACTAGACATAATTCTATGCTAACATTTTGGCTACGTCTACACTGGCCCCTTTTCCGGAAGGGGCATGTAAATTTCATGAGTCGTCGTAGGGAAATCCGCGGGGGATTTAAATATCCCCCGCGGCATTTAAATAAAAACGTCCGCCGCTTTTTTCCGGCTTTTAAAAAAGCCGGAAAAGAGCGTCTACACTGGCCCCGATCCTCCGGAAAAAGCGCCCTTTTCCGGAGGCTCTTATTCCTACTTCAAAGTGGCTTCAAAGTAGGAATAAGAGCCTCCGGAAAAGGGCGCTTTTTCCGGAGGATCGGGGCCAGTGTAGACGCTCTTTTCCGGCTTTTTTAAAAGCCGGAAAAAAGCGGCGGACATTTTTATTTAAATGCCGCGGGGGATATTGAAATCCCCCGCGGATTTCCCTACGACGACTCATGAAATTTACATGCCCCTTCCGGAAAAGGGGCCAGTGTAGACGAGCCCTTTGTGTATTAATATTAGTCTCATAATAGCTATGAATTTTGCTAACAAATAACATAACTGACCTATTAGAATAAGGGCAACGATCTCTAATTTATAGCTTGAGTTGTGGACTTTTTTGAAAAACAAACTGTTTGATATAATTATATTAGCTATGCATTTTGTTTAAATAGAAATTGTCACTAGTATGTAGACACTTTTCCCAGAGGGACATGAGGAAGTTCACTGAATTATTTGATTGTTTATATTTGTAGATTTAGTTCCCTGTCAGAGTTATCACTTACCAGTGTTTAAAATCCATCATAGTTGCTCAAATAAAATGGAAGGAAAAGCGCATTAAGCAGCATATTGAAGTCTTTGAATAGTGAGGAAAGTATGTGATTGCCAAGTTGGCAGTCCAACAAGCTGTCACTATTGAAGATCATAGTGTTTCCTGATAAGAGAGAAATGAAGGTCTGAAGGTAAGAACTCCTAATGGTATCTGATCTGACTACTGTATATTTAGTTAAATGCTTATCATGTCATTTTAGCCAAGCCTTCAATATACATGCCAGATACTGTAAATCAGGGTGAACAGCACTAACTGTGTATTATCAACTCCACTTATTAAATAGATTAATACTATTGGAGTTTTCTTGGTTAAATTTTAAAACAGATTTAGATTACTTGTGATTGCTGTACTGTACAGCATGAGGAGAACACAAATTATGTGGGTGGGACAAGTACTTGGGTCTATGTCTCTAATGACTTTTTGCCTAAGCTATCTCATTAAGTTCCTTTTCTTTGACTTTTGATGTATAAAATATTAAGCAAAGAGGATTTTTTTTAAAAAATTTGGAATTAAAAATCCTGCCTTACTTAATCTCTCTGGTTCTGTTTCATTATGATAGCGTCTATCTATTAAAGTCAGACTTTCAGGGAAACTAAGTTTGTTGGAATGTTTTTTTTTTTCAGTACAAAAAATGTATTTGTGCACTTAAAACAAATAAAGTATGCAAAGCATGAAGCTGAGTAGTAGATACTAAATGGACTACAATTATCTGAGTTCTTGGTTAGCAGTCAATAGGATTCTAGGAAAAATACTTGCCAAACTCTACTATGCAGTACAGGAAAGAAAAGTGGTGAAGACAAATAATGCATTCAAGGAAACAAATGCAAAATGAAAGCACTGCTCATTTTTTTTCAAGAGCAACTTCAGTTGTTCGATACAGAGCTTTTAGCAATACATACAATAAAAAGTAACCAAATTATACCACCCTAACTGAATTTCCAGTCATCTTCATGATTTCCATGCAAGTCCAATGATCTCTGACAAGGAATACTAAATCCTCACATGAGCTCAACACTTATTGCCCCTCCATCATGTACTGGTAATAAAGGGATAGTAAATCATATCTTTACATTGCACATGTTGCTATGGATTTTATTCATATCTTAGTGAGATTATGGTATAGTGAAGGTAGGTCGGAGAGTGAGGTAACTTGAAGGCCTTGATGTCGGATTGCGAAGAAGCTTGGGGGACTGGAGAGGATGGTAGTCCAGAGAACAGGACAAGAATGTGCTTATCTTTTTCAGGTATGTCTAAGCTGCCTTTCATACCGCTGGTTTCTGAGTAATGGATAAAAGAATTTAAAGGCAGCACTGAGCATGCTCCAAAAGGGTTCTATTCTCTCAATTTCCCCCATACATTCTTTTCCCCCCTTTTTTTTATTCTTCTCCCATAGTTCTGCTTTTTTCTCCTTCTCTTGTTTTCACTTTCCCTCCAAGTCTCACTACTCCCTAGTTCTGGAAGGAGAGTTGAAGAGGCGAGTTCTGCATTTAGACATGAATATGGTCAAGCCTGATCTAGTCCTGATAAAACAGTACATCATCAAGGTCCTGTGGTAGAGAATGTAAAACCTCGGAAGAACAGCTGGGTAAGTTGTCCTCTTGCAATAAGCTCAGCGCTCACACTCCTTGCAAGGCCATCTGTTCTTGTGTTGGATCCTTTTGGTTAATAAATGAAAGCGTCTCACATTAAAACAAGAGTTTACGTAGGTCTCCCAGAGGCCGACAAGCTGATTCACAGTGAATTAGTTTCATGGGAATACTACTGAGAGAGGTTTTCCTCTCTCCCTGGTGGGTCTGTGGCGCTTGGTTTACTCTAAAGCTCCATAGCCACGGAGCCTCACAGCTCCCGTTGACTGTGGTTTGCCATTTCTGGCCAAGGGGAGCTGTGGGAAATGGCAAACCATAGCCAATGGGAGCTGCAAGGCTCCGTGGCTGTGGAGCTTTAGAGTAAACCAAGCACTGGAGGCTCCTAGTGGATCCATGACGCAGGTTTGAAAACCTCTGGTCTAATCTGTTACCTTAACCCTTTTTACTTGAGGTAGTTTGGTTAAATTTAACTTATTATGTTATATCCAACATAATTCCCAATGTTAGTGGCAAAGGTTTTTTTACTGTCACTTTGAGGAGATCTATACAATGGAGCAGGTCTTTAGTTAGCAATTTTGCTCAATAAGAGGCCATAAAGAAGTGAAATCTGAAAAAAATTATCTTGAGTTTCTCCTATTATTAAAGCATTAGCAATTCAAAATGCACACACATCTCTGTTGTCAGCAAGTAAGCTTAAATACTTTTTTAAAAAATCCCTGCAGATATCAGAGTAATGAACCCATCTGACCTAAAAACATCTTCATGCCTATGCCACCCAACTTGCCTGCCTAACTAGTGAACCACAATCAGAGCAGTGTCAAATATTCGTAACAAATCTTAAAACCATGCCAACTTGCATATTTTTAGGTTTTGTAACAAATTTAAAATTCAGGCCATGGTAGCTTACATCTTTTGAGTGATCATGGACCCATTTTCAAGGAATCCTGAGCTGAGCTATAGCTTTGCATTAAAATTGCTAGCAATTGGTAGTTTCGTGTGATTTCAATGGATGCTATGTGAAAGTCTGGAGTTTTAATTGAGTTTCATTTACAGAATTTGATGAAACGTGGGGTATGAACTCAACTGGATCAAAAGCAAAGCAAATAAGTCTATCAAGCACCCATCACTGTGGTATCTAGGCTTTAAACACCCATCATCTAAACCCTGAAAATTTAAAACACCAATTATAATCACCACTTGATGATGGACTTTATCGCTGGACTACTAATAGTTATAGCTTATTTAGCTAGCCCCAGGTCACCTCTGCCATCTCTTCTGAATCACTGATATTATCTGTGATTTTCCCCAGAGTGTCTTGGAGCATCATTTTCTATTTACTAGTCTTTGAAGAGATAGTAAAGAGACTTCCACAATGTCTTTCAGAGTTGTGTGACTTGGTAACTGCTCCCCATATAGTAGTACTTCCATCTAGTGTTCTCTGTAAGCTGTTAACATGGGTGGCCACCAGGACAACTTCAGGTGCCACCCATCTGACTAGCAGAGCACCCACAGCCAGCAGCATGTGTTTCATTGATGCACATCTGCACATAAAATTTATTCTGCACATGGATGAAAAAAATAGAGGGAATATTGCTCCCAATATTGACTAATAGCCCATGTGATGACTTGCCCTTTATGCCTTTGAAAATCAGTCCCAGAAGCCAATACAATTCTGATGTGAAATATTCTTTCTATCCTTTCTGTCCAATCATACCATCAGTGCCAGATGAACAATGCTTAAGTTCTTCCATGAGCTTAGAAATATAACTCGCTCTACTGTCCACACCAGTGGCTCACTTGCAGTAGAGGAAGGGACAAAACCCCAACTGAAGCTGTTCAATTTCCCATCTCAGAGGTGGAAAGCATAACACCTGCAGCATTCATAGCCCCAGGAACTCCGTGCAGTCAAATGTCCCCAAAGTTACTCTGAAACATGAGTCTCCATCTTCACAGACTACATTAGTCATGGGACTTTGCACAAGTATTTGGCATAGCACTGTGTTCTTCACTACCTTGCTCTGACCTTGTGTAATTTGACAATGTTACATGAATTGGTCTCTCAGGAAGAGTCATTTTGAAACATTCCCAATGCAAGTTAGTTTCACTGCCAAGCATAGCCACTCACAACTAGCAGGACAGAGGATCTGGTTATTGTAGAATAATTATTTCCATATTGGTTAGTTTTGCTACGGAGAGTAAAAGCATCCACATTAAAGTTGAAAGAGCTTCTCGCCCTCTGGAAGGGTCTTTTAAAACAAACTGCTGGCACAGCGGTGATCAACTTTAGAGTCCTTTGTTGAAAGTCCTACTGCTCAAAAGTCTTTGGGTTGACATATTTCTGAGAATATATGAAAACCTCTCAGCCATAGCCCTAATTCAGCCAAAGATTGTGAGCTCATGTTTATGTACCTCTGTCCACTTTATTGGATTTTAAGGGGAGCAGCCAGATCACTGCTGTGCCCACGGGGGGGTGTTTGCCCCAAAGTTTATACAAAGGGGGCCATGTGAGGTGTCAAATGAAAGCTTATGTTCTACTGATTCTCTGTATGCTACTTGTCACGGGGCTGCCCTGGTCATGTCCCCCAGGCCCCTTCTCCACTTCGGTTTTCCTCACGTCCCGCCGGATCGTGAGGTCTCGTCACTCCCTGACTGTCCAGACAATACCCCGAGCATGCAGGTGAGGGAGGTCCGGGCCCTTCCTCTCTCCAGACCCAGCCCAGAGCCCTAAGGCAGGGAAGAATATCCTTTCTCCCCTTGCCTGGCTGATGGGGCTACGTGCCGCAACTCACCAGCCCACGGGCCACTGTCTGCACCCACCCTGGGCTGCTTCCTCACCCCCGCTCACCAGGGTACTTCGGGCGCTGCTTCCTTGAGGCCCTGAGCCCCCTCATCCGGCGCTCTGGCTGGCCTCCCTCATCCAGGTGCCTCTGCCGTCTTTATCTTGTGGAGAGTGCCGCCCCTCCCCTCCAGGACGCCTGTGCTGGTGTCCCTCAGGGCAGCTCCTCCCCCTTCCCTGCTGCCCCCCACCCCCAGCGTCCTCCCCTGTGCTGCCGTCAGCATGCGCCTGGGTTTCTCCTGGGGCGTTAGTGGGGGCACCGGCTCCGCCGCTGCCTGTGTGGCGCACATTCTCTGCCGCAGTCTCTCCCGGAGCGGGGGAAGCCTCCCCCAGTGCGTCCGGGGGAGCGCCAGCCAAGCCGCCAGTCGGGTGGCACATTCCTGCCGCCTCTGCCGCAGCTTCCCTCATGGCACTGGAAGCCGCTCTGCGACTCTCTGTCCCCCTGGGGGGGGCCCGATTAATGCGGGGTTGCGCCACCCCATCACACTACTTATGTACTTGGTGTGATGTTTGAATGTGGCATTATGAATATGGACTCTGTGCTTGTACTGTGAATGTTCTCTGTCTGGGAGTGAGCAATGGGCCTGGACTGCCTGTTGTAAAGAAGGATTGTTCAGTCAATGACTATGCTAATTAGCATGGCTGCTGGGACAAGGACTTTCAGGGTGGCCCAATACACACCTGAGGAATGCATCTGGAAACCTGCAAACCAGTCAGTATCTCATGGCTGCTGGCATGTGAATCATGACATCATGTGACCAGCTCCAGTTTGGGAGACACCAGAAATACATAAGTGCCATGAGGTGGACTCCATCTTATCTTTAATCTTGCTACTGATCCCAGATGCAGCCTTTTGAGGGACAGAGATCTGGGAAGGATTGCTGACCCATCCTGACATAGGATGTACACCAGAGACTTCTAAGATAGCAGTTTAACATCTCTGCTAAGAGCCTGCATCAAGATGTTGGCGATTGGTATATGTCATGTATTCTCATTAACAACATTACTCTCAACCTTTTCTTTCTTTTGTTAATAAACCTTTAGGTTTTAGATTCTAAAGGATTGGCCAAGTGTGATCTTGTTGGTAAGATCTAAAATGTAAATTGACCGGGGATCTATGGCTGGTTCTTTGGGATTGGGAGGAACTGTTCGGGTTAGGTGAGATTGGATTCTATAATCCCTCACTTGTGTGTAGGCCCGGGGCTGATTGTGACACAGGGAGAGCTGGGGTTTCTGAGGGGTTTTGCTTGTGAGGCTTCCTGCTGCCTGGAGTGGCAGCTGAAGCACTCTGTGTGACTGGTTTGTGACCTGTTTTGAGAAAGGTCTCTAGTCTAGGGCTGAAAGGAACCCTGGTTTTGAGCAATTCGCCCTGGAGTGTCCTCACTAGAGGGAAGTTTCTAAATTAGCCCGAGACAGGCTTAATTAATGTGGATGTGCTACCTTGGAAGCACTGGGGAGTAATTATTTCAAAATAGTGGAACCAGAGCATCCACACTACTGTTATTTTTAAATAACTATTTTGGAATTAGCATTAGTCCTGATGAAAAGCAGGAGTACAGATTTCTAATTCCGCAGCCCATTATTTCAAAATAATGGACTTGGTAGTGTAGACACTCCACTTATAAATTTGACCTTGGGGGATTATTTCTAAATAAAGTTTAGTGTAGACTAGGGCCTAAATCGTTTAGGAATGTGCTACAACGTAAGGACGTAAGCAAATCCCATTGATGTTAATGGGATTTGGGCACATGCCTAAATACTCTGGTAAATAAGGATGGAAAACTGCATTGACCTTACAAAAGAACTTTAGCTGTGCCAAAATGTGTCTCCATGCCATATAGTCTATGAAGTTCAGTGGAGACATTTTTTTCCATACGCATCACATTGTATTCTGTGCTCAGAGTTCTTATCAAAGACTGCCTTGTTTTAGCAATATGTCAGTTTTGTATTTTACAGCTTTTGTATAAGGATTAGTGTGATAATGACTAGACATGCAATGTTATCATACATATCTCCCTTAAAGCATATTTCACTGTAGCTTAATTATGAATTAAAGAACAGCTATCACTGCAATCAATGAAAAGCGTAACTAATTACACCAGATTATTGTGGATGAAAAAAACCCTATAAAACAACCTCTCAACTGTTTGATTAAGGTTAAAAGAAAATTACCAAAACAATGATTACTAGTAACAAAGGTGGCAGAGAGGTATATTGCTCTATGAAGTGGCAACAATCAAGAGGAGTACTACATCTTTAATTAAAGTCATTCAAACTGATCTTCAATTTTACACATAGCCTTGTACCATCTTGTGCTTCAAACTTGTAGCTCATTTTATGTTTCAGTACATCTCTCCCTCTGCTGGAGAATCTCATACTACACAATTCAAAGATACATAAAGATGATGAAGTATGATTACAGCACACTTTCCTGACTGCTCCTGCTGTGAGGTCAGGACTTTTTAACCTAACTATAGTTGAATGCTTTTATAATGAATGTTGCACTGTCTCAACAGTTTATTAAATTGCTATTTGAATTGGAGCTTCATTTTTGCAGGTGACTTACAAGTTGAAGTCAAGGAATTATAATGGTTACAAGTTAAAATCTCTGAATTGATCCCAATTTTCTAAAAAGGTCAGTTTTGAATGTTTGTGCTTCAGATAAGTTTTCAAGAAAGTGCTATTTTGTCCTCCTCCCCTACCTCCCCAACTACACACACTTCCTTATGAACGCAATTGTAAAAGCTTTCTGTTTCCTACATTGGGGAAGAAGAGAAAAAGGGGTGGAGGGGAAGGAATTTACTTGCAATTGCTTTGTAAGAGCATCCAGTTTAGATGGACCAATTCTGATTCCTTTTGATACCTGAATACAGTTAACACTATCAAAGATACTGAAGTTAATGTTCAGTGGTGCACTGATAGCTAAAGCAAGTAGTGAGTACCTTGAATGATGGAGCTAATATTGAGTGAGCTATTTTGATAGGATTAAGAGCAGTAACTGATAGAATTAGTTGCTTTCTAGCAATATTGCACACATTGGGGAGCACACTAATAAAAATGGTATAAATCTATCAGTAACATTTCAAAGTGACGACACTAACAGGAATTGAAGTATGAAAAGGTTGGGAATACAGATCCAGAGAGAAAGCCTTTAGCCACATGGAGTATGGATGGGGCAGGACTTGTTTGCTTCTTACAGCCAACAGTCTGTGAAATTTTCGGGAGGTAGGTACCTAATCCACTGTGCCACTGGAGTAGCCCCCCCAACCTCCCTACATTCCTCCTTCCTTTGTTCCAAGGTTGCCTGCTCCATCCCTTGGGAACCTGGGTTGGCTGTCCCCGGGGGTGGGGTGGGGAGACAGAGATTCTGATTATATCTAACCAGTCTTCTATGGACCAATACACAGTACCACACTCCAACTATCTTTTCATTAATTCTTGCTTGCATGCCACACCCAGTATACTCATCTTCTGCCACAACAGTTGGAAAGTAAAACAATGTAGAAAGCAAAACTTTTCTTATGTTCAGTGTTCATGTTCTTGTAATGGCCACATTATGGGTTGGAGGTAGGTGGGGCAATGTTTTGGTTTTTTACTAAAGTCATTTTGATTTAATGACATCATCACTGTTCTCTTCAGAAAGAGGTTCAAACTGTAATTGATTGTGGTAAAAATGGGAACTATTATTTGGAAATTATACAGCCATTTACAGTGATATGAAACGGAATGGCAGCACTGCAAAGAATCCAGAGAATTTCTGTCTGAATTAAAGAGCCCCAAATCAGGGATCTCTTGCACTCTGTCCCTAGCTGGAGAAATCATACATCATCTTTGCAATTCTAAATTATGTTGTTAACCACCTGTATGTGACTGCTATTCAGCCAGTTGAGAAAAAGGGCACCATCTGTCAAGCTTGATGCTGGCAAGTTAGAAGGGTAGCAGCACTTTTTGCTTTAATTTTTACGCACCTGTGGCCCTGGGAGCAGAAGTCTTTCTGGAAAAATACAAGCATACATACCCCACAGTAAATTTTTCACAGCGTAGGTCACAGGCTTTCTTGACAGCTGGTGAAGAATTCGAGCAGAATAAAGCACAAGTCTTCCTGATGGTCTAGTCAATATACATCTTGTACAGTCCTAACCACTCAGAAATGCTAAACTGAGCCAAATGTGTTTTGAGGACCAGATGCACTGTTTACTTAAGCAGACCCAATCTTATTGGCATCAAAACCAGCCAATCCGTTGGTATCAGTAGAATTTCAGAGTTTATGTAAGATGTGAGTTTGGTGCTAAGCGAGAGCAGCATCAGTAGTGCGATTGGTTGCATGTAAGCATTTCAGGTTGCTGCCAGCTATCCTCCAGTCAGCAGCACAACCAATAGGAAGGTGAATTATCAGACAAGGACAACCTACTGCACTGACCGTAGGGTATTTCTGTGTAGCTATGCTTATGTTTTCTTTAATGTACATATATTTTTTAAATTAAAATAAAGAGAAAGCTTTATATTTTCTGATGCCTGATATAACTTTGCTGAAGTTTCTTTTCAACGTCACCACACTTTTCTAATGAATTATTAGAATTATTTCAGCTTTGTTCAAGTTAAGATATTGAACTGGGACTCTGAACTTGTTAAACATTTTAAGTACTTTGGTGCTATGAATCAGAAAACTACTGTCTATCTCTGGCTAGAATGCATAAACCCAATGTGAGGAGAAAAAAGGAATCTCACTGCAGTCATTGTGACAAAGGAGCTTATTTCCAAGGGTATGTCTACACTACAGCACTAATTCGAACTAACTTAATTCGAATTAGTTAATTTGAACTAAGCTAATTCGAATTAGTGCATCTAGACCTAAAAACTAGTTCGAATTAGCATTTTCCTAATTCGAACTAGCATGTCCTGAGTGGACCCTGAACCAAGGTTAAGGCTGGCCGGAAGCAGTGCCGGCAGGACATCAGTTTAGGACTTAGAGCGTGGAGCTGCTGTCTCAGGCTAGCCGAGGGTTGTGCTTAAAGGGACCCGACCCCCACTCTGGACAGACAGTTCTCAGGGGTTCCCTGCTTGCAAAGCAGTACTGGCTTGGAGTGCCCTGTGTACCCACACTCGGTACATCACAGCACTCGGCCATCAGCCCTGCTGCACTTGCCGCAGGCTGCCATCCGGGAGGGTCAATTGGGGGGCTGCAGGAGAGTTTCCACCCCGAGGAGCCCGCAGAGCCACCCCAGTCCTCCCCAACGGGGGCTCGTACCCCATTCCTCCCTCACCTCCTTCCACTTACCCCTCCCTAGCCCCCTTTCCTGATGTACAAAATAAAGGACACGTGTGTTCAAAAACAGAAACTCTCTTTATTGAACAAAACTCGGGGAGACTGGGAAAGGAGGTGGGAGAGGGGAAGACAGAGGGTGGGAGAGGGGAGGGCAACTAAAATGATCAGGGGTTTGGAACAGGTCCCATATGAAGAGAGGCTAAAGAGACTGGGACTTTTCTGCTTAGAAAAGAGGAGACTGAGGGGGGATATGATAGAGGTCTATAAAAGCAGGAGTGGTATGGAGAGGGTGCATAAAGAAAAGTTCTTCATTAGTTCCCATAATAGAAGGACTAGAGGACACCAAATGAAATGAATGGGTAGCAGGCTTCAAACTAATAACAGAAAGTTCTTCTTCACAAAGCACATAGTCAACCTGTGGAACTCCTTGCTGCAGGAGGCTGTGAAGGCTAGAACTACAACAGAGTTTAAAGGGAAGTGAGATAAAGTGATGGAGGCTAGGTCCATGGAGTGGTATTAGCCAGGGGGTAGGAGTAGTGTCCCTGCCCAAGGTTTGTGGAAGGCTGGAGAGGGATGGCACGAGACAAATGGCTTGGTCACTGTCTTTGGTCCATCCCCTCCAGGGTCCCTAGGGTTGGCCGCTGTCGGCAGACAGGTTACTGGGCTAGATGGACCTTTGGTCTGACCCAGGACGGCCATTGTAAGCTCAGGGCTCAGGGTCGGGGGTCTCACTGGACCACCTTGATTTTCATGCAAACCTCCTGGGTGGCCAGGCTGGCAGCTATCCTGCCCTAGACGGCCACTTTCCTGTGTCTAGTGCGGAGGTCGTGGATGAGGTCCACGATGTCCGCACTAGACCAGGCGGGCGCCCGCCTCTTGCGGCCCTGGGCAGGCTTCTGGGAGCTGCCAGCCTGGTGCCGGGAAGAGGCGGAGGGCTGGGTGGCAGCGGGTGGCTGGCTCGTGCCATTCCAGATGAAGGGTCTGCTGGCTGGGTGCTGGCAGGCTTGCACCTGGCATGGGCACCGTAGCCAGACCGTGCCCCTTTAAGGGCTCCGGGGCCGGGAGGCGGGCAGACGAGTTTCCCTGGTGGTGCCCAGAGTGGCCACCAGGGCAAGCTGGGGAGGGCTAGCCTCCCACTAGTTCCAATTAAGTGGCTACACAGCCCTTAATTCGAACTACTTAATTCGAACTAGGCATTAGTCCTCGTAGAATGAGGTTTACCTAGTTCGAATTAAGCGCTCCGCTAGTTCGAATAAAGTTCGAACTAGCGGTTTGTATGTGTAGCGCCTATCAAAGTTAATTCGAACTAACATCTGTTAGTTCAAATTAACTTTGTAGTGTAGACATACCCCAAGACATATCTAGACTCCCCAGTTAGAAGGTTTTATAGAAAATGAGTGTTAGCAAATATCGATCAATCCATTTTTCACAAGGAAAAGCCAACTTCAAGCCATCAGTATTGGGCTTTTTGCCTTTACAGGTGTGACGGACTGGGCCGGGTGTGGGCACAGCTGAGGGCATCTGCTCAGGGCGAATTGCTCAAACTAGGGGCTCCTTATAACCCCCAGACTGGTGATCTTTCCAAACAGGCCACAAACCAGTCCCACGGAGCACTTCAGCTGCCTGCCTGAAGCCTCACGAGCAAAACTCCTCCCACACTCCAGCAATATCCGTGCCCCAGATGGCCCCTGGCCTCATACACAGGTGGGGGGTCTTAGAACCCAATCCCACCTACCCTGAACAAGTTCTGTCCGGTTCCAAGAAACCAGCCACAGATCCCTGGTCAATTTACCCTCTGGACCTTACCCACAAATCACGCTGAGCCAATCCTTTAGAATCTACCATCTAAAGGTTTATTACCACAAGAAAGAAAAGCATGAAAGTAAGGTTGCTGAAGTATCATACATTACATGCATCGAATCTGCCAGTTCTTGATGCAGGCTCTAGCAGAGATGTTACAGCTGCTGGCTTAAAAGTCCTTGTTGTGCATCCTAGATCAGGATGGGTCCACAGTTCTTTCCAGCCCTTCGATCCCTGCACTGCTGCCTCTGGGATGAAGTACTGAGCTGAGTACCAAGATGGAGTCAGCCACATGGCCTATTTATCCCTCCTTCCTGGTCTCCTCTTGGCTACAGCAGGTCACCTGGACCATGGCCTATCCCTGTGTTCCCTGCTGGTAGCCCCTCTTGAGGTGTGTCCTTGGCCTATAGAGGGCTATTGTTCTAGAGCTTTGCTCATTAGCATGTCCATAGGCTGAGCTGCTTTGCCCATAGTTCAACCACATATAGAGAAACATTTGGTATCCACACAAAATACATGCTTATAACTTCACATACCGACATTATACAATCACATGAATAGCATATATGGAATCAGAAGAAAGTAGGCTTGTATTTGACACCTCACAAGGCCCCCCCTTTGTGCCACTTTTGGGGCCAACACCCCCCATGGGTGCAGCAGTGATCTGGCTGCTCCCCTCAAAATCCAGTAACGTGACAATAGGTTAGGTCTCACTTTCCTTCATTTCAATGCCTGTCTTTAAGGAATCTGAGATGATGAACTGTGTTGCACCCTGACCTGCAGGTACTACCTCTAGGCATGAGCAAGAGGAGGGAACCTCAGTCTCCATGCTCAGTCATGGTGGCTGGCCTCTGCTCAGATTGCCAACAAGAGTGCTCTTTCTCTCTTTCTCTCCCTCTCTCTCTCTGATGCCTCTCTCAGTTAATAACTCTTTTCTGACCACTTTTAAGCTAGCATCTAGGCTCTTTATTTTGTACAAGTGAGATTCTTTATCATAGCAGACCTCTTTAATAGGCCTTCGATTTAAATAATTAATACTTCGTTCAAATAGCTTATTTCCGTTATACAGTAATTTGCATTGAAATCACTATTGGAGTGTGATGGGCCAGAAAGGATTAATAACCAGTTATTTACAGCACAGATATTATTTCTCAGCTAGAGGGGACAGAGACCTCAGATGATAACATAATGAACACCTGGACCTTATAAAACAGGGAGAGATCAGCTTGAAGGCAGGAACCACCGACAGTAAAAGAAGCCTACAGAACAGATGCCTAAGGGATTGGGGGAGGAGAGAGAAGACTCTGGGTTATTAGAAAAAGGAAACTGAAGACCTAAACCTAGAGGGATGGCTGATATGTTGAGATATTTTGGACATTAGTTTAAGCTTTTGTTATCTTGAAAAAGATGCTTTAGATGCTTCTGAGCCTGAGGGTGAATTACTCAGAGGCAGATGGTTGGCATGGGATGATGGAGAGAGGATGACTCCTGCAACTCTGGGCCTTGGTGCAAGGGGGCGCTCTTGAACAAAGATTTTTTATTACACAAGCAATGCCAGAAGCTGGAGCAAATAAGACAACGACCTACCCAGAAATCCTCGAAGTCAATGTAAGTCTTTTACTTGACTTGGATAAATAGGCTTTGCATTAAGCCCCAAATAAAAACAAAATTCCTGCCCACTAATCTATTGCAAGCTTGACACCTGCAATAGAGGTTTAAAAAAAACCCTTAACTGGATGGCCCCCTACATTCCACATCCTAATGACATAAGAAGCCAAGCACCAGGTACTTAACAGTATTTAGAACCCACTCTATCAGCCTAATTTGCCATGGACACAATAACTGACAATTTTTTTCCCTTCTCTTTTCCTCCCCATCCACTGTCTTTCTCTGCTATTTATTTGTCCCCTGGACCTCTTAACTCTACTCATCTGAAGAAGTGGGTTGTGCCTACAAAAGCTCGTGATACCATCTATAATTTTGTTAGTCTTCTAAGGTGCTGCAAGAATATTTGTTGTTTTTTAAGTTACTATAATGCAAGTGTTTTAAAGTCATTTTATGTGTCTCATTGCTACAGTGTAACAATTTGTTGAATGCAGATTCCCATTTCATTATTTAATCATTCAGATTTTTACAAATGTTACATTAATTCCAAGTGTCCTCATCCTACTTTGAGAGTTAGATCTTCAAACTCGGAAATATTTTTCTCACAGTTAAATGCCTCTGTACTCAGTACCTGCCCTGTTACTGGATACATGACAACAAGGGGGGCAATGGGGACAATTGCCCTGCAGCGCAATGGCAGAAGCCAGAACCATAGGCCCTTTAGAATCACTGTTGGAGCACCAGAAGGCACACTCCAGAGCCCCATGCTGAGAGCCTGTGGGTGGAAGGGCAGGAGGGATGGGGCTGGGACTCACCAAAGTCCCACCCCTTCTGGTAGTGCAGAGCCACACTCCCCCACATACATTGGCTGGGGACTGGCAATCGTGTCGACTCCTGTGCCTGGGGCAAATCTCTAATTATGCTCCTGTCTAAGTCTTTTCCACTTTGTTTGTTACTACACCTTACTAAGTGTAGTTAGGCGGCATGGCCTCCTGATGACCCAGAAGGAGAACTTCCACTAAAGTCGCCTTAGTGGGCAGCACCAGAGCACCCCGGCCCCACCCACAGGAAGCAGAAGGGTGGGACTGGAAGTATAAGAGAGGGAGCTCCAAGCTCAGTTGAAGCCCAGCAGCCGAGCCAAAAGGAGGCTTGGCTGCAGCTTCAGAGGCAAAGGAGAACCTCACCTCCAACCCCAGTGGGACGACTGGGTTGGGCTGCCGGGACCACTGCTGTACCTTCAGGACTGCTCCAGGCTGCCGCTACCACGGATAGACCCCAGTGATCATGGGAGGCTGAAGAGACCTCTGCTAAGGCCTGAGGCCTATCCCAGACCCCCAGGACCCAGACTAGGCCTAGAAGAATGGGCTGTGCCCCCTGGACCTCTGCTTGAGCCAATCCAGGAGGAACCTATGACATCCCACCAGCTCCTTCGACCCCTGCAGAGCCTGCCGACCAGTGCTGGAGCAAGATAGGACCTCTGTAGGGACTGGAAAGTAGCCCAGGGGGAGCCGACCTAGTGCCGGCCGAGGACATGGAGGTCAGCTGGGCTGTGGGTTGCAGCCCGGACCCCCGCTAGTCCATTGACCGGGCCAGTGTGTTGCAGCCAAGAGCACCGCCAAACCAGAGGCAGCTAGCGCGGCCGCTGATAGGGGTGGGACACAGTGGAGTGGGTGGGCCTGTGACCTCCCTCCTCCCCACTCCCCCGTCACCCTTTTCCTTTGGGTGGCAGATTCCCCCCTGAAGGGAGAAACCACCTGCACCTGTTGGCTCTCCGCCAGCAAGGAGACTTGACCCCTGGCTCAGCTGCAGACAGGCCTGTGCCCTTGGACCGTTTGGAATTACTTACTGTTTGTTTGCTTGCCCTGCCCTGACCCCAGGGCCCGGACTTATAAACTGCAACTGTTTCTTCGCCTCGCAACAGGGCTTTGAGACTCTGTGGGAGGGTGGCGAGGCTGCCCACAGCCTGAGACCACTACACACAGTAACCACAAGACTCGATGCAAAACTTAATTCCAGTAGGAGATTTCATATTCATGAATAGTTTTTGTTCTACTTGGCCCTGAAATCCTGAGGTTAACAGTTTTTTTTAAAACTATCCCACTACTCGGCAGGGCAGGATCAATGTGTTAATCCTTTTAATGCGTTAATCGCATGTATTAATGCTACCCTGCCCATTTGAAGTGCTGCTCCGGCACTTCAGAGGGGCAGCACAAGCAGAGCCGGGGATCAGCTGAAGTCCCCAGCTGACCCAGGCTCCACTGTTGCAAAGCACCTTTGAAGCACCAGAGAGGCACTTCAAAGGGGCTTTGCAACACGGAGCCAGGGATCAGCTGATCCCAGGCTCCTAATGTGCTGCCCCTTTGAAGTGCCACCACAGCGCTTCCAAGGGACAGAGTTGCACAGAGCCAGGGTCAGCTGGGGACTCCAGCTGATCCCAGTCTCCTAGGGAGCAGCCCCTCTGAAACGCCACTGCTGCATTTCAGAGGGTCAGCTGCACTGTGCCTGGTGTCAGCTGAGAACTCCAGCTGATTCCAGGCTTCCCCATCACTGCCCCTTTGAAATGCCGCAGTAGCATTTCAAAGGGGCAGTGCACGCGATTAATAGCAATTAACTTAATGAATCGCTTGACAGTCCTAATAATAAATCACCAAAATAAGGCTTGTGCACAAAGTCCCTTTTTCATAGGCAAATAGCAACATTAGAATAGCCATTCCCCAAACATCTGAACAGTATGAACTGTAGCTTGTATGAGTTGTTAAACAGCAAATAAACTGTTCAGAATTCAAATAAACTTTCAAACCTAGGAGTTGTCTACACTGGCAAGTTGTCATCAAAACCCCTTTTTTGGCCACAAAACCTGGATAGCGTTCACATTGCAACATGACAAAAGTCATGAAAATGCCCAATTTCAGTGACAAAAATCATCCACCTCTGCAAGGAACTCTTGTCCCTCCCTGTCACGGGGCCGCCTGTCCGGGCCGCCGCCCCTCCTGTTGCCCCTAGGCCGCGCTCAGTTTAACGCTTGACTCTGGGTCACCGGGCGGAGTGGGGGGTCCGGGCCCGCCCTCTCTCCGGACCCCAACCCAGGGCCCTGACACTGAGAGGTGCCCTCTCAGTGGTAGCAGGGGGGGTCGGTACCCCAAAACGCCCCTGCCCTCGGGTTACACAGCCCGCCCTGGGTTTTGCTCCACTCCGCCGACCCTCACTGCTCCGGGTACCCGCCTGTCCCTGCGGGCTCCCCGCTGCCTCGGCTGCCTCCTTGCCTGGCTCCCGTGGCTTGTTCCTCCCTCGCTCGGGCCCCTCCTCCGGCTGGCTTGGCTGCCGCAGGTCTCACCCCCGCTGCCGTTGGCTCCTGCTCCGCCGCCGCTGGCTCCTGCCCCGCCGCCGCTGGCTCCTGCTCCGCTGCCGCTGGCTCCTGCTCCGCTGCCGCTGGCTCCTGCCCCGCTGCCGCTGGCTCCTGCTCAGTCGGGTCCGCTGGCCCCGCCGGTTCCGCCCCCTTTCCCCTGGCCTCCCCGGCTCCTTTTATCCCCCCTCCCCTTGCCGTCCCTGGCGTTGCCCTCCCGACGTCATCACCGGCGCGCCCCGGCGCCGCGTGATGACGTGTCCCTCCGCCCCCGCTCGGGCCTGCCGCGCTGATTGCCGGCTCCGCGGCAGCCCCATCTGCCTCGCTCGAGTGGCGGGGTTGCTCCACCCCGTCACACACCTCCCCCCTTTGCAAAGTTCCTACACCCCCCGGTTGCTCGTCACCCGGCAACCGTGAGAGGCAGTCTGCATTCTCATTGTCCTTGCCGGGTCTGTGTTTGACTTCGAAACGAAAAGGTTGTAAACTTAAATACCACCGCATTATCCGCGCGTTATTGTCCTTCATGGTCTGCATCCACTTCAGGGGTTCGTGGTCCGTCACCAGCGTGAAGGCGTTGCCTGTAAGGAAATAGCGCAGAGAGTCTATGGCCCATTTGACGGCTAACGCTTCCTTTTCAATCACTGCGTAGTTTTTTTCCCTAGGGAACAGCTTGCGGCTCAGGTAGGCTACGGGGTACTCCGTGCCCTCTTCCTCCTGCGCGAGGACCGCTCCGAGCCCCACTTCGGAGGCATCGGTTTGTAATATGAACGGTTTTTCGAAATCAGGTGGCCGCAACACTGGCCCTGACATCAGGCACTGGCGGAGCGCCTCAAAGGCCCGCACCCCTTGGGGCGTCCACACCACCCTTTGAGGGCGATCTTTCTTTGTAAGGTCTGTTAGCGGGGCCGCCAGTGAGGCAAAGTGGTTTATAAACCGCCGGTAATACCCCGCGAGGCCTAAAAACTGGCGGACTTGTCGCTTGGTGTGGGGTCGAGGGTAGTCTCTAATGGCTTGTACCTTGTCCAGCAGTGGTTTTAACCGCCCCCTCCCCACCGTGTATCCCAGGTACGATACTTCCCTGTTTCCGAATTGGCACTTCTTGGGGTTTGCCGTGAGTCCTGCTCGTTGGAGCGCCCGCAGGACAGCTTCCAGCTGTTGCAGATGGTCCTCCCAGGTCCTACTAAAGACGACAATGTCGTCTATATATGCCGTGGCGTATTCGCGGTGGTCTTCTAATATCTCGTCCATCATCCGCTGGAATGTAGCTGCCGCGCCGTGCAGCCCGAATGGCATGGTGACGAATTGGAAAAGCCCAAACGGGGTAGCGAACGCTGTCTTCTCTCGGGCTGCCGGTGCTAAGGGTATTTGCCAATACCCCTTTGTGAGGTCGATTGTCGACAAATACTCTGCCTGCCCCAACCGTTCCAGCAGCTCGTCTACTCTGGGCATGGGGTACGCGTCAAACTTAGACACGGCGTTCAGCTTACGGAAGTCAATGCAGAAACGTGTCGCTCCGTCTTTTTTTGGCACTAGCACGATGGGGCTCCGCCACTCACTCCGCGATTTCTCCACTACTCCCCACCGTGTCATGTCCTGCAGTTCCCTTTGGACTGTGTCCCACAACTTCCGGGGGATGGGGCGCACTGGGTCTCGAACCTTTTTCCCCGGCTCCGTGGTGATTTCGTGTTGTACTAGGCTCGTTCTCCCAGGTCGGCTCGTTAGGCTGGCCGCTGCCCGTTGCAACACTGCCCGTAGTTGGCCCTGCTGAACCTGATTTAGCTCCCTCCCCACAGGGCTAGCTGCCCAGGTGACCTCTTCCTCGCCCCAAGGCCCAAACTCGATCTCTGTACTCAAGGCCTCTGCTAGGGGCTCTTCCCGTGGTACCCACCGTTTCAATAGGTTAATGTGGTACACCTGGCTTTGACGGTGCCTACCCCCCACTTGGACTTCATAGTCTACCTCTCCAATCTTTTTAATGACCCGGTACGGCCCTTGCCACTTGGCCAACAGCTTGGACTCCCCTGCTGGCAGCAGCACCAAGACCGGGTCACCCGGACTGAGGGTCCTCGGCCGTGTCCCCCTATCGTAGTGGCGGGCTTGGGTTTCTTGAGCTTTCTCAAGGTTTTCCCGTGCCCACCTCCCTATGGTCCTCATACGGTCCCGTAGCTTAATTACGTATTGGACGGCCCCCAGTGCGGAGGACGTCTGTTCCTCCCACCCTTCCCGCACTAAGTCTAGTATACCCCGCGGCCGCCGGCCGTACAATAGTTCAAACGGCGAGAACCCCACCGATGACTGTGGTACCTCCCGTACCGCGAAGAGCAGGGGCGGTAGCAGCTTGTCCCAATCGTGTGGATCATCCTCCACCAATCGCCGTAGCATCGCCTTCAAAGTTTGATTAAATCGCTCGACGAGGCCGTCCGTCTGGGGGTGGTAGGCTGCGGTGCGGATCTTCTTCACCTGCAGCCAGTTGCATAGCTCCTTCATTAGCCGCGACACCAGATTCGTGCCCTGGTCGGTCAAAATCTCCTTTGGGAGTCCAACACGGGCGAACATCTTTACGAGCTCGTCGGCTATCGCGGCTGCAGTGGTCTTGCGTAGGGGCACGGCCTCCGGATAACGCGTCGCGTAGTCAACTACAACCAAAATGTACTGATGCCCCCTCCGGGTGCGCTCCAGGGGTCCTATCAGGTCCATGCCTATTCGCTCAAAGGGTTCCGATACCAGCGGCATGGGCACTAGGGCGACTCGGGGTACCCGGGCCCCAGAGGTCCGTTGGCATTGCGGGCACGACCGGCAGAAATCCTTAATGTTCTGGTACACCCCTGGCCAATAAAACCTCTGGAGCACCCGTTGCTGCGTTTTCTCAGTCCCCAGGTGCCCTGCCCAATGATTGTTATGGGCCATCTCCATCACCCGCCACCGATACGCCTTCGGCACGACCAATTGGGTTGCCCCATCTCCTAGCCCCGGGACCCGATACAGCCGATCCCCCTGGATCTTGAAATATGGGCCTTGCCCGGGCCTCTGCTCGGCCTCTTCGCCCTCCCCCGGGGTGCTCAGTGCGTTCTCCCATGCGTGCTGTAGCGTCGGGTCTTCCCGCTGTAGGACTAGAAAGTCGCCCTTATCGACCTCTAGGGCTGCCAATGACTCTCCCCTCCCCGGTTCCTGCGGGGGCAGTGGCCCCGCGTCCTCCTCCTGGGTGGCCCATGCCTCGTGCGTGCCTCCCTGGTCGCGGGGGTCCCATTCCCCCAGGAGCCGCCGCAGTCCGGGCCAGTCTCTGCCCAGTAACACGGGGCAGGGTAGCCGGGGTGTTATTGCTACTCGCAGATCCCCGCCCTGTTGCCCGTCGTGTATCTTCACCCAGGTCGTGGGGTACGACCTAGTGTCCCCATGCACGCATTTAATCCACACCGGGGTTCGGGTGCGCACCCCTTTCCCTAGCGCGTCTCGCCGCACTAGCGTCTGCCCGCACCCCGAGTCCAGTACGGCCTCCACTGCCTCCCCATTTAGGCGTACCTGCCCTGTTATACGGGCCCGGCTTACCTCCGATCGCGGCCCTCTCTGGGGTTTGGGCTGTCCGAACGTGCAGTCCATCATGGGGCATTCCCGGCGGAAGTGGCCCTCCTGGCCGCACTGGAAGCACGTCGGTTTTACTTGGGGGCCCGATGCTTCTTCCGTGCCCCTTTCGGCCCCGGTCCGTGCTTCCACTCTCTCGCGGTGCTCGGCCCCGCGCCACACTGGGGCTAATCGCCGTTCCGGCCCTCGGGTTGGGGGGCTTCTGGCCCTGGGCCCTGTGTTGCCCCGCCCTTCCTTCCCTCTAGGGCTGGGGTCTCCCCGACCCACCGGGTTGGTCACGGACCCTATCTTGCCGTGTCCTACTGGTGCCTCGGCCGCCATGAAGTGCTCCATGAGCGTCACGGCTTCTTCCATAGTCCCGGGCAGGTGTCGGCGTACCCATTGCTGGCCCTCCGCGGGGAGCACCTGCAAGTACTGCTCAAGTACCACCAGGTCCGCCACCTGGGCTGCTGTCTTATTAGATGGCTCCAGCCACCGCAGCCCGGCTTCCCGGATCCGTTGGGCGACCGCTCGGGGGCGCTCCCCCGCTCCGTACTTTGCTGCTCGAAACCGCTGCCTGTACGTCTCTGGGGAAATGCCCATCTGGTCGAGGATCGCCTCCTTAACCTTGTAATAGCACAACGCGTCGCGGTCCGATAAGCTTCGGTAGGCGAGCTGCGCCGGGCCGGATAGGTAGGGGGCGAGTATCGTAGCCCAGTGCTCCTGGGGCCAACGGGCCGCTATGGCCACCCGCTCGAACGTCACTAGGAACGCTTCGGTATCGTCCTCCTCCCCCAATTTGGCGAGCCTGATGGGTAATCGTACTGGGCCCGTCATGTCCTCCTCCCCCTCGTCGGTGGGTCCCGCCGGCCTTGTCCCATCCCTCAGCTCCCGAACTAGCTGTTTCTGCTGCTCCCTAAATTCGGCTGTCAGTTGCCGCAATGCCTCTGTCTGTTGGCTCTGTAATTGACGCTGGCTATCCACCAGCCACTCCACGACTTTGTCCCCATCCATGGTGCCTCAACCTATTTGGGGTGGCAATGGAAATGGAAGAGGGGGAAGGGACCAAGACCGAAAGAAAAACGAGGCCCCTCTCCTCCTGTGCCCTCTGCTACAGGGCCGCCACTGCCCACATTCTCCACCACGTGTCACGGGGCCGCCTGTCCGGGCCGCCGCCCCTCCTGTTGCCCCTAGGCCGCGCTCAGTTTAACGCTTGACTCTGGGTCACCGGGCGGAGTGGGGGGTCCGGGCCCGCCCTCTCTCCGGACCCCAACCCAGGGCCCTGACACTGAGAGGTGCCCTCTCAGTGGTAGCAGGGGGGGTCGGTACCCCAAAACGCCCCTGCTCTCGGGTTACACAGCCCGCCCTGGGTTTTGCTCCACTCCGCCGACCCTCACTGCTCCGGGTACCCGCCTGTCCCTGCGGGCTCCCCGCTGCCTCGGCTGCCTCCTTGCCTGGCTCCCGTGGCTTGTTCCTCCCTCGCTCGGGCCCCTCCTCCGGCTGGCTTGGCTGCCGCAGGTCTCACCCCCGCTGCCGTTGGCTCCTGCTCCGCCGCCGCTGGCTCCTGCCCCGCCGCCGCTGGCTCCTGCTCCGCTGCCGCTGGCTCCTGCTCCGCTGCCGCTGGCTCCTGCCCCGCTGCCACTGGCTCCTGCTCAGTCGGGTCCGCTGGCCCCGCCGGTTCCGCCCCCTTTCCCCTGGCCTCCCCGGCTCCTTTTATCCCCCCTCCCCTTGCCGTCCCTGGCGTTGCCCTCCCGACGTCATCACCGGCGCGCCCCGGCGCCGCGTGATGACGTGTCCCTCCGCCCCCGCTCGGGCCTGCCGCGCTGATTGCCGGCTCCGCGGCAGCCCCATCTGCCTCGCTCGAGTGGCGGGGTTGCTCCACCCCGTCACACTCCCCCTACCCATTACTGTTGACAATCATGCAGTATGTACTATAGTAGGCTTTTTTCAAGTTTATTGAACTCCAGGAAGTTTCCCAAATGCCCAATTAGCCACTCTGACCAGCACTTTGAACTCTGCTGCTCTGCAGCCATGTACACAGGTAAATAGAAAGGGCTGCAAGCCCCATGAACTTTAACATCCATTTCCTGCTGACTGCTCAGCATGGAGTGCTCCACATGATGTCTTCAGGGAAACAGGAGAGACTGTCACTCAAGATGCTCTCCTGCATGGAGCACTCCAGAGCTTTTAGACATGATCAGTCGGGTGTGGGGGAGAACTGGTGCAGTTACAACTGTGAGTGACCTGTAGGGCCTAGGACACATACTGCCATGTTTTTTGAGCCCTATGTGAGAAGGGGTATGAATGAGACACCCTGCAAGGCAGAGCCAAGATAAAGGAACTCTGGCAGTCGTACCAGAAAGTGAGGCAAACTGACGGTCTGGTACTGCACCCAAGACATGCCATTTTTTATAAAGAACGGGACCCAATCCTGGAAGGGGATTCTATGGCTGCAGGCAAGGATAATTCCCATGGCATAGAGTCAGCAGAAACAGAACTCAACCTGGAGGCAGAAGATCTTGCTGAAGAAATGGAAGCAGACGAGGAGGAGGAGCTCACTGCTGGGTCACCCAGTGCAGCAAGCAGCCAGGAACTGCTCATGGTGAGTCTCAGCAACTGGATGTGAAGCATGAAGGGAAGAGAGAGTATGTTGCCATATTGCAGTAGGGGGACAGCATGGGGAGATAGGTTTCTCTATTGCAGCGGAGGGAGGGAAGAGGCACATTCTCACAGTGCTTAGGGACAGAAGGTGATGCCAGGAACTGTGGGATGCATACTCACATTGCTTTGCTCTTTCCATCAACCGGGGCCATGAAATGTCAACAGTGTGTAAACATGATTTGGCGACATTCTTTCTGGCAATTTTTGCATGTCGATGATACTTTCACTGCCAAAACCTTCCAGTGTAGATATATCCCTAGTGTGGTACTGTGGGTTGGACTTATGGATGACTGTGGTGTTACGTAGTACACCGTTGGCTTTATTTACAACCTTATTATTTTTCACACGTCTACAAATTTCCAATGAAAAGCCTGTTATGTGGAAAAGTCCATGCTCAACTCTAATACTTAAGACAACGGGTTTCTTTTTATCCAGCTTTACAGTCTCTCTAAACATTAATGCTTAATACACTTTGTACTTAAAATTGCAAGAGATACACAAGCCACTTTTGCTTGAGAATATTTTCACGTAAGTAATAAACCCCTGAACAGAACTCCCTTCCCCAGCAAGCATTACAGTAGGCTATTGAATATGCTGACACATCTTTGGACAATCAGTAAGTTAGCGGTTAGAGCACTTACCCCTGTTAATAAGAACAGATTTTGTTGAATTCCATGAACAAATTGCCCTTAACATAAATTAAAAATGCAGAGTCCATTTACTCCTCTGTATGTAACTATCAGTCTGACACCTTGTTTCTCAGAGTTATTTTTCTTATTCAGTCTTGACTGGCACTGTCAGGGCATAGCAATCTGCAGTGCAATCTCCACACTCATGATTAAATACCTCCTTGTGGTGTTATTCATTTCTCTAGGAGATATGATAGATATATTCCATAGTTAGAGGGATGCATCTGGAAAAAAAAAGTGCCATGGTATCTGAATATTTCAGCTCATGGCTTGACAAAATAGGACAGATACAAGAATATCAATCCCGCACCAGCCTCATTTTGATTTCATGGATTCTCTTCTGCATTCGTAAGTGAGAGCACTGGCAATCTGATTGGAAATACTTCCTGTCCTAAACTGATTAGTAGTACCTAGGAATGGACAGTGCAGGTTGTAATGACTACTTGCTGATGCAACAAACTTTAAGGGCAGAGTGCTCACTTTCAGGTTTATGTACTGGTTCATTTGCTGTTCAATTCCAAGGCACAGAAAAGACTCGACAACGCCATCTCCTGAGAAGCTGTTCTTGACTAAAGAGCAGCCATACTCAGTCAAATTACCCTAAACATCTGAAATTACAGCAGTCCTGTCTAAGACCAGAAACATGGAAATGTTTGCGGTCAAACTAATATTTTGGGAGGTTGGGCAATTCTGAGTGGGCCTCTCCACAGAATATTGAAACAAGTTCACAAAAATTACCCCCTATAGGCTTTGCTTCCAGTGAAAGGGCTGCTGGGAATTGCTGGGTTTTAAGTTATGTCTGAGTAAAGCCCTATAGTCTTTCCACAGGCAAATGGCATCAGCAGGAGTTTTTTTTTTCCAAGCAAGGACTGAGAGCCAAGGACTGGACTTTCTCTCCATAAAGTCCTAGCAAGTGGGTTTTATGCAGGAGACTGAAGAGATGAATGGCAGGGGGTATTAAATGACCATATGGTGAACATATGAGATTTGTAGGCGGAAAATCAGGGTTCATATTGTCAATTCATATTGACAATATGGTACTTATATGCATCACTGCCGTATCTGAGCATCTCATAATTTAACTTATTTATCTTCACAACCTGCTGTGAGGTAGGGAAGTGCTATTATGTCCATTCTACAGATTGGGAATAGACACACTAAGACTAAGGGTGGGATCCATGAAGATACTGAGGCACCTAAACCCCAGACTTAGGCACCTAAGCCTCAAATGTAGGTGTCTAGGTACCGGTCTCAACTCCAACACAAGCCACACAACTATTGCTGACCTCTTGTAGGTGCCTAAACTCAATGGGCCCCTACATTTTTCCAGAATAAAAAGTTCCCTCTGAGCCTATGTTCCTGTCTCTAAACACATGCACAGCTCCCTCACTCTAGGCAGCCCATCTTCCATCTAAGCCCCAGAGTGATTCACGAACCAGGGGCACACAGGCATTTGGCCACCTAAGTTGGATTCAGGGACTGATTCTTGCTTATAACATGTGCTTAGAGGGCACCTCCCAGATTTAGGCCCATTCAGAATCTGGCCAGAGGAGGAGGGGGTGCCATTGGAGCTCATGTTAGAACTGTTATGTTAGGGTATGTCTACACTAGCTCGTTAATTCGAGCTAGGTAGGCAAATGAGGCGACCGGAGTTGCAAATGAAGCCCGGGATTTAAATATCCCGGGCTTTATTTGCATGTTCCCGTCCGGTCGCCATTTTGAAATTTCACTAGCCCGAACTCACTGCCGCGTGCCTACACGCGGCAGTGAAACGTTAATTCGAACTAAATCCTTAGTTTGAATGAACTGTTACTCCTTATTCCACAAGGAGTAACAGTTAATTCGAACTGAGGACTTAACAGTTAATTCAAACTAAGGACTTAGTTTGAATTAACATTTCACTGCCGTGTGTAGCCGCGTGAGTTCGGGCTAATAAAATTTCACAATGGCGACTGGACGGGAACATGCAAATAAAGCCCGGGATATTTAAATTCCAGGCTTCATTTGCAACTCTGGTCGCCTCATTTGCCTACCTAGCTCGAACTAACGAGCTAGTGTAGACATACCCTAAGTGGTCAGAGCACTTACTGTGATGTTGAAGATGCAGGTTCAATTCCCTCTTCCAGGTGACTGAGGGAAGAAAGGATTTGAAGAGGGGGTTTCCCACCTTTAGACTATCCACTAGCTCAGGAGGCTCCATCAGTCTCTCCTGATGAAATAGTTCTTCTTTGGATTGGAGCAAAAGAGTGGACCACAGTTTCCTATGCCCATAGATGCCATAGGTGGGTGCCCTAATCATTGGATTAGAGAGTCATTCCTTTTCTCTCTAGACTCAAAACTGTTCTCCTTTGTGGATAATTGCTTATAGCAGCAGACGCCAGGCAGCTCCCGTTCATGGACTGCTAAGCAGAACTGCCACCTCACTGGAGCTAGGATTTAGGTGTCTATCGCCCCCTCCACTCCCCCCACACACCTTTTAGCATTCCCTCTGGCACACTTAAACATGCTGTCTTTTGTGGAGCAAAAGAAAGGACTATGACACACTTTAAAGGCTAACAAGATGGTTTATTAGGTGATGAGCTTTCATGAGCCAGACCCACTTCCTCAGATCAAATTCTGGAAGAGAATTGGCATGACCATATATACCAAAGGAATACAATGAAAAAAAAGTGAACACATATAAAACTGACAAATCAGATTTAGAACAGAAGGAGGATGAGGGGGAGGGCAAGTATCTATGAGATAATGAATAAACCATCTTGTTAGTCTTTAAAGTGCTGCATAGTCCTTTCTTTTGTTTCAGCAAGATCAGACTAACACGGCTACATCTCTATTGCTATTCTTTTGTGGAGCACATTCTTAGATGCCTCTCTCCCCCCATTTATTGTCCAAAGAGCCTGAGCACTTAATGGATTTGTCGATTGCATTGTCGTTTCTGTGATTTTCTAGTGCCATGATGCTAAGCATTTCAACATCTAAGACCCTTCATGGAGTGTTTGCTCTTGTCAGTCTGCTGCAGTGAGGACAGTGCCACGCTCATCTTAAGGTGAGCCAAAGCCAGCTTCGGGGTTGCATACCTTAAACCGACCTTGCTGGCCTAAGTGACTTGCCCAACATTAGGCAGTCAGCCATTGGGGAAGCATAGAGTTCCAATGTCTCTAGTTACCCATAGGAGTGTCCAGCCTATGAAATGTTAAACCCCACATTCTTGTGATTGGTGTGGATATAATGGATCCACATAAGCAACAGCGATCCTTCTAAGCTGAGCATGTGGATGGCTATCCAAGAGAGATTCAAATGCTGCCCAGCTGATTAGCAGAGTGCCAACAGCACTCAGAACCAGCAGCATGTGTTTCTACTGGTAGTGCACATCCGCATGTGCCTCAGTGCACATAAACTTTATTCTGTGCATAGATGGAAAGATTAGAGGGAACACTGACCAGCAATACAGGCAAAAACTTCTCTAATGCTCATACACTAAAGGTGTGTGTAGACTTCAGGGTTTTGTTGACAAAAGTGGACTTTTGTCAACAAAATTATACCTGCATCTACACTACCACCAAGTTCTGTCGACAGTAAGTCAACAGAACGCGGCAGTTTTGTCAATGGCGGTAAACCTCATTCTATGAGGAATAACGCCTTTTTTCAACAGAGTTATGTCGAAAAAAAGGCACTATTGCATCCACACTGTGCTTTTTCAAAAGAGAGAGTCTAGACTCTCTGTTTAAAAAGCGGCCTGCTTTGTCAACAGAACTGGCTGTAGATTAGACACTCTTTTTCGACAGAGGCTTTCTTGACAGTATCTGTCGACAAAGCCTCTGTCGAAAAAAGCTTGTAGTCTAGACGTACCATAGGTGAGTGGTAGGATTTGGCATTCTCAGCAAGCCTTCAAGGAAGAACAAGTCAGAAGAATATGCACTGTGGCATCCCCTCCAAAGGGGGGTCCTAGATTTGTGGGAGCATGATCCCTTGGTCCTCCATTCTTACCAGTTGGTACACATGGAGTGCAAACAGCTCTGCACACAGTCCTCTGCATAGTAAACATCAGGGTTCAAGTGGTATGGCCAGAGAGCCTCAAATGAGCCCTGTGATACAATGAATTGCACCCAATAGTCTAAAAAAAAAAAACCCAACAAAATAACCAAGGCCAAACCCTGGAATCCATATCCATACAAAATTGCCATTGACTTCAAAGAGAGATTTGATTAAGAAATGAATTGCATGTTTTGACCCAATAAAATAATAAACTTGTAGCACATATCTTCAAAGTGATTTGCAAACATTAACTAATTAACATTAAATTTGTTCAAAATGAGGAACTAATCCAATTAACAATTAGTTTACAAGACCACATAATCAATATTGCAGCCAAACTGAGGTATACCAGAGATCTGGGGAAGGGGGAGAGCAGGGAGAAGAGTGAAAGGGAAGGAAATTACAAAAGAAAGCAAAATACTATGAGCAGCCTTTTAACTAGAACTGTCTGAGCTGGAGCAGAAAAGAATAAATTATATGCCAATTCACACTTTAAAATGCTACAATGGAAGAGAAAAATCAAGAGAACAAAGGAAAGAAGAACATCCGTTAGATCACAAGAAAAGCACTTTCCCCATTTTCATTAATTCTAAGATGAACAGAGGAAGTGGGAGCTGTTCCAAAACAGTACTTTTACAGTACATTTTTCTTCACTCACTTTAATTAAGCTTGCTCTAACTTTGAGTCTACAGAACTAGGAGAATATGTGCCTTACAAAGCCAGTTTGACCTCATGCAGTTTCTTTGCCTGTGTTCTTTCATCTCCAATTTTAATAAGGAAATAAGTCTTAGAATAAATTCTAGGAAAATGTATCTGACCTAAGGTGGCCACTGGATGTCACTGCTGTTCCACACAAGAGATGCAAACTAAGCAGCAAATTATTAATTCTTTTCTACAGATTTTCAAATGAAAGCATTTTGGTATGTTTTTGGCGCTTTCCAAGTTTACAGTAAATGTCCATGTAATTTAAGGCCAGTAGGATATGTAAACAGATGAACAAATGGAAGCCCTGAATGTCAAGAGCTCACTGTGTATCACCAAGAATCAATACCATCTCTGCCCCAGTTCTGACTGAATGGGATTCAATTTGGCATTCAAGGAAATCCTGCCAAACAGTAACAATACGTGAAAGCAACTGTTTCCATGCAGTCATTCTGAGAACAGACTAACCTAATTAGCTGGTGTCAAATGGAACACACACAAAAAAGCCAATATGCTCTTGTGATAAAAATCAAGAGATTCTTTGTTATTTTTATCAGTGATACTAAAAGCCAACACTTTGACAAGAACTTTTCAGTGTGCTTTCTCTATGTGTCTGGTTGATATATAAGAGTGGAGTTTATAAACCAGTTCTTTCTTTCTCCAGTAAATTAACTTCCAGTGAACAATACTCTACTTCAACTTGGTAAATCAAATAGTCGACAGGGATTTTCTTTAGTTGGATTTTGGGCATGGTGTTGCCAATAGTTACAGTCTTAATACAGCTGCTTAAAAGGAGGTTCACAAACAACATCCAGTTCTTCTAAAACTAGACTATTAAAGCACAACCTACATTTTTAAATTTTATAATTACACGTAGCAGATTTTAAGCACCTCAGGTCTCCTAGAAGCAGAAGGTCTCCTAGAAGGCCAGTCCATCTGATTTGAGTGTGCCTATGGCACAGTTTGCACCAACAAAATTGAGGCCCTCTGCACTCAGCTAATTTTACCATACCAATAACCAGTTAGTACAGTTTTTTCTTTACAGTACTCAGTTATTAAAATTTATTCCTGCTGAATCTTGGCTCTTTGTTATTCCTGCTAGCAGCCTCTTCTGGCACAGACTTCTATTCCTGTATCTGGTTACTTTGCTGTGGATGGATACCCCTAATGATGCCACCATAAGGGATACACCCTCCCATACACCTAGACTTCCCACAGTAAGTTTTCCCACATGTTAACAGTACTACTGCTTGTCTGACCCCTGAGAACTCTATCCTCTGGGCACAGATGCTGACTCCCTGGGTGCTCCAGGGCTGGAGCACCCAAAAGGAAAAATTAGTGGGTGCAGAGCACTCACTGGCAGACAAGCTCTCCCCCTTCTGTCTCCCTCTGCCTACGTGCTGCTGGCCCCACTCTTCCCCAACTCTTCCCCAACCATAAAGAGCTGATTTTCAGCATTAGGATACTCTGAGAGGAGTGACAAGGAGTTCTGTAGCACCTTATAGACTAACAGATGTATTGGAACATAAGCTTTTGTGGGCAAAGACCCACTTCGTCAGATGCATGTAGCGGAAATATCCAGAAGCTGGTATAAATACGCAGGCCAGAATCAGGCTAGAGATAACAAAGTTAATTCAATCAGAGAGGATGAGGCCCACTTCTAGCAGCTGATCTGGAGGTGTGAATATCAAGAGAGGAGAAACTGCTTTTGTAATTGGCTAGCCATTCACAGTCTTTGTTTAATCCTAAAATGATGGTGTCAAATTTGCAGATGAACTGCAGCTCAGCAGTTTCTCTCTGAAGTCTGGTCCTGAAGTTTTTTTTGCTATGGGATGGCTAGCTTTAAATCTGCTATTGTGTGTCCAGGGAGATTGAAGTGTTCTCCTACAGGTTTTTGTGTTGATTAATCACCTTTAAAGCTGTGGCAGAGGAGAAAGAGGAGGAGTCCAGCACCTCTTCAGTGTAAGATGACACCCATGCCCCTGGGTGTAAACTATTTCCAACAGCTCACCAGTCTAACCCATGCCGAAATCAGGAGTAGATTTAAAATACACATAGTTTGTTTTGCAGGGCCCTGGAAACAACAAAACCAAAAATGACAATGTTTGGATAGCTGTACGCTGTGACCCCATGACCACCAGCATCTCTGCTATGGAGAAGTTGACACATTACTCCTAGAAGGGGCAGATCAAGACCTTGCTGACTGTCTGGAGTGAGGAAAGCACAAAGGATAATTTGAACTCCACCGAATGTATCCACAGGATGCACTGGCAGGTTTCTGACCACTCTGCAGATGCAAGGATCCAGGGCCCTGCTGTGCAATGCAGGGAAAAAGGAAATCCATAAAAAGTGTCGAACAAAGGGATTCAGGCAAGGCCTCTGGCAACTGAACAACTATTTCCAGGAGCTGGACTGGGAGTAAAGACCAAGAAAATATTTTTATTAAACAGAATGCAGAGTTCCAAGGAATCACATTTGGTACAGAACCACAACTGGCAGCTCTGCAGAGTGGTAGGAATAGTTACCCTACCAGTATTTTCCATATGCCAATATACCTCTTAATAATTCTTGTGCTATAAACTATGTACACTGTCATGAATCATAGTGGGTTTGGTCAGTGACAGGCATCTCAGCTAGTCCACACATCTGCAACTTTGTCCTACCAATAGGAAAGGCTTGTTCTAGCCTGGATTCTGCTCTCATTCCAGTTTAGCTGGGCAACACAGATGGGCACAAACCTGTGCATTTTCTTCTTCCTTCTCCTTCTTTTCAGCTACCATATCAGACAGCTCTGGATACCAACACAGTTTCTGCCCTATTCTGCTAGCAGCCTGAAGTGACAGGAAAGTTGCCATGACACTAAATGTCCACTGTGACCCTTTGACAAAAGATTATGGGGTTTGCATATGAAATCCGATAATCCTAGGCAGAAATCCATGGTGCAAGCATTAAATGTGAGGGTAATATAAGACAGCTATTTTTATTACATGTGTGACTGGACCCAGCACCCCTTAAAGAGCCAATCACTCTGCAACATTGTCTATCTCACAATGCTCTTCTAAAAACCACAATTAGGCAGAGGGCTAGGTGTTGACACAAAAAACTACAAAGGTGCAGTGGCACCTGTCAGATGGACAAAAATTATATAACTTGTGATCAGTTAAGCTGACGATGCCCCCAACCTGTTACAAACTCTCAGCTCAAACTGGAGCATGGACAGCTTTAAAACAACTGAAGTATTGTCATTCCTGAATTTTTCCTACAGTCTCCTGCACCCCAGTCCCTTGCCCCCTTCTGCATCTAACCTCCAACATAGACCCCATACCTCCTCCACAGAAAAGTGTGGCCCTTGACCACTTACCAAAATCTTGGATTGGCCCCCTCACCCACTATAGGGGGTAATTATTGTGAACTTGTTTCAATATCCTGTGGAAAGGCCCGCTCAGAATTGCCCAACCTCCCAATGAATTTGTCCAAACCCATGTTCTGACTGGAATTTTAGGGATTTTTATGTGTGAAAACCATAGCCACTGTGAGGTTCCCGGCAGGTCTCATCAAGAATATGTACTTAAATCGCTGTATTTTTCTTCTGTCTTCCAGCAAGCCTGATACATTCTCTGCTGTCTCAAAACTGTCTTCTGAAACTTTTCAGATAACAAATTCTCCCCCCTCTCTCCAATTATTTGTAACCATCTATTGTATGCTGTAGCAACCACTTCCCATTCTTAAAAGTTCCAAGTTGCTTTCTCTATGAACCAGATTTTTGGAGCACAGTAATACAGACACCAGTTATTTAGCTTTAAACATGTGACAGTCATTGCTCCACAGTGACTTTGTGCACTCTTTAAAAATCTGTTTTATTTAGCAAGAAACCACATCAGAGTGAGCAAAGTCACTGGTCCTTTGGCCTCATGATGACTCACTCTGTTTGGTATATATCTTGGGGGCAAACAGCCTGCTAGTGCATATCCTGCTGCAGATATTGCTTAACTACTGATGAGGTTCATTTCTGTACATGAACATAAAACAGAAGTGGTCAACAAGATGATTTTCTGAGAAGCCAGAATCAATTTCCAAGCACTGTAATGTGTTGGTTATTTGGACCCCAGCTGAGGAAAGTCTGCTAGCAGAGGAGACAAGTGACAAAGTGTTCTTTTACCATGTTCCACCAGGGATCTCAGAAGCATGTGATAGTCCCAAATAGATTCAAAATCTAGCTAGGAGAGGTAAAGGCAGGTGTCCTTACTGATATTCCATTATGGCATGAGATATAGCATCTACTGTGGTAAAGTGAAATTCATGTGTGCAGACAGGCATCTTTCTAGATTCAAGATCTAATCAACTCCTTTAATTCAGCACGGAAGGACCGACTGCAAAAAACATCAGTGAGATCAAAATTAGCTCTTCAGTTTAGGGATTCTAAATACTGTATTAGCATTAATTCTAAGAAATGCAATTCTTTCAGTTTGATATTCTAATGGCGAAAGGGAGAAGATTGTTTTGTTTTCCCTGGCCATTTTGTGTCCCTTTTTCACAATCTTGCTAGGACACAGTTTTCAAGGGTAGAGACCAACCTATGTGATGACACTATTTAAATGACAGTAAAACCTGATCGTAAAGTCCCTGTTCCAGACTAACACTGTTGGCACAGTCTCAATTTTTTTTTAATTTAACACTATGGAATTTCCTTCATTACGTTACTCATTCTCATCCAGAGATAATTAAGTTCTTGTTTTCCTTTCCTCTACCACTGATCTAATTTTAACATCAGCTATTATGTGGTGTGCATCTATATAGGATCACTCATGTATGTAGTATTGCTGCTTTTCTTTCTGCTATTGCGTTGTGACATTGCTTTATCATCAAGCACCACTTGCCATGCATGCAATGTGGCATTCCGCCCCAGAGAATGGGAAGAAAGAAACAACAATCAGGTCAGACTAGCATAGAAATACACACAAAATTATCTGACTTTCCCCCCAAAGTGTGATACTATGTCATGTGGATAAAACCTTCTCAAAAAGGGGAAGGACCAGATACTCTGTTGATGCAAACTGATATAACTGAGGGTACGTCTAGACTACAGGGTTTTGTCGACAAAACTTCTGTCGACAAAGAGCGTCTAGACACATTCATTTCTGTCGACAAAGCAAGCTGCTTTGTCGACAAAACCCTGTAGTCTAGACACAACCCTACATGCAATAACACCTTCTGTCGACAGAACTCTGTCGACAGAAGGTGTTATGCCTTGTAAAATGAGGTTTACCAGCGTCGACAAAACTGCTGAGTTCTGTCAATGTTATGTCGACAGAACTCAGCGGTAGTGTAGACGCAGGTATAGTTTTGCCGACAAAAGTCCACTTTTGTCGACAAAACTCAGTAGTCTAGACACACCCTCAAAGTCAACTAAATGATACTCATTTACACCAGCTGAGATCTGGTCCAGCATAGTTCCATGATAGGGGCCCTTTCTAACTACATGCATTAATAATGACCTCTATAAAGAAGGATCTTCCGGGATCAGATTAAGTATCCTTGTAGCTGGAATCTATCAACTCCCCGCAAACAATAGACCAATTGCATCAACAAGCATCCACAGAAGCAAAGCTTGAACTGTTCTATGGAAAGCTGGGGTAGTGACACCAAGAATCTGACATTCTAAGTTTTTATTAAAAGTGAAGGGTTTTTTAGATCAAGAGTGGGCAATCATTTGTAATGGGGGGCCACACCAAGAATTTGGTAAGTGGCCAACGGCTGTACTCTTCCATTATATGAATAAGGGAGGTGGAGGATCTGGGATGGAGGGTGGGTGCAGAAGGGAGCTTGGGGTGGAAGAGGGGTGTGGGATCTTTGAGGGATGTTGGGTAAAGAAGGGGGTTATGACCTGGAGCAGGGAGTGGGTTTCAGGAGGGGGTATGGGTGCAGGAGAGGATTCTGCCCTGGAGGAGGAGTGTAAGGTGGAGTGCAGGGTCTGGAAGGAGGTTGTGACTTGGGGCAGAGGTGCATGGTTTGGATTTGGCTTATGTCCCAGGGTGCAGGGTCTTGGAGGGGATATGGGTGCAGAGAGTTTGGTTTATGTAGGGTACGGATGGGGGAGGGAGAGGATGAGGTGCCAGTGGCAGGCATGATCTGGAAGGAGCTTGCCTGGGTGGCTCCTGGCCAGCAGATCCCTCAGCCAAGCTCTCCACCTTTCACAGGGGCCAGCTTCTCTGAATGCTGCAAGTCGCAGAGGAGGTATACTTCACATGCTGCCTGTGCTGCAAACAGGAAGCTCCCATTGGCCAGTAGGAGCTATGAGATTGTGCTGGGGGTGGAGGCAGCGCACAAAGTCTCCGCCTCCCTCCCACCCTGCCCCGGACTCACAGAAGCACATGGCCCCTGCAGACAACTGCTCTGCGTACTTGTTGGGGTAGGGCAGGACAGGCCGGGAGCCTGATTTAGACTCCCACTAGTCCATGGGCCCAATCCGGCAGCCACCCCTGCTTTAGATTCCGATATATGCTTTCTGTGTAGAGCAGTGTTTCTCAAACTGTGCTCTGCAGAGCCCCAAGGCTCCGCGAGACATCTCCAGGGGCTCCACGACATTGACAAACTGGAAACATCGATGAGTACAACACATACAATCAGTGGACCACTGGGGCTCCGCATAAGTACAACACACACAATCAGTGGACTGCTGGGGCTTCGCATAAATTTTTATGCATGTAAAGGGCTCCGGAGCCCAAAAAGTTTGAGAACCGCTGATGTAGCGGAAGCTACAGATTTTACCCAACTCTTGTAATCATGGGAGAGTGAATGACTCTTCTGAAAGTATTCCTGAATGGGTTCCTTTGATTGTAGAAGCAGATAACATCTCTTATTCTAGTGTCAAGTTAAGGGTGTCCTGTAGTTTTTCAGCTAGTTGGTTTTTCCTCCTCAACTTTTCCCTGAATATAATAATCTATTACAGACCAAAGCAAATAAGCCTGAAAAAAATGGTCGTGTCTCTTTGGACATCTATTTTGGTAGCATATACCTTTGTGGCATGCAACATGTAACAAATGTTGTCTGGGGATGCTTAATCATCCTCCCTCCTCAGCCCCCAATTTCCCAGGTACTAGAATATTCCATGACGAAGGACAGCAAAGTATCTGAGGATATTACTTCTAGCTAAACATGGGAGACAGATGTCAACTTGGGGATACTAACTGGAAATTGAAATTGGGTGGTCAATTGTTGCTAATTAATTAAGAAATGCTGAGAATAAGGGAATAATGTGTGGATAAGTTTACATTTCCTTCACCACCACCACAGAAGGGGAGCTTTGGAACATAGCCTGGCTGCCTTCAGCAGTCTCTCCTTTAGAGGAATCATCCCCACAGCTGGATCCAGGGCCTTCACAGTACCTAGTGAAAAGGGGCCAAGGAAGGTGAGTATCTCACCCTTCTGCCTCATATTGACCCTCTATAAAATATAGAGGTTGCTGTTTCCTCCTTCAACAACAAAAGGGTGGGAGGAGAAGGGGGAAAAAAGCAGTGTGAAAGATTTTCATTTAATTGTTTAGACCGATTCAGGGATGGGGGTGGGGGACAAAGTTTAAATAAAAATACTGTTTTTTCTCTCCTCCTCCTCATAGAAATTTTGATGTTTCAAGAACAAAAAATGTTGATGAATTCTAGCAAAAAGGGAAAACAGACTTTCCTATCTCCCCAAGATGAGTCTGAAAATCAACTTTGCACTTGGAGAACAAACGTAAAAAAATAAAAAAATCAAGTCACTATAGGTTTCAGTTTTCTTTGCATCCAGTCTTGCAACCAACTGTAATTTTACCATTGACCACACTGTGTGAATAATTCAGTTCTTGTTGTTTTTGTCCTGGTCATTTTTTTTATGTCATGAGTCATGGAACTTCCTTGTAGTTAAAGCTTCATGGAAGAAGTTCTCAAACTTCTTCATAGCATCAAACGGCCTATTAATTATGTTACTATCCCATGGACACCACCCCTCCCATGTGCAATCACACAGCACACCTCTTCATAAATTGCAGCAAATTCCTTCTTAAATTAAGCAACTTCCTAATTATGAGGGTGGTTAAACACTGGAATAAATTGTCTAGGGAAGTTGTGGAATCTCCGTTACTGTATGTTTTTAAGAGCAGATTAGACAAATACCTGTCAGGGATGGTCCCTCCGTGGTGTCCAACAGGTTCTGAAGCAATAGCCACTGTACTGGCTACTGCTGTAGTGAACTAGTCACATTATTAAAGCCAACTAGCCACACTCAGCTGGCCAAATGGCCACATATGATTAGTAGCTAGCGTGCTGGACAACACAGGTCTAGATAATATTTAGTCCTGCCACGAGTTTAAAACAATGGATTAGATGCCTTCTCAAGGTCCCTCCCAGTCCTAGGATTCCTCGATGGCATTCACATGCAACTCCTATGGCCATTGCTTACATTCCTACTGTTACTTGTGCATGAGTATTTCTTCATTTTAGCTGGCTTTAGTACAGTAAGTATTTTGTCCTTTCTTTTAAAAAAGGCACAGTCTGCACTGGCTCATTTCATCACCCACTCCCATCTGTTCTTTATCTCAGCTGGAAACAGAGACAACCAACACACTGCAACCAATCCACTCTTTGGGGGGCTTCTTTGTGGTCAACAGATTCTGATTTGGGGAACTGGTGTGATATGGGAATTCATGCTTTTCTAAAATTCATCTGTTGATAAACGTGACTTGCCAAATTTAAGCCATCTTCTTCTCTAATTGTAAGGTAACCATGATATAGTTACAAGTCATTTAGCCAGGTGAACTCTGTTCAGTCTGTAACCCCTCCTGTTGGCTAGTCCAGTGTGCCTTGTGACTTCTTACACCACTGTGGGAGGCTAGGCCTGAGGCTGCTTGGTGTGCTCTGTGTTGTGTATTGTGTATGTGTGAGTGCACCTCAGACCAGACCCACTCAGACAGATCACCAGGAACAGGCTTTATTCTCTGTAAAAAACAGAGAATAGGAAAACAGTTCAGCAGCCCCTCCTCGCAGCATGCAGCCTGTGTGCTGCTTCTAGCACAGTCCTTGCTGAGGGCAGAGGTTACAGCACACAACATGTTCCAACTCCCACAGTAACTAAACCCCACAATAACCAAGTCCAGGTTCTCCCTTTGTGTCACTTAAACTCCTCTCAGGGTGCTCTATAGCCCTTTCTGGTCCTACCTGTAAAAAACATAGAACAGGAAAACAGTTCAGCAGCCCCTCCTCTCAGCATGCAGCCTGTGTGCTGCTTCTAGCCAGTCTGTGCTGAGACCCTGCTGGGGGCAGAGGGCACATCCTGGCAGGAACCAGGAAGTTCTCCCAACATGCCGCAGTTTGTAGTCCACAACTTGTAGTTCCCAGGGCTGCTGCTGAAACACACTGGACCTTGGGCTACAAGTCTTTTTACCAAAAAATGATGTTAATCCAATGTTGACCATGAATTTTAATTTTCTTATCAACCTTTGTTCTATATGGCATAAAAGATGTAACTTTCTTACCCCTCACAAAGGGAAAGTAAAAAGTTGGTCAAATTTTCCCAGTGGATTTTGGGGAGGAGGGGGTTGGGAAATGCCTGCTTGCCAAAAAAAATCAAGGCATTCTGCAGGAATGTGATGATTTTAGGGGAATTCTGATAGAAACTAGGCCGGGTTTTGGCAGAAGATGGCATGGTTACCTGACAACTTGCCTACTTGGGTCCCTGGCTGCTTGGGAGTCTAGACTTCCTAGCTCCCTCAGCTGCCTTCCAGGCAAGAGCCAAAGTACCCAGCTCTTCAGCAGCTCCAGTCTGCAGAGTCCCCAAGCTCCCTACCTGGTGGGCCATCCAGGCTCCAAGTAGCTCAGAGAATCTCAGAAACATTTCCAAAAGTGAAATGTCACCAGTCTCACCACATTCCCCTCACCAGCTCTAGAAATTAACTTGAGTGGCTCATTATCACAGCAGTTGCACAGATGGAGTCTTTATTTTAGATGTATGAAGTTATATATCCTGCAATAAGTGATTCTATAGCTATAGTCTATATTTAGGCATTTGTAATGCAGGAACCTTCCTTCTAAAGCTAGAGCTGGCTTAGCTTTCACCCTGGCTACATCAGCTCCAGTGCTACTGTGGAAATACGGAAACAATGCAGTCATATACCCACCAGTCCCCAGTAATGCTCCCTGACCTATTATGGGGCAGTTGTAGCACTAGTTACACCAGCCAACAACAGAGAAAATATGTTATTACAATCTCCTTGTCAAGTGCAGAGTTGAGGATTTAAGCATTAAAGTTCATGGATCACAAGACATCTTGGGAACAGACAAAATGGGAGGCTTTTTAAGCAGTAGACTCCCACGATTGACTACAGATCCAACACAAATGTTACCTTTTAATATGGTTCAGTGATGCAATATTTTTGTAAAAGAGAGAATAAGAGTTGTATAGTGGATGCTGAACAGAAGACTCTCCACTCATTGAGACTATGTGTTATCATTGTTTGGAGAATAATTCACATTTAAGGTCAGTTTCTCATACCTTTTCAAATCCACAGTATATTGACATACTGACAGCTGGGAAGCTTGAGGCTCATGGGGCCAGTGTAGTTAGATTGTCACAACCTTGGTTCTAATTAGCAAGCTCATGAAGCTCTGGAATTAATAAGTGCTTTTAAAAAAAGTAAATTAGTTGACTAGATAAAATTATGGCAAAGACCCATGAATGACAAAGTGTGGCTGTTTTGATTATAGTGCTTAATCTGACCATTCCTTGCATTCCCACCAGAATAAAAAAAGACTAGACTAGAATTATGACTAGATACTTATGCTGATAGTTATGACATGAGGCTTTTTTGCTGGGTAATCATTTAATTAAGACACTGCTAAACGATTCAAAAAGAGAGACTGCTTGTCCTGCTGTTTTAATTACTGCTTTTATTAAATATTATATTCCCAGAGAGTATTTTAAACTAAAACAAACAGAGGCCTGCTTTCTCAACAGCTAGAGGGGTAACTGGATGTTTACATAGATATGGGTGCCTTCATTTAAAAGGTGTAAATATTCATGAGAATTTCAAAATACAAGTGACTCAGATCAAGTCTTTATTCAAAAGTAGTAAGTGTCTAGAACAGGGGTGGGCACACTATTTGGCCTAGGAGTCACGTCTGTGTATGGAAAGTGTATGGTGGGCCATGAATGCTCACAAAATTGGAGGTTTGAGTGCAGGGGAGGACTCCGGCTCAGGGTGCAGGCTCTTGGGTACGGCTGGAGATGAGGGGTTTGGGGTACAGAAGGATGGGAGAACTGAGAAGCTGGAAGGGCAGGAGGGGGATCAAAGATGAGGAAGGCTGTTGGGACTGGCTATGGGGTGTAGCTCAGGAGACAGTGTTGCCAAGTCCACATACCAGGAGTCACCAGATAAAAATGTATTACATGAAGCGATGTACACACTTGAAAAGGAGTAAAAAATGTCACTAAAATTTGCATACACAATATTGTGTCTGTCATGCAATTTAAAAAAATACTCATGATTAAACACACTGTTAAACAATAAAAGAATACCATTTATTTACATATTTGGGATGTTTTCAAATATGTTTATTTCAATTACAAGACAATACATAGCATACAGTATTCACTTTATTCTCATTTTTATTACCGTATTTTCCGGCGTATAAGACGACTTTTTATACTAAAAAAATCCCCCCAAAATCGGGGGTCGTCTTATACGCCGGGTATAGAACATCCCTGTGCTGATACTGTATGTCCGTGGTCCCCAACACGGTGCTCGGGGCTGGCCCCAGGCATATGGCGCGCGGCGCTTGGCGGGGGGAGCGCCGGCCCCGGGCGCGTGGCACTTGCGGGGGGAGCGCCGGCCCCGGGCGCGCGGTGATTGGCGGGGGGGCGGGGGGGGACCGGCCCCGGGCGCGCGGCGCTTACGGGGGGAGCGCCGGCCCCGGGCGCGCGGCGCTTGGCTGGGGGAGTGCCGGCCCCGGGCGTGCAGCGCTTGCGGGGGGAGCGCCGGCCCCGGGCGCGCAGCGCTTGCGGGGGGGAGCACCGGCCCCGGGTGCACGGCGCTTGGCGGGGGAGCGCCGGCCCAGGCGCGCGGCGCTTGGCGGGGGGGAGCGCCGGCCCCGGGTGCACGGCGCTTGGCGGGGGGAGCGCCGGCCCCGGGCGCGCGGCGCTTGCGGGGGGGAGCGCCGGCCCCGGGCGCGCGGCGCTTGCGGGGGGGAGCGCCGGCCCCGGGCGCGCGGCGCTTGCGGGGGGGAGCGCCGGCCCCGGGCGCGCGGCGCTTGGCGGGGGGAGCGCCGCCCCAGGTGCGTGGCACTTGGCGGGGGGAGCGCCGGCCCCGGGCGCGTGGCTATCGGGGGGGCCGCCCCCGGGCGCGCAAGTGGCCCCGCCCCCTGGCGCCCAGCGGGCGAACCACCAGATGTCATGGATGAACTTATGATCTCAGAGGATGAACATGATGAGGATTTTGAAGGATTTTAAGTACCGGTAAGTCAAAACCATTTTAATTAAAATTATTTAAATCAAATCTGATGTTATTAAATGGTGTTGCCTCGGAAGGGGGGGTAGTCTTATACGGCGAGTATAGGCCAAAACCTATGTTTTAACTGGAAAATTAGGGGGTCGTCTTATACGCCCAGTCGCCTTATACTCCGGAAAATACGGTACAAATATTTGCACCATAAAAATAGCATGTTTTGATTCAACTAACAAATGCTGCTCCACACCTTGTCCCTCTCAAATTTTGGAAGGCACTTCAGATTCTTAAACCCTGGATTGAATGTGGCAACTATCTTTAGAAAGCTCACATTGGTACCTTTGTATTTTGTCAAATCTGCAATGCAAGTGCTCTTAAAACAAACAACATGTGTGCTGGGTTATCATCTGAGACTTCTAGAACATGAAATAGAGGCCAGGATGTGGCTAACACAGAGCAGGAGATATACAATTATCCCCTAGGAGTTCAGTCACAAATTGAATTGTGTGTCATCAGAATGAGGGCATCTCCTCTGAAGTGGTGGCTAAGCCATAGAGGGGGCATACGAATGTTTAGCACACCTGGCACATAAATATCTTCCAATGCCGGCTGCAAAAGTGCCTTACAAATGCCTGTTTTCAATTTCAAGTGACATTGTAAATAAGAAATAGGTAATATTATCTGCCATAAATGTAAACAAATGTGTTTGTCTTAGTGATTGGTTGAATCCAGAAGACTGAGTGAACTTCTAGACTCTAAAGTTTTACATTGTTTTGTTTTTTAATGCCGTTCGTAACAAAAAAACCTGCTACATTTTTAAGTTGCACATTCATGATAAAGAGATTGCACTAAGATACTTGTATGAGGTGAATTGAAAAATACCATATAAAGCCTGGTTCAGTGCTCCTGAAAGGGGTGGGACCTCGAGCAGAAGGGATAGAGCTCTCAGTGCCCCCAGGACCAGGCTGCATACTCCTCCCAGCCCTCAGAGCCACCAGTGCAATTTAAAGGGCATGGGACTCTGAGCCCTAGTGTATTGCCAGGTTCTGGGGTAGTTGCCCTTTGCTCCCCCACTGTCAGTGGCCCTCGTCTGGCTTTAGCAAAGTAGTAAGCTTCCACAAGCTTCTTTTCCTCACCTGCATGTTATAGTGATCTCAGCCCCTGAAGCCTTGACATGACTCCTTCCAGGATATGCTGAGTTGAGACAAGGCATTGAATTAGTGTTCAAAAAGAATGTAGGAACAAGAGCAGGGAATGGATTTTATTAATACTATTGAGATGCTTGTGACATATTTCTCTGAATGTCACTGTCATTGGCAGTGAAAGACCCTAGATTTCTCACAGACACTTATTTGCTTCTTAGGGAAATAAAAAAGTTGCTACATCTAGAGATAAAGTAGAGGTAGTGGCAGAAGAAAGTGGATCAGGAGTGGGACAGGTATAGGATCTGAGCAGCATTTTGGGCCAATGCAGCATGCAGAGCCCCCCGCTATCCCTACACATAGGAGCTGCAAGGACATATGCCACTGCTGCCAGGAGCCACACAGAGCCATGGCACACATTTAGTGGGCCACTCCCCAGCTGGGGATTGAGGGCTGAATTAAGAAGTCTGATGAGCTGGATGCAGCCTATAGTTTGCCCACCCTCATCTAGAATAAATCAGATTCTCTGCATGCTTTAATGGAAGCAGAATTACACTATAAACTGCTCTTTTCAGTGCACATGTTCTTTGTGAACAGATGGTAGCAGATCTGTGTGATGCAGTGGGCAGGGTTTGCATACCATACTTCTGGCAAATATGATTCAGTGTTTAACTCATGATATATGCATTTTTATATTATATGTAGTATACACACACAATATGTACACGTGTGAGTACACTTAGGCATTATTGGACTGATTTTGAGAGATGCTGAACGCACAGAGCTCTAATTAATTCGACTTTAGTTGTGAGTGCTTAGTATGTCTGAAAATCTGGCCACATTATTCACAATATGCTTCTCCTTGCCTACACACTGTCCATCTGGCTTCCTAGCTATTCCTTTATTATAGCAGAAATAAGTATTAAAAATAGCTTTTATGAGGTACTTTTTATCCACAGATTTCAACATACTTTACAATGGAGAGAAATGGCTTCTCTACATGGAAAGCTTGGGCTTCAGTTTTCCATCTGTTAAATTGGAATGATGATACTATTTATACTACACTTAGAGGATATCTATACAGAGGTTTAATGGGGCTCAAGCGGGGGGAGGGGAGATGAGTCTACAGCCAGCCAGCTACAAATTGACCTGCTGAGTGGACCTACACGCACAGAACATTTAATATGCAGTAACAGAGTCCACACAGCCAGTCAATGAGTGGTATGATAATGTACATTGTGAATCTACAGTGCACTAAGTCTCTATGTACACACGCTCTAAGTATCACCATCCTAATTTAACAGATGGAAAAAATGAACCACAGAAATCAAATGACCTGCTTGCAGTCATTTAGCAAGCAGGTAGCACTCAATAAGAGTGCATTTTTAGCCCCACTGACGTCAATAGAATTCCTTTTGGCTTCAGTAGGGCCATGAGGTCACCCTCCATTTCCAGTTCAAATTAAAGATTTTAAAGAGATGAACCAGTGTGCATTTTCAGTAAATCCAATATGTTCATATGAATATTGCAATATTTGCTCTGTTTCTCATATCCTGTTTGTGTGGCAAGTGCTAGTTTCTTTTAATGCGATCTTTATTACAATCTTAAAGCTGGGAGCCAGCTGAAGACAAATAGTTCTCTAACATCCCTGAATAACCCTCTCCTTGCAATACTAGAAAGATGGCACACAACAAATTTTACTTCATCTTGCACTGCAGAATTTCACGGTTGGCAGAATTTGATAACATCTAACATGTGTCTTAATGAAATGCTAGCCTTGGGAATCAGCATGCCATACCTTTCATTGCACTAGGAGGTTCCATGTGACGAAATCCTGCAGACCTCTCATGTTTTGTATAAACAATTTCCTGTCAGTTACACTCTCCCATATGTAGTGTTCTGAGATAGATCTGATAAAGAATGTTTTAACATACTGTGTAATCATCACTTTCATGGACTAGAACTTTGATTACTAATTACATACATAATAAGATGTCACACATTAATAAACTGTTCATAAGAGAACACATTCTATTCTATTCACTGATGTAGGATCTGAAAGCTCCTGGAAAATTTTGCATTTGGCTTGACCTTACCTCTGAGGAACCTCATGTGTGTGGTTTAGTCTAGCAAATGAATAAATAGACAACATTTTGCTCATTAAATATGTTCCTGATGCCTCAGCTTTAGGCAAAGGTAGGCAAATGACAGGCACATAGGAGCTCTAAGACCTCCATTTAATGCCCCTCTGTACATTGTTGCAAAAGGCTGCTAAGGCTCTTGAGCGGATATTAGAGCATAAAACACAAAGTCTCCTGCAGGCTCATGGTTATGGGTGAGGCTTATTAACTCTCCCTCCTGATCTAGGGCAAGCAGAAGTTCCTCTCCCAGAGGAGAGGGAGCTAGGATGGGGAAGTCCTGCATGGGGTACAACTGTCACCAAGAAGGAGAAGGCCTAAGTAGAGGGTTATGCTATGCTACTATTAATAAATTACCAATAAAGCCACACTCTAGGAAGATTGTGACACTAGCTCAGACTGAGACCTCTTTATGGGATGAGATTGGGACTCAGCCCACACACAAAGCAGCAAAGAAGGGCATGATCACTGTTCTGTTCCTTTATACAGTCATCTTTAAGAAAGTCTTTATTACTTAAGCTTTATTATTATTTGTAGTGCAGTTGCACCTAGGAATTCCATTTACAGATTAGAACCCTTTGCACTAGATTCTGTAAAACCTTAATAAAACTTATACAAATTTAATAAAAAGAACCATACACATCATGATGAGTAAGTTATGTCAGCTACCGATCTCTGCACTGCGTAATTTCATGACTGAGGTATTCCTGATGGTTTCAAAGCCTCCAAAATTTGTAAAATGAGAGGCAGCTCAAGCTGACTTTCCAGTACTTCCATTAAATAAAACAGATATAAACCTAGTTCATTACCTTAAAAGTTGATTGGTGTTCATCCACATACAACCAATGTTCACTGAAAAAAGATTACTACTATTATTGCCACTTAAAAGTTTTCCAATGGAACAATTTTCCCATCAGAAAATATTGACGGCAGTGCTGAAATTTTCCATGGGAACAAGTTGATTTCATTGAAAGACAACAGAAACCCAGACAACCAGACCAGTTTCCTTGGTTCTCCATCTCCTAGGCTTGCTAGGCAGCTGACCTAGAAGTTTTAGAAAAATTCCATCTTGCTCCTCTTAATGGAAAACTGCAAAGAATCCCATAAAGCACAAAGTTTTGCATTTCTGAATTTTCTTTCCAGCTTGGAATGAATATTCTCGGAAATGCACATTTTCTGCATGAGGAAAAACTCTGTTTCATGCATAGCGCTAGTTCTTTCTAAATGTATGCACAGTTCCATTTCCCTGATGAAATTCACATAAAAAAAGAGCTTCCCTCATATTTATAAAAATCTATTCTGTCATTAGCTAGCATTAGTACTCAATTCATATTGATTTGTCACACAGAGGCATATTAGTGAGAGGGAGCATTGACAATTCTATTGATCCACTTCAAAATTATTCATATTTGCACTGACAGACCTACCAGACCAAAACATGTAAAATGTTTGTTCCATTAGCAAGTTAATAACAGATGAATCTCTGAAGTTATTTTCCCTCACAGAAAGGCAGTCTGTTTCTTCTACAGAAAAGAACAGCTGACATCTCACATGCCACTGAAGCAGTACAGCATGATTAACTGCTTTCTATACGGGGGCAACCAATGGTTTAATTCTTGAATGTTAAGAAGGCCAGAGGGTTAACACTTCAGTATTTTCACATTAGCAGAGTTAACAATTAGTCCGTCAAAGAATCACCCAAATGAATAAATCATGTGGCTCAGAATTATTGGTCAGTTGAAAAAAAAATCAATGTACACTAAATATATTGTGTGTATTACTAGTCACCCCAGCTCTGAAAGGATACTGAAGAATCAGAGATTTCACAAGGAGAACAAGGAGAGAGCATGGAACAAAACCTCATAAAAAGAGGGATTGAAATGATTTACATTGCTTAGGTAACATGAGAGGTAAAAATAAAAGAAAGACTGAGCCAAGGAAGGTAGAGATCAGAAACATCTGCTTTCCCTCACAACACAAGAATAGGAGACATTCAATGAAACCAAAGGCAGCAAATTCAAAATGGATTGAACACTTTTTTATAACTAGATCATTGAACTAACTCATTGTTACAAGACATCTGTGAGGGCCAAGAATGTACCAGGATTTTTAAAAGAACCTGGATGTTTATGTGAACAATAAGACTATCCAGAATTATAGTAGTGAATGAAAAAAAAGCATGGAAAAATTATTAAACCTAATGGTTCAGGGCTTAAACCAAACTAACTGCTAAGGATTAGGAAGGAGCCTTTGCTAGGAAGAGTGATGAGATGGGGAAATGCAATTATTCCCTATATGTCTATTAGGGGGACGTCTTGTACTTCTGAAGCAACTAGCATTGGCCTCTGTCAGAAGATTCTTGACTAGACAGACCACAGGTCTGATCCATTCTGGCAATTCCTATGTTCCACTGCCCTGACAATGCTTCTGAGTCAGCTTCCTAAGTAAGGGTAGAGATAAGAGAGGACATCTATTTGATACACACAAATCCTCAGAAGTACAAGACTGAGCGCTGTTTTACTTTCCAGCCTTTGTTTTCTTTTTTTTTTAATCCTACTTCAAACATGATGAGTGAAAAACAAAGAGAAAGGAGAAGGAAAGAATATTACAGTGTTGTAGAAGTGTTTGTTTAACAAAAGCAAATATTTTAGAAGTGCTGCAAAGAATGTGAGAAATAAGGTAGAACAAATTTAAATATTTGGCAGATTTTGAAGAACATGTAACACTTTGGAAATCAAAATAATGGACTAAATCCATAAATATTTTTACACTGGATCTTCATCTGTTGCTCCCACAGTAGTAGCAAAAATTAAAGCTGCAAGCTCTAGGTCAGTGGTACGCAAACTTTTTTCCATTCACAACCCTCGAATTACCAGATGGTGTCACCAAAAATACTGGACCCAAAGTTGTTGAGCAAAAACACTGCGCCAGGAACATTTTGTTGAGGAAAAAACAAAACAAAACCAAACCCCAAAACACTGAGCCACCGAAATGCAGTCGTGGCCCCTTTAATTGCCGGGCTACTCCCCTGTCACTCCCCCCACATGTCCGTCCGGCGCTGAGCCGGGAAAAGCAGAAAATACCGGCTGGCTGGATCACAGCACTGTGACCCCTCACAAAGACAGCTGTGACCCCCACAGGTTGCACACTGCTGCTCTTGGTGACCTTTCAAAAGTGGGCTTTTAAAAGATCACTTAGCCCTGGTCTATATAAGCGGAGCATCCACACTACCAACCCTGTTATTTCAAAATAACAACTGAGCTGGTTATTTCAAAATAACAGCTCCTGCTTTCCACAAGGAATAATGGTTATTTCAAAATAGTTATTTCAAAATAGCAGTTCTGTAGATGCTCCACTGCTGCTATTTTGAAATAACTACTCTCCAGAATAGTGATAGAAATGTACTCTCCAGAGTCATTCAAAGTAACTGCTCCCCAGTGTTTCCTGGAGCTCTAAATTGAGGTAGTGTGTCTACATTAAGAGAGCCTGCCTCTGACTAATTTCAAGGCTTTCCTATAGTGTAGCCACACTATTTCAAAATAGGAGTTATTATTTTGAAACAATTTCCTAATATAGACAAACCCTTAAGAATACCATTACTCAGCCAATTTGCAAAACTTTGCCCTGTGCTCATTAAGTTACTGGCAGTAAAAATCCAAAGATTTACAATGAGACTTAGGTTCCTAGATGACTAAATTGTTTTTGAGAGTTGGATTATAAGCCTCCAAAGTCATTAATTGTTTAGTGGGATTTTTAAAGTAATGAATTAAACACTTAAAAACTTTTGAAAATTCCAATAAGCAACTACCGACATCTACACCTAAATACCTTTCAAAAAAAGGACCTTGGCTGCTTTTGAGAGTTTTACACACAGAGGGTATGTCTACACTACAGCACTAATTCGAACTAAGCTAATTCGAACTAACGCATCTAGAACTAAAAACTAGTTCGAATTAGTGTTTTGCTAATTTGAACTAGCGCGTCCACATTAAGTGGACCCTGAAGCGGGGTTAAGGATGGCCGGAAGCAATGCCGGCAGGGCATCAGAGGAGGACTTAGAGCGTGGAGATGCTGTCTCAGGCTAGCCGAGGGCTGTGCTTAAAGGGTCCCGACCCCCACCCCGGACAGACAGTTCTCAGGGGTGCCCCGCTTGCAAAGCAGTCCTGGCTTGGAGTGCCCTGAGTGCCCTGAGTGCACTTGCCGCAGGCTGCCATCTGGGGAGAGGGGGTAATTGGGGGGCTGCAGGAGAGCTTCCACCCCCAGAAGCCCGCAGAGCCAGCCCAGTCCTCCCCATCGGGGGCTCGTGCCCCATTCCTCCCTCACCTCCTTCCACTTACACTTCCCTAGCCCCTCTTCTTGATGTACAAAATAAAGATAACGTGTCTTCCAAAATGGAATCTGTCTTTATTGAACAAAACTCGGGGAGACTGGGAAAAGGAGGTGGGAAAGGGGAAGAGAGAGGCTGGGAGAGGGGAGGGCAACTAAAATGATCAGGGGTTGGGAACAGGTCCCATATGAAGAGAGGCTAAAGAGACTGGGACTTTTCAGCTTAGAAAAGAGGAGACGGAGGGGGGACAGGATAGAGGTCTCTAAAAGCATGAGTAGGGTGGAGAGGGTGCATACAGAAAAGTTCTTCATTAGTTCCCATAAAGAAGGACTAGAGGACACCAAAGGAAAGGAATGGGTAGCAGGCTTCAAACTAGTAACAGAAAGTTGTTCTTCACAAAGCAAAGAGTCAGCCTGTAGAACTCCTTGCTGCAGGAGGCTGTGAAGGCTAGAACTACAACAGAGTTTAAAGGGAGGTGAGATAAAGTGATGGAGGCTGGGTCCATGGAGTGGTATTAGCCAGGGGGTAGGAGTGGTGTCCCTGCCCAAGGTTTGTGGAAGGCTGCAGAGGGATGGCACCAGACAAATTGCTTGGTCACTGTTTTCGGTCCATCCCCTCCAGGGTCCCTAGGGTTGGCCGCTGTTGGCAGACAGGCTACTGGGCTAGATGGACCTTTGGTCTGACCCAGGACGGCCATTGTAAGCTCAGGGCTCAGGGTCGGGGGTCTCAGTGGACCACCTTGATTCTCTTGCACACCTGCTCCTGGGTGGCCAGGCTGGCAGCTCTCCTGCCCTAGCTGGCCACTTTCCTGTGCCTAGTGCGGAGATTGTGGATGAGGTCCACGATGTCTGCACTAGCCCAGGTGGGTGCCCGCCTCTTGCAGTCCCGGTCAAGCTCCCGGTAGCCGCCAGCCTGGTCCCGGGAAGAGGGGGAGGGCTGGGGGGCATCGGGTGGGTGGCTCGATCCGTGCCAGGTGCAGGGTCTGCTGACTGGGTGCTGGCAGGCTTGCACCTGGCACGGGCACCGTAGCCAGCCCGTGCCCCTTTAAGGGGCCGGGGCCGGGAGGGGGGCAGACGAGTTTCCCTGGTGTTGGCCAGAGTGGCCACCAGGGAAAGCTGGGGAGGGCTAGCCTCCCACTAGTTCGAATTAAGGGGCTTCACACCCCTTAATTCGAACTAGCTAGTTCGAACTAGGCTTAATCCTCGTGGAATGAGGATTACCTAGTTCGAATTAAATTCGAACTAATGGAGCGCTAGTGTAGCGCCTATGAAAGTTAGTTCGAACTAACGTCTGTTAGTTCGAACTAACTTTGTAGTGTAGACATACCCAGAGATGAGAAAATCCCAATTTTTTCTAAGTTATAACTACTGCTGTTGCCATTGTTATCAGACTTTCAACAGTGATGAGTTGCAAAGTCATAATTTCCCTAACATATACAAAGCCTACATTTTGCTGGGTTCCCACTGATTGCTAAGTTAATTTACTTGTTATAATTTCATGCAAGTGGTACCTGTATATCTAAATAAAATTAGATAAAAATAAGGAGGGGGAAGCAGTTATGCTATTCACTATCAATCACCTGCGAGGAAGGTCTATATTATGCGCTAGTCCAAAAGAAAATGCCATTCCTGTTCTCACAATGAAAGAGCATTGTCAACTCCAGGGCTGTGTCTAGACTAGCCAGTTTTTCCGGAAAATCAGCTGCTTTTCCGGAAAAACTTGCCAGCTGTCTACACTGGCTGCTTGAATTTCCACAGAAACACTGACTTCCTACTGTAAGAAATCAGTGCCTTTTGCGGAAATACTATGCTGCTCCCGTTCGGGCAAAAGTCCCTTTTGCACAAAAAAGTTTTGCGCAAAAGGGCCAGTGTAGACAGCTGAGATTTGTTTTCCGCAAAAAAGCCCCGATCTCGAAAATGGGGCTTTTGCGGAAAAGCGTCCGTGCCAATCTAGACACTCTGTTCCGAAAATACTTTTAACAGAAAACTTTTCCGTTAAAAGCATTTCCGGAAAATCATGCCAGTCTAGACGTAGCCCAGGTGTTGAAAAAATTAAGAGTCAGGTGCTTCCCTGCTCCACAAAAAAATTCATTAGATGGAGTTAAAGTCATAAGATAGGACGTTACATTTTTTTTCTTTGCCTCTTGGTTTTTGAACTTGTGCGGTTCACATTTTCAAACTTTTCTCTGCAACAATGAGAAAAAAAAACTTTAAAAAAATGAAAGCAGAGAGTCTCATGTAATCACAGGGCCTCATGAGCTTTAGGGAAAAAACACCAAATATTGGAAGACTCTTGATAAAATCATTGAGCTTGCAACACTGCAAGTAGGTTGACTAGTGTAACCCATGGCATTCATTCACCTAAAAAAAAGCACAGTCAGATGAATTTGAAGGTTGCCCTCTCTTTGTAACAATTAGTGTCTGGAGGCTCACACCAGATAAATCCCTGCTCCTCCTGTAGTGCACCTAAGTACAGTCTCATGATAAGGGTGGGCAATAATTTTTGAAGGTGAGGACCACTCTAAGAATTTGGTAAATGGTCAAGGGATGTACTTTTCCATGATATTAACAGAGGAGGCACAGGATCTGGGATGGAGGTTGGGTGCAGAAGGGAGCTTGCAATAAGAGGCTGGGGTGCACAAGGGGGTGTGGGATCTAGGGGGGCATTTGGGTAAAGCAGAGGGTTGTGACCTGGGGCAGGAGACTTGAGTGCAGATTCTGGGAGTGGGGTATGGATGCAGGAGAGGATTCTGACCTGGAGGATTGGTGCAGGAGGGAGTGCAGGATCTGGGAGGAGGGCTGAAGAATGTGACCTGAGGCAGGAGTGCAGGAGGGGTGCAAGATCTGGGAGGTGGTTGTATAGGAGGGGGTACAGAGTCTAGGAGGTGGTGGAGGTGTACTGGGGAGGGAGGGGAGGAAGAGGAGCTGAGGGTCCAGGTAAGTGCTCCCAGCCAGCAGCCCAGCAGTTTCCCCAGCCAGGATCCCTGCCCCTACGCTAGCTGTGAGGACCATGTATTGCTCTGAGCACTAGCAATGTTAGATATAGTATAACTGAATAGTTGTGTAACCACATGAAAACTTAGAGGTTACACATCAATTCAATAGTCCCCAGGCGCAGGGCCAGCAGCCAATGCGCTCCCAGCCTGCCTCCTGCCACCCCGCACTGCTGCTGTAACAGACGCAGCAGTGTGGGATGGCAGTAGCTCATCTGTGAGGGAGTCAAGCTCCCCACAGACAAAGACTACTCTGTAGGGAACTTGAACCCCTACACGGACAGGGGCTGTTGGTGCGAAGCAGCCTATGTCCACTATGCACCCGCAAGGAGCTCAGGCCCCTTGTGGCCAGAGGCTGCTTCATGCCAGCCCCCCTTGCTCCTGCCCCCCCATGCTGCTGCTTCTGATAGAGGCAGCAGTGCGGTGAAGTGGAGGCGGCACCGCAGAGCTGGTGCTGGGGGAACTCAGAAGGGAGGAAGCAGGCGGGTCCACCAGCACATGCAGATAGCTGGTTTGAAAGCCAGCTCCCTGACCATTTTGGCTCCAGCCTGCCCCTCTCACCCTTCATAATTCTGCCTCTCTATCATACGGGGGAGGGCAGGGCCCAGGTCAATCTGGTGTTCGAGGGGAGCTGGCTTTTAAGCCAGTTCTTCACTGGCACCAGCCCCCTCTCCCCACTTCTTGCTGCCTCTGATACAGAGGATGTGGAGGCAGGGAGGGGGGAGGAGGAGAATGGGTGTAGTCATCAAGATTAACCAATAAGCCTAGGCAGCCTGCAAGCTTGTGCTGGGGCAGGGGCAGTATGTGAAGTCTCTTCCCTCTTGCCCCCAGACTCGCAGCATTCAGAGAGCTGTGGAGGCAGGGCAGGCAGGGAGAATGGCTGAGGTTTCAATGGGCAAGATCCGGTGGCTTGGCAGGCTGGATCCAGTCCACGGGCTGTATTTTGCCCATACCTACTCCATGGCATACCTAATACTGCAGGCCTAATTCTCTATAGCCTTGTGTTTTGTGTTGTCATTTATACCAGTACAAAAGAGGTGTAAAGATAACATTTTTTTCTGACCCACCATTCTAGTGGTGGGAATACATAGTAGATACAAGGCAAGGAAACAAAGCCGAATGTGTGCTAGCTTGGAGGTGGTGCACTTTCCCTTCCTTTTCCTCTCACAACATACTCTGGCTAATGTGAAAAAAGCCCACCATGCTCCAGGAGAAGCAATAAATGATTAGATCCGGAAGTAAACCATTTTTTCAGTCAGATCATAGGTGATCTCTCCCACTGCAGGCTAAAGCCTAGAATTTCATATACATCAGTGCAAATTCACCGGACTGTAATGGAATTATTCTACATTTACACCAAAGAAAATGAGATCAAGTTCTAGAAATTCTATATCAAAGTTGGAGACTCAAGCAATTTGAAAATTACTTGAAAAGCAAAAAACAAAAGTTTACTGAATTTCACTTTTCTAATGTTTGTTTGCAGCTGAAATGTTATGACTTGCTCGGCACTCTGGGCTAAGTTTCTCAGCATACGGGCTAGTGATGCTTCTGCTTCCTCAACCATTATTATAGTGTTGCTATAGTTAGTTATAATAGGGAAATCAGCAATGAAGATCTAGCCTCGGCTTGAAAATGGTGTGATAGTATGTTGATGACAGGAAGGCTCATTCTGGTCTTCTTTAGTTCTTGGATACAAGCTTAAGCTATAAATAAACCTTTGCAATAGCTTTCTTTATCTCCTAAGGACAGAAGATGCCTGCCTTTCAGAGATGTACCATTTAAATCCTTACTAGAGCATGATGAGACTTGGTTTCATTTTACTGAATGCATGGGGCTTTTTAAAAGAGCTTTTTTAAGAGATCTTTTTAGGGTCAATTCATGAAACATTTCCCCCTAATGCCTCATTTCTCCAAGACATGGAGTCCCATAGAAAATAAATTATATGGAGAGGTTCATTTGTCAGTAAAGTTATTTGTATGCAAACAGTAATACAACAATTTGTCATTCCATTAAATCATAATTTAGGCCAGTCAAGAAAACTGACCATAGAAGTAATTTTACTCAGAATCCCATATTTTACATCCACGCCATCACAGGCTTGCACTTCCAGTTTCAAAGGGCTTGATAAAGTTGGATAAGATGAGATCCACAAATGAACAGTGCTCCAACACGTACAATGTCAAATTCTTCTATTTGTGGTTAGACAAGGGGGGAATAAAATGTTGTTATCAATACAGCAACTCTTCCTATTGCATATGAACTGTTTCAATGTGTTTGATACTGAAAGAATGTGCACTTTTGAACACTGCACTTGTGTGTAACATAAGCATACAATACAGCGAAAGAACACACAGGATCAACCTAGGCAGAACCATAGGATTAAAAATTAACTAGTTCTATCAAGGTCCAAGGTCTTATTGAACAACACCAAGACTCCAAAATTAGGTTTACTTTGGCCTTGCTCTTTTACCACCCAGATATAGTTGTACCTGGGGAATCACTATATATTAGTGATATAAAAGAGACAAGGTGGATGAGGTATCTTTGGCTGGGCCAACTTCTATCTAAGTTTATCCAGATGAAAATATATCCTTATCCATCTGTTTCTAATATCTTTGGACTGACGCTGTTGCATCACTGCATACCAATCAGTGGTATCTGTGAAAATACTCTCCTGTGGGGTAGCTTAGGGGAAGAGGCTCCACCTGCATTTGTGAGAATGAAGGAGTATCATTATCTGTTCAGGAAAATGAAAGCCTCAAGCTTATGGCAAGATTGACGTGGAAAAATAAAGTGGCACTGGTGGCAACCTACAGGGCCCTCCTTAACTACAGAAGAAAAATACTTTTGTTAATGCTTTGGATTAAGTGCCTTAAATCCTTTGTGAGCAACCAGACAAGTTAGTGCTAAAAGATCTAAGCCAGTCACATCATCCTTCAGTCCGGTTTAACTAAGTGTGATACAAGAGGGGGAGAGAAGGATGAACACCAACCCAGATTCCTTTTTTAAAAAAAACACAGATCTCATGTTTTCCAATGTTCTCACCCTTCTCTACTTCTTTGATAAAAACATGTTGTTCACAAGTATCTGCCTCTAAGAGTTGAACATGACATTAGAACCAACATGTTTTTTTCAAATCCTCATAATAACAAGCTTTCTTGTTCTGAAATGAGGAAACTGGTGCATCTAAAGGGGATTGGTTACATTATACTACCTTTGTTTCAAGTACAGAATAATGAAAAAAAAATATATGAAAGGCAGGAAATAACCTGAACAGTAAAGTTTTCAGGAGCATGAAAGAAATAACTGCCCTTACCAGGTGTGTATCCTAATATCAAGGCCTGGGTCTTCTTTGGTGAATAGAGAACGCTGGCAACACAGAGCTCTTATAAAATAATCTTAAAAGGTTGTTTTGATGGCTACCTTTTGCTCTGTTTGTACGGTATCTTGCACAATGAGGTCTTGGTTCATGACCTGGATTCTTGGTTGTTACCACAATGTGAATAATAATTATAGGTTGAACCTCTCTGGTATGGCACCCTGTGGTCCTGCAACATCTGTGGTCTGGCATGATTTTAGTTAGTCGGATGTCCACTTACCTAAAGTTTCCTGCAGTCCCATAAAGTTTGTTTACAGCCACCAGTCCTGGCTCTTAGGCTGCGTCTCCAGTACATGCTTCTTATGCAAGAAGCCTTTTGCGCAAGAGTTTTTGCGCAAACACTTATTGCACAAGAGCACGTCCACACCTCAAAGCACATCACAAAAGTGATGTGCTTTTGCACAAGACAGCGTCCACCTGTGCTTTTTCCTATAGGGGTTTCTTGCATAAGAAACCCCTCTGGAGTGTCCACACTTGCCTTTTTGCGCAAGAACTCTTGAACAAAAGGGAATTATACCCCGTAAAAGGAGGCTTACCTACGGTGGAAAAAGCCCTCTGTTCTGCCGTTTTACTCTTGATTTCCTTGCGAAAAAGTGCATTTGAGGTGTGGACGCTCCACTGGTTTTTGTGCAAAAACCTTGCAGTGTAGACGTAGACTTAGTGTTCTGTGCTGTTATTTAGCTCTAATTTACCCCTAAATGTCTTCTAAGAGCCCAGTAAGCAGTGGAAATATTCCTGCTTTTACCACTATATTGTCCAATCCTTAGGTGTTTAAATAAAATTCCTATGCAAGTAAAGGTGTATTTTCCAGAGAAAGGACTTCCAGATTGCACCCTGGCACTTTGTTGCTTTCTTCAAAAAAGATTTTATTGCACCTTAATTTAATATATAATGTTAATCATGTTAATATACAGATAAATCAAGCTCATGTTTTCAGTGACCTACTAGCGAAGCAAATTCAGATGGAAAAACATTGCCATTAATCACACTAGGCACTTCAATAGCAGTAATTTTAGGTTTTGGCATATGCAATATGGTGGTAATGCTGCTAGACAATATTGACCTCCTGTGATCTGGTCAGGTTATCACCAAATATCAATATTTGTCTAATTCCCTGCACCTTTATCAGTAAAGAGCTAAGACTATTTTTGGCATATTTTCATGAAGTCAGTTAGGTAACAAGAGTAATGAATTTGGCCCAGAACACTTGTAATAAGCTAATGGTTATGAATAATTTAAAATATGACAGTATGTTGGAAGAGTTGTGAACCACAACAAACCTGAAGAATGCTCAGCAGTATGTCATTCATCTTTAGGAGCTCTACACAGTTTAGAACAGAGGCACATTCTATTTTTACGTGGAAAGGAAAACTGTAGTACAGTACCTCAATTAAATAGATATTTGCTAACGAATGCCTATATTTTGTAGGTTAGTTCATGGAACTACCTCTCACTGCTTTACTATCCTCTTACTATAGTGATGATTGCTCTCTTTGTGAAAGCTTCTGTTTAAGGGATACTTCCCAGGAGCTCCAGGTTAGTGATGCACTGTAGATTAGGACACTAAATGTAGCAGTCATTTGAATGCATGATGGAACAGAATACTTCTGTGGCTAACAAAGTAAATGCTATTTAAAAAAAACACACAAACTTTGGGGTCAATTAAGTGGCCTGTCAGAGGAAAATTTGCTAATAATCAGTAATAGCAGCAGAAGTGTCAATAGTGTTCTCTCCCTCTGGAGAAGAAATAGATGCTATCCCCTGACATTCTGAAAAGATAAGCAACACTGGACAAGTAATAACTCAAAAGAGAAAAGCCTGTTTCAGAATTGTAACGAAATACACTCTTGGAAACTAGATGAATAATAGGTCATTTATTCACTAACTGAAAGATTTTCAAAAGAACTCAATATTGGCCTCTGTTCCAATCAAAAATCAACTGACAAATGGTTTTCCTTTAAATTTCATTAGGAGCAGAGTTAGGTCAACAGTGACTGCTTTTGAAATTTTACTGTTACTTTTACTCAGGTGATTAATATTTACTCATAGAAGAAGTCTTATTTCAGTAAAATAGTCTTAATTCAGACTGCAAGACTGGGACATGACTGTTTACTAAAGGACAGCCATGTAATGCTCAAAAACATTTACATAGTGACAGTAGGTTGGGATGGGGCGAGGAGAACATTTTATTTACAGTTTAAGATATAGATCAGTCAACAGTCTCGATGGACATACTAAAGAATCTAAACATTCCAGAAAAAAAATTAATGATATTTCTAGTCTGATTCAGAGTAAAGTATTATACAAGTTAGAACATATGGTAAAACTCACTGCAGCGAAGACTGAAGTATATTTTGGCTTCTTCCTGAACTGGATTTTAACTCTCAGCTACAGTTCTTTTTTCTTCCAACTGGTAATTAGGCCAGGATCCTAAAAGATTAAATATAAATCCTACAAAACAAACAGGCACAACAGAAGGACATCCTACAAAGATTGACCAGAATCAACCCCTTCCAGATTTCCAAAAGTATTAAGCAGAGATTGTCTTAGGATATTAGGTTTAAAACTATTTATAAACTCAGAGTGAGACACTTGAGCTTATGTATTCTTTCTTAATAAAGAAGTTGCAAGATGTTTAGTAACCATAAATAGATTAATGGAGCCTCAAATATTTGTATTTGGGAGTGGGCAGAAGTACCTATTGTTCCCAGGAACATTAAGATAACTAGGTTGGGGGATACTCCAATACAAACTATCTGGAACCTTAGCAATATCTGTCATCTAGAGGCTGCATCATGCTTCAGCCTCTCCCCTCCAACTCCAGGAGCTGTAGAGTGGGAAGTGTACAGCTGTCATGGTGGCAAAGGATATGATGCCCATGCAGGAATTTGACACTCACTTTGTACCACTCATGGGAATTGCACAAGGCAGAGAATCTCTTCCACAAGGAGTAGACTAGAGCTGGTGTGGAGGAGAAATTGATCAAGCTGGGAAGAATAAAAATATTTGGAAAGATGCAATTATGCCTTATTTAGATGTTTTATTGTAACTGAAAGCATAAAATACTCACTGGACTGTATACAAATTGCCAGCAGCGGAGTGGCAAAGGACACTGTTCAGACTTTAGGATAGTGGCAGAGTACTAGCCAAAAACAACAACAACAAAAACCCCAGACAAACAAAACCCTGGTTTTTAGTTGAGATCTGAAAATGTTTCAGTCCCTAGATAATTGTGAATAATTTATTGTTCATAGAAGACACTGACCACATCTGTACTCTTCCAAAGCTACCTGCACTTTTGTTTTACTGCAAGGTAACTTTGCTGAAAAAAGCACTATAATCCCATTTGTAGTTTATCTCACCCAGTTTACCTAGGCTAATAAGGACTGACCTGAATAGCCTCCAATTAGGATTCCAGACAAGAAATACCTAAAACTAGCTGAAAGTCCAGTGGTTTTGTCTCTTTGATTGTCTTAGAGAAAGTATTAGTTATCGTCTCAATCTGGCAGGACGTATTTTAAAAATTATTTCAGCATTGTCATTATCCAACTTTGTGGAGGGTAGGTTTGAATCATCTTTCAAACTCTTGTATGACAGAAATTACAGAGTAAAGCTGTCAGGAAGGCAAAGATTCAAAGGGATTTTGGAATACAATTTATTTTATCTTGACTTTTGAGATAACGGAAGCTTCTTTAGCAAGGTGAGGAAGGATCAGGAACCAGAAATGCCTTTCAACAATGTGTCATCTAAAAGGATACATGAGAACGTCAAAAAGGGCTAGCATTTTGAAAAGGTGGTTTCTCACCAAGTTGGCCAATAAAACATTGAGAGAAGATTAAGAAAAAGTTACATAAGAATGGTCATGCTGGGTGAGACCAAAGGCCCAGCTAGCCTAATGTCCTGCTGTCTATTTCACATTTGGCATGTGAGCAGCAATTACTGGCAGCCTTAGTATCATTAAATAAATAGAAGACTGGACTCGAAACCAACTCTTTCACTAATTGCATCCAATTGTATAGGATGGTATGACCTGCTCTGGAGGTGCTCTCTGAAATTGCATCAAAAGCTGCAAGTGTTGGCTTTACTGAATTGTTAGTGTTTTCTTCAGGCGTCACTGTTTTCATATAACTCCACTACATGCCATGGCTAAATGTATTAATTCTCCATGAAGGGTGAGAGCCTCAGCTAGTGTCAGATGACATGGCTCCATTGACTTCCAGGCAGAAACACCACTTCAGAATTTAAATAGCTAGTTTATGTTGGCACTTCACTAAGAAAAAAATAAAATGCATCGGCTATGTCTAGACTGGCATGATTTTCCGGAAATGCTTTTAACGGAAAAGTTTTCCATTAAAAGCATTTGCGGAAAAGAGTGTCTATATTGGCATGGACGCTTTTCCGCAAAAGCACTTTTTGCAGAAAAGTGTCCGTGCCAATCTAGATGCGCTTTTCCGCAAAAATGCCCCGATCGCCATTTTCACAATCGGGGCTTTTTTGCGCAAAACAAATTTGAGCTGTCTGCACTGGCCCTTTTGCGCAAAAGCTTTGCGCAAAAGGACTTTTGCCTGAATGGGAGCAGCATAGTATTTCCGCAAGAAGCACTGATTTCAGACAGTAGGAAGTCAGTGTTCTTGTGGAAATTCAAGCGGCCATTGTAGATAGCTGGCAAGTTTTTCCGCAAAAGCAGCTGCTTTTGCAGAAAATCTTGCCAGTCTAGGCACAGCCATCAATTTTAATAGCATGCATATAGTGGGAGAGAGCCTTGATCAGAGAAAGTGCAATACAATAGTGATAGAACCATCTGTGTGCACCACAAGTAACAATTTTGCATTTGGATAGCATGCTAGGAGAGCCAAAGAATAGTTATCACACCAAATTTATGCAGCATACGTAAGGGCATGATCATATTTCCTGTGAGATCTGACAAAAACTTCCACTGACTTCAAATATTCAAGATCCAAGACTACTGCCACTTAAGTGCCCAGAGTGATTAATGGCAATGTTTTTCCATCTGAATTTGCTTTGCTAGTAGGTCACTGAAAACATGAGCTTGATTTATCTGTATATTATACAATTCAAGTTATATATTAAATTAAGGTGTAATAAAATCTTTTTTGAAGAAAGCAACAAAGTGCCAGGGTGCAATCTTGTAAAGACAACCTTATAGCATCTCCTTAAATCTTGGTGGATTATGCAATGGCTATTCACCTAAATAGTTTATAGTTCATTGGTGGTTATTTTTCTTCTTCCAAGATGCAGCATTCCTCACATTCTTAAAGTTGTTTCAGCCCTGAGTAACTTACTTTGTAAGCCTTTTGTAAACAGGTCCGTCCATTACAAATACACTGAATAGAAACATACCTACAAGAGCTAAGGTACCAGTGGAATTCTTGTCTTTTATACTTCACTGAAATTGATACTAAACAATTCTTCCTTGTTTAATAATGTCTACACTATCAACTCTGTTGACAGATTATGAGGACACTCAAAAGTCAACAAAACAAAAAAAATCACCAGAGGATGTTCACATTTGCTCCCTCTGTAGAGGGATCATGTCCACTTTGGGAGCACTATCATCAACAATGTGATCAATGCACGATTGATATGTATTCCACAGTGCTGTCCTGAGGGAAGGTAGAGCTGAGCCCTGTGCATTTTGGGATTACCTCTAAATTATCCTCAGCTGCCTGGAGCAGAATCACGATTAACTGTGTGAGCTTTTTCTGCTGAGGAATGTTGAAGCAGCACAGTAATCTGCCATCTCTCCATGCAACAGCAGTCTGCCTGCTGCTGTGTTCCCAGTGCAGGGCAGAACAGGAGATTTACAATATTTTTTTTCTTTCTTTCTTCCCCAAAGGGAGCAGCTGTCAGATACTTCCTAGAACTTTGAAAGGGGAGAGGCACATACTGGCAGGACACCAGAGATAAAAAAAACTGAGCAAAACTATCAGGGCAGGCACTGTGGGATACTGGTGGAAACCAGTTCGGTCAACAAAACATACAGCAGAGTTCACACTCTTTGTCAACAATAAAGGGAGGGGTAGGGATATGAATGACTAGTCAACTGTCCTATAAGCCAGTAGTCTCCAACCTTTTTAAGCACGAGATCATTTTTTTAATTTAAGTGCAATCCAAGATCTACCTCAACCATAAATACCCTAGCCCACTTCTTCCCCTCCCCTTTTCTGAGGCCCCACCTCTGCTCACTCCATCCTCCCTCTCTTGCCCATCTGCACTCACTTTCACCAGGCTGGGGCAGAGGGTTGGGGTGCAGACTTTGGTCTTGTGAGAGGGGCTCTGAGCTGCTCTTGGGGCAGGCAGTTGGGATGTAGGAGGGGTTCTAGGTGCAGGCTCTGGGACAACATTTGGATGCAGGGGTGCTCAGGGCTTGCAGTACAAGAGGGGGTTCATGGCTAGGATGTGGGATGTGGGCTCCAACTGGGCCCTGCTTACCTCAGGTGGCTCCTGGGTGGTGGTGCAGTGGGGCTAAGGCAGGTTCACCCCTGCCCTGGCCCTGCACCACTCCCAAAAGCAGCCAGCAAACTCCATTCCAAGTCCTGTTGTGCCCCCTCTGTGCTCTGTGGAGAAAGGATACAGAGTGGGAGGGGGCACCTTGACATCAGCATCCCTCCTCTCCCTCCCCTGTCCTGCAAAGCAAGCAGGAGGCTCCCCAGGGAGATGGGGAACTCCAAAGCAAAGGGCAGGAGTTTAGCAGCAGTGGGGGGAGAGGCAGCTGAAGCACTAGCACTTGGCCAAAAAAGTCAGGATCACCTGTCATAGGCTCCAAGCTCTACCAGTAGATCACAATCTACTGGTCAGTGACCACTGCTATAAGCAAATGCGTATAGGATAATCAACAGGCTAGTTGACTAGTCGCTTCCTCCCCCCCTCCCGCTCCCGCCCAGCTGCCTGAATAAGAAAGAGGTGGCAAGAGGGTGGGAAGAGGAAGCAGTGCATCAAAGTGCCAGCACTGCATGGAGCCTGGGGCCAGACCCCAGGCTTCATTAGGCACTGCTGCTTTTAAATGCTGCCTGCAGCCTTGGAGCCATTGCTACACTTCAAAGGGGTAAGTGCCCTTATTGACTAATCAAGTAGTGGATGCAAATTGCAGCAACTATTCGATTAGCCAAATAAAACTTTACATCCCTCAGGAGCACAAAAGAAAATAGCCACTCATAGAAGTGAAAGCTTTTTGTCACCAAAAGTGGGTGTTTATTCCCAACAAAAGTCACATTGCAGTGTGAGCACTCTTGGGCTATGTCTACACTGGTGGCTCCTTGTGCAAGAACATCTTGCGCAAGGGGGCGTCCACACAGCCAGAAGCGCAGTGCAAGAACGCTGAGTTCTTGCGCAAGAAAGTGTCCACACTGGCAGGACGCCCTTGCACAAGAATGTGGCCCCAGAACCACTTCGACCATGGCAAGAGGTCACCAGCAGCACCTGTGGGCATGCGCCGGACCCCCGCTGGGAAAAGTGTTTAAAGGGACCCCCGGACAGCCGTTTCCCTGCTGTTGCGTGCTTAGGCACCTCTTGGAGGGAGTGAGACCCACAGCCGTGCCGCACAGAGCTCACATCGTGATGCCTAGGGCACCACAGCCCCTGGGCTACTGGCCCTGGCCACCCTTGCCCCCGGCCACCCTTGCCCCCCTGGCCCGCCATTCTAGGCATGGACCTGGAGGACCCCGGCCACCAGTGTCCCCTCACGGCCATCATCGAGGCCATGGAACAACTGCACCAGGGAGCCACGCTGCTCTAGCAGGAGCTGGAGACTGGGCAGCACCTGCAGGCCTTTGTGATCAATGCCGCAGCTAGGCTTGGGCACTCCCACCCCACCACCAACAGGTGCCTATGGAGACACGACACCAGTGGGGACTGGTGGGAGCACCTGGTGCTGGGACAATGGGGTGACCAGCACTGGATGCAGAACTTCCAGATGCGCAGGAGGACCTTCCATGAGCTCCACACCTGGCTCACCCCCGCGCTCCCACCATCCCCAGGGACAAGAGAGTCGCGATTGCCCTCTGGAAACTGGCCACCGTGGACAGCTATCGCTCCGTGGTGAGTTCGGGGTGGGCAGGTCCACCATCAGTACGGTTGTCTGGCAGGTAAGTCCCCCAGGGGTCTGCAGGCCAGCCCAGGGGGAGGGATGAGGTCAGGCCGGGGGGCGGGTATGGAGGCAGGGAGAAGCTCCACACCCAGAGGGTCATGCCATCCCTCCCTCAAGTAGACCCACCAGTTGGGGGAACCTCCAGGGGAGGGGACCACAGCATGCATGGGGGGGATGATGCATGGGATGGGGATGGGCACGGCACAAGGGCCCCTGTACCCATCGTGTCTCATTCGGTGCATCCTGGGTGCTCCCATGTACCCCTCTGCAGGTCATCCTGGCCATCAATGACATTCTGTTCCAGAGGGTCATCTGCCTCCATAACCTGGACGCCACCCTCGCCGGGGAAGCCGTAGATGGTACCCATGTCCCCATTTGGGTGCCAGAGCACCGGGCAGCCTGGTTCATCCACCACAAGGGCTACTGCTTGGTGGTGCTCCAGGCCCTTGTGGACCACCGGGGCCGGTTCCAAGACATTTATGTAGGGTGGTCCAGCCGAGCCCACAACACCTGTATATTCCTGCACTTGGGCCTGTGCCATAGGCTGGAGGCGGGGATCTACTTCCCCCAGCAGGACCTTGGTGTCAGCATGCCAGCATGCATCGAGGGGGACGCGGCGTACCCTCTGATGGCCTGGCTCATGTGGCCGTACATGGACTGACTGGACCACAGCCAGGCCGCCTTTAACACCCACCTGGACTGGGCCCGCAACTCCGTGGAGTGTGCCTTCAGGTACTGGAAGGCACACTTCAGGTGCCTTCTGACCCACCTGGACTTGGGGGTGCAGCACGTCCCGGAGGTCATCGCAGCGTGCTGTCCCCTCCACAACATAATTGAGGGGAAGGGAGAGGCCTTCCTCCCCGGGTGGATGGCAGGTGAGGGTCAGGCCTACCAGCAGCCTCGGACAGCCACCTGGCAGGCCAACCGTGACAGGGTGCGGATCCAGGAAGCCCTCCAGGTGCTACGTACCTACGCCTCCGACCGCAGGGCTCCCTCCTTTCCCCACTTCCCGCTCCCATCACCAGCCCTTCCCCCACCCTTCTCTCACCTCCCAATAAATAGCACACACTTGGGTAACATGTGCCAGTCGTTTATTTACAAGGGGAAAGGGGTGGGCTGTGGGGAGGGGGGGGAAGCTCTCAACTGGGAGAGGGAGAGGAGGGCTCTGACCAGGGAGGGCCTCATGAGTGGGACGGGTGGCCTCTCGCACCGCCACGGGTGCAGGGGTCCCGGTGCCCTTCGTGCCGGGCTGGGGTGGGCTGTACCAAGAGGTTCTGAGGTCGGGGGGCCACAGGAGGGGACATGGGCATGCCGGGGAGGGAGGGCCACAGCGGGGAGGGGAGGGGCCGGCCACGCTGTGTTGCAGTGCAGGGCCCGTGCGCTCTGCGATAGTGCCCAAGAGGGTGCACACGTGGTTGCAGCGTTCCAGGTACTGGCCCCACACCCGCTCCCACCACACCTTGTCTGCGCAGATCGTAGCAGCGAGTGAGCGCGCATGTGTTCAATCACGCAGACGAGGCAGCGGAGCAGGTGGTGGCGGTCCCGGGAGCACTGCGACGGGCCCTGGCTCCGGCAGGACAGAGCTGGAGGGTCCCTCACTGGCAAGGGATCCTGGTGCGGCAGAAGCAGACGACAGTGAGGCAGTCAGTGAGCCCTGCCCCATGGTGTTCTGGGTGGCCCGTGCCCTCCTCCCTGTGCCACGATGCCTGGGGACAGGTGTGGACAGCATGGAGGGATTCCCCCAGGAGGAGCGAGGGGGCCCGAGGGTCCACAGGTGCAGGGGGCCTGTTGTGCCTTCACCTGGGGCAGCTACCGTGTCCCATGGGTGGCCGTGGTGGCATGCTGTGTGCGGCACCCCTTGGGCTGTGTGGGGTCAGGGCTGCGCACTTGGGGCTGGGCTGCTCCCGGCTGGAATGCCTCCCCTCCCCTGAGCTGGGCATGCGTGACCCCCGGGGTCCTGGGTGTGTGCTGGGGCTGGCTGCTGCATCTGCATGCCACTCGGTCTGGCTGCATGAGGTTGCACGTGCTGCGCGCTGCATGGCCAGGTGGAGCCGTGTGCTGCTCCCTCCCTCCCCCCCACCCCGTGGCCCCCCTGTTCCCTCCGCCCTCGTGCATTGCAGCTGCGACACTCAACAGAAGATCCCTTGCCAACCTCTAAGGAGGCCCAGGACACATCCTGGTTGCTGGGCTGGGCCGGTGGGGTCTGGCTGCCATCCAACTCTTCCTCCTCCTCAGTGGACCGGTCGCCCTCCTCTTCCTCCGGTTCTGGCAGCCGGACCACTGGGCTGTGTCTAGACTGCATCCCTTTTCCATAAAAGGGATGCAAATTAGACACATCGCAATTGCAAATGAAGTGGGGATTTAAATCCCCCCCTGCTTCATTTGCATAAAAATGGCTGTCGCTTTTTTACGGCTCGGGGCTTTGCCGGAAAAAAGCGCCAGTCTAGACGGGGATCTTTCGGAAAATAAAGCCTTTTCCAAAAGATCCCTTATTCCTCTTAAAAAAAGGCCGTGTGGATGCTCTGCGGGTTCTTGCACAACAGGGCTGTGTAGACATAGCCCTGCTGTTTGGTTGACAAAAGGCAGTTTTAGGCAACAAAACCTGGTAATGTAGACATACCCTGATTCCCCTCTGAAACCCCAACTAATACCACTCCAAAGCATTGCTCTTTTCTTCCTAGTCCCAGTTAATGGAACTGTAGAGTTTGAGCACTTAAAAGAGAAATATGGAGTCCTCTATCCCCCACTATAGGTACACCATGATATACATATCTCACTGACACAGAAAGCAGTAACCTTTCCTCTTACTACTAGTCTCATTCTTGAGATCAACAATAGCTAGCTGCAACTTAAACCACTCAATGATTAAATGCATGCTGAACATAAGTACTGGAAATACGAAACGGCTGCTTAGTTTCCCCCCCCCCCCACACACACACTGCAGGTATTCCCACCCCTGGATACAGCACAAGAGGCACTCATGTCCCAGGTGTTCAATTCAAAGAGTAAGCTCATGGTTTCCAGAGGACTACATAGACTTGTGGAGGAAGAGGAGGAGGAAGTGGGGTTTCTGGAGGAAGAAAAGTCAAGAGTATTTGGCTTTGTTGTCAAATTTAGCAACACAAATACTTTAGTGGTATCCCAAGCTGTATAAAGAGGAACAGTAGTGCACACAAGAGGCCTGTACAAAGCACACAGTAATTCAAACCTCTGAGCATGGGTTTTATACCGTTGTTAAAATGCCCTTTTCTAATTCAGAAGCAGATTGTCTCCCTGTTCTCCCAGGCTCATTCCGTTTTTTTAACCGAGTCTCGGCGTTTCTGATAATTTGCAGAAATATATCCCTACCACTGCCTGGGATCTGGGGAGAGAGAGACTCGATTTCTCCTCTGAGCCAATTGCTGCACAGAGTTTTCCCCCTAACTCCGCTCTTTGCAGCCCTGACTTTTGGGCCCCGAGTCGGTACGCGCTGGGTGCCGCCATTCACACGGGTCGCTCCGTCTGCCCTGTGGGTCGGGCGAGCGCTCCGCTCAGACTCGTACCCCGCTGGAGAAGGGCGATCCCTGCCACCCGACACTACACGACACGCACGCGCGGGCGGGCGGTCCCACGCACTCTGCTACTCCCTCCTCCTCCTTCCCCTTCCTCTCCCTCTCCCACAGCGCCCTGCAGGCGCGCGCATGCGTGCCACGGCCTTGTGCCCCCACCCACGCCCGCCGGCGAGTGCACTGGGCGCGCAGCCGCTCACCTGGTGTGCGCGCGCGCCACATCTCCCTCAGCGGACTCGCGAGCGCGCGCGGGTGGGTTCCCGTTCGGTGCGGCGGGAGGGAGCCATCCGGGTCTTGCGCGGCGCTGGCAACCTCTGCGCCGCGCCGCATCGCTCTGCCGGCCCCGGAGAGCGGCGAGCCCGGGCCGCCGCAGCCCGCAGGGCCGCTATGCATCTGCACCAGGTGCTCACCGGGGCTGTCAACCCCGGCGACAACTGCTACTCGGTGGGCAGCGTCGGGGACACCCCCTTCACGGTGAGGGCGGCGCGGGGGGTTGTTGGGCGGGGCTGGCTGAGGGCGGCGGGGCTGCTGCGAGGGGGTAATGAAGGGCGCCGGCGAGGTATCGCTGGGGCAGTGGGATGGAGTAATTAAGGGCGGGGTAATTAGCTGGGGCAGTGGGATGAGGTAACTAAGGGCGGGGTAATTAGCTGGGTACTGCAGTGGGGGTTAGGTAGAGGCGGGCCACGGGAATGGGAGGGTCGGGAAAGTGGGGAGCGTGATGACTATGTGCATGGTGGGTAGTTCGGCTCTCATGCTAGGCTGGGAATTTCACCGAGATCTTCCCGTAGAGAAAGTGGGGGGGGGGGGGGTTAAATTCATAATCCAGGCATTCAGTCCTTTGGCATCTGTTTCCTATGCAGCAATCCCTTGGTCCCCAAAGGGGGAAGGGTGGGATCTGCTGCTTTACTCTCCCAGACCACAGCAGTAGACGAGGGGCTGGGATTGAAGGATGCACTTGTTACCTCTACCTAGTTTTAAGGGCCTTCCTGACATTGTGAAGATGGGGGAAGAATCCTCTTCATGTCACTGAATTTTTTTTGTTTGTTCGGTGAATAAAATAGCTAAAAGTGTGGCTATTTGCAATGAAAAGAGAGATTCACTTGCCAAAATCTTATTCAATATCCCATCTGCTGTTGATGAGCAATTGGTCTTCTGTTTCTATGAGGTGTTGCCAAATTAATTATTAATATCTTAACAAAGCTTTTCTTAATATAAATGGAAACAGATAAGACACATTGAAAACAGTTTGGTAGAGCCAAGTAATTTATATTTTGAGTTGATTTATTTGCCATTCACAGGTCTCTCCCCATTTTAATGTAAATGTAAACTCTCTGTTTTGAGTTATGAAGTGACTATCAAATTTTAATGAAGAGTCAGCTTCTGCAGTGTTTAGTACAATATAATCAGTATTTTACTATTTGGAGAGGAATTGTATCATATTAAGTTTTGTGCTGACCTTTATCAGTTCTCAGTCCAGGCCTGAACTAGTTCTTGGCTAAGTGATATAAAGCAAATTTTCATTCTAAAATAAATGTTCATTTTAAAGCCTATTTGGTCATGTCATAACTTTTTTTTTTAATAATAGCTAGCTAAAAATCTACAAGATATAAAGGGAACTAAGACTGAGCATTTTTCCTGTTGTGCTGCTATGCAGGGCTGCTGACATCTAAGGGCATTGTATGGCAGCGGTTACTTTTGACAGTCATATAAAATCATATATTGTATCATTCTTTCCTTTATTATGTCCAGGAGAGTCAGTTTAACATGCTATCTTTGCAATATAAAAATTATTTTTCTTAATATCTTTTAGTTTTTATCAACACTCACAATGAATAATATTCTTTTACTGATAAGCAATACTAAGTTATGTCAATTTTCCAAAAAATACTCCAGTCATGATTTAGAAAATGCAAAATCATCATGTAGTTCATTTTAATTGTAGAATTACATGTAAAACACCCCAACCTTTCATCTGGCTGTTGTCTGCAACTTTATTATTTTTAAGTTAAATTTAGAAACTAGCAAGTGATATATGTAAGAGAAATCATATCTTATGATCTTGCTCTGTTGTAACTCTCTACTTCCCATTCTCTCATTTTACTCTTGGCATATTATTTCTTGTTGTTTTTAAGCCCTGAGCATGCAATAAGCTTTGTGTAAGCACTGAGTTCTTCCTGTGCAGAACTCATTTCAGGATCAGGGCCTTAATGCCTTATATAGATTGTAAATCTCCTGTGGCAGATCTGTTAATGTTGATTTACTTTAAGCACTATGCACACTTATCATACAGTAATGTTATAGGTAGGGCCTTACCAAATTCACAGCCATGAAAAACATATGCTGGACTGTGAAATCTGATTTCCTCCATGCAATCTGCCGTGCAGTCAGGGGCTCCTACCCTGCACAGTGGTCCAGCTGCTAATCCAGATTGGGGATGGAGAGAGACAAGATTTCCTTTTCCTCTACTGGGGCCATTCTTGCAGGAGGTCAGCCCCATCTCTGGGATCTCTCCTGGCTGCAGAAAGCTCAATGGCTCTTCCCCTGCCTTCCAAGCAAGATGTGCTGTGGCTCGAACTGTTACGTGCTGATATACCCTGGGAGTGAGACTGGCAGTGGCTGGTGGTCCTGCTCCCGTGGAGGTTTCAATGCAGGCTCTGCAATATAAAGCTAAGCTTTATACTGCAGAGCCCACAGCACATGTAGCCATGTAACCACTAAGATTTTTAGTGGTTACATGGTTACCTTTTTAAATAACTTTTTAATCCCTAATTAAAATGCCTGGCCATGAAATTAAACAAAATGGACTGTGAGTATGGTACCATGCTAATTACAGGTCTACCTGATAGTGATACTTATAGTTAAGTTTGCTGACTTGGTTTACCATTTTTTTTATTGTAAGCCTGCTCCTGTTTTCAGTTGCCAATGGTTTTGTGAAACTAATAGTTTGGGCTGAAAGATTCCATTGTTGCTTTTTGCCTTCATCTGATTTTTTTCAGTGTTAGTAAAAATTGTGCAGCTCTTCCTCAGAATGGGGTTAGGGAAAATAGATAGTTGTAGTGTTGTTGATAATGTATTTAAAAATACCAACAGCAGTTGTCGAGAGTCCTCTTGCTCCAAGATATGCAGCAGAAATTTGAAATTTCCCATTGGTGTAATCCTGTAGCCTATGTGGATTAATTATATATTGGAAAAATGCCATTTGCTTATTCTCTACAGAGTGGGCTACTAAAATAGCCAAATATTTTAATTTGAATCAAGCATGATCCCTGTATGTTCTCCTTATACTCGTTTAGCTTGAGCTCTAGCTAACAGCTAGACCATTATCCCAGGGAAAGACTCCTGAGTACTAGGCTGAAGTGTGTTCTTCACTTAAAACCTAAGTTGACATAGCTACTGTGCTCCACATCACCATCACTATGCCAGCCTAACTGTTGGTGTAGGGGCAGTTAGGTTGAAGCAAGAATGCTTCTATTGACCTAACTACCATTGCTGAAGCTGGAGTTCCTATAGCAACAGGAAAACCCCTTCAGTCACTGTAGTCTGCTGCTACACTAAGAGATTACAGTGGCACAGCGAATGTAGCTCTGCTATTTAGTGCCTGTAGTTTAGATGTGGCCTGAGAGACAGTTAATGTCCATGGCCTGGTCTACACTACGTGGTTAGGTCAACACAACGCATCTTATATCTAGCTGTCTGTGGAAGTGTCTTCATTTAAATTTGGCTCCTGCTGACATAAGTGCCTCTCTCCACTGATTTTTTTTAATACCACCTCCTCAGTGGTGTAGTTCTTCTGTGGATGTAATTTATTGACACTGTTGATCTTGGATGCTACATTATTTATATTGTTTATGCTGAATTCTACTCTGTGCATGTCTGACCTTAGTGACATTGCCTTCACTTTAATATTTTCTGCCATCCCGAACCCACCACCATCACCTATCACTGCACTTCCCCAGAGCTGGCATATGGGTGCACATACAACTTCCAGGGACGAAAGGGTGTTGACTGGTGACTGTATATGGTCCAGCCCCCACAATCACACATAATCTACTCTGGCCTTTCCTTCTCGATACGAACTACCATCTATTTTTCAACTAAACTACTGTTAATTCACTAACTCCCGCCCCCCCCCCCCCCATCTGCTACAGTGGTGTGACCCAAAAATGTTACAGTACATACAGAAGATTGAACTTGGACAAAATATGGCAAACACAAAATGGTCCAGAAGGACACTAGTACCCTCCTAAGCCAGGTTGTTACAATACTTTTGTGTAACATACTTTTGTAAAATGACTTTGTTAAAATATTTCCAAAGGATAGCCAAGTTAGTCTGTAACAAGAAAAACTTAAACAACAACAAATAGATTGGTAGCACTTTAAAGACTAACAAAACATGTAAAATATTTAGTTTTGCCAGAACGGAAGACAGCTGTCAACAGAGATATATCAAGTTTTGTGTTGTTATGCCTAGTAAGGAATCTGTTTGTCAAAAATAAATTCCTGGGTCTCTTTTATTGTCTTGTTATATATTTGCTGATATTTATTTTGAAATAAATTACCAAAATAATTGAAACTGGCATGATAAAATTATTTTGAAAGATAAAATATGTAGAACTTAAAAGTATTGTGGACAGAATTTTTATTTTATTGGTGCAGAATTCCCCCAGGATTAGATAGTGTAGCTTCTTCATAGTTGAGGGTAGAACCAGGGGGTAGATTTATGTGTTGGGACTCTCAGAAGACATAACCAAGGTGGAAAGAACAAAAGTTAATTCACCTCATGTTAGTTGCTATGGTAGCCTATGCGCCTACAAAGTTTTAACATGGGCTGCATGAGCCATTTAAAACTATGTTGGTTCAAATGATTTAGCTAGTTCCATTTAAAGCAGCACTTTAAAAAAAATTACACAGGGTTCAACTCACTATGCTCTGCTTCCAAAGCAGCTTGTTTCTATGCTGCCTCTTACCCAGGGTAAGGTACCAGTTTATCACTGTATGATGTTTGGTAAGACATTACCATGTTGTGTGTGCACACACACCAAACTAAAGCTGCATAGACTACTTTAATTATATATTTTTTACTACAGCTGGTCTCTGCCCAAAGGCAATTTTTTGGAAAGTCTGAGCAGAGTTTAGCTATTTTGCTGATTCACTGAATGAAAGCCTCTTTTCTTTTTTCAAATTTAAATTATTTTCATAACACTTTGCTTTTAGTTGAGCTTATTTTTGATAGAATTATTTGGCTGAAAAATTTTGACAAGTTCTACCTAAGAAGACAAATTGAAACAGCAGAGAGGTGGGAACAGCCTGGTGGCCCACAACTTGTCCCCGCACCTCAGCATGTAGATCAAGCAGCCAAGTTGTGAACCGAGAATTAGTCCTGGGTTGTAGGAAAAAATGTCTCCTCTCATGCCCTTGCCAACATCAACTGTTTCAAGTTTGGTAGTGCTACACCACTCATGGATATAGGAGTAGCCTGTACTCTGCTTGTAATCCTTCTACATTGGGACAGGGGCAGCAGGTTTGTATAATTTTTGGTAGTGCCTCCTGACCCCTATTAGCCAGGTCTCTGGAGGTAACACGCTCTGGGCAAGATGGACACGTGACCAGAAGTAAAAGGTGTCACGTGACCCCTCTGTAAGGACTTTTCTCACCATCCACCTACCAACAGGTATTAGTCTGGCCCCCACCAAACCCCCCTCATGCAACTATCCTGCAATTGCATTAACCCACTGTGTGTGACATTAACTCGGGGCCGGAGAGGCTGGGGGAAGCGTTCCCTCTAAGGCTATGTCTACACTCACAGCTTCTTGCGCAAGTACAGCCATTCTTGTGCAAGAACCTGCAGAGCATGCACACGGCCCGCCTGCTCTTGTGCAAGGACATTTACGGTATGGCATGGTAAGAGAGGGCGTCTTGCACAAGAGCTCTCTTGTGCAAGAGGTCAGTGTGGACGCTCGGCAGGGATTTCTTGCGCAAGAAACCCCTATGGCTAAAATGGCCATTGGAGCTTTCTTGCGCAAGAGAGAGTCCACAGTGCCATGGATGCTCTTGCACAAAAGCACAGCTCACACATGGCAGTGTGGATGTGTTCTTGCACAGAAACCCTTGCCCAAGATGTTCTTGCGCAAGAAGCCGCCAGTGTAGACATAGCCTAAGAGTTTCCTCCCATGAGCAGAATGAATTGTGTTGTGCACCAGTGCTGAGTTCATGTGGCTTGTTTGGATGCACCGCTGTGGGACCCAAGTTATTAATAAATATCTTATAAACCTCTACCTTTTCTCTCTGCAGCCATGTCTCCTCCACTTGCTTCATCAGCTCCCTTGGTGCCTGCTCTCCCCCCCTCCAACTCCTCACCCTCCTCTGCTGCCCTGACTCCTGCCCTTCTCACTGACCTCAGCCCTCCTGCAACCTGCCCCCCTCCACCAGCCCTTCTCTCCCCCTTGTGCCCACTCCTCCAGTAGCCCCACTCTGATCATGTGAGCTACTCCTCCTCATCCCTCTTCTAACACCTCCCTCTAAACACCTGCCCTGCTTCTCTCCTCTGGTGCTGGCCCTTCCCTTGCAGGTGTCTGCCCTTCTGCTTCACCCCCAGAATCCTCTGGCTCCTGCACCTTCCCTTACCACTGCATCCTCCTCCTTCCCTCACTATCCCTGCCCCCTTTTTTCCTGATGCCACCACCCTCTGCCCTCATGCCCCTGTGCCCTCACACATAACTTGCTCCATCCCCACCTTCCTCATGCCCACTCCTTCTTTCAAGCCTTCTCCCAGCACTCCCCTCCTCTTCTAGCTCCCAGTGCCCTTACCCTCTCCTCTCCCAGCATCACCCTGTTCCCCTCCCACTGACACCTCCTCTCCTGCCCTTTTCCTCATTGTCTCCACTTGGCCCCCTGGCATTTGTCTCTCCTTCATGCTGTCCCTTGGTGCCTTCTCCTTTCTTCTCCTGACCTTCCCCCCCTCCCTTCAGCACAAGCCCCTTCCTCTCCCACCCTTTCCCTCTATTTTTCCCCTTTCCCCTCCACTACCTGGCTTCTGTCTTCCAGTTTGCGGGACAGCAGGGCTGGAGTCTGCGATCAGGCCCTGCCGCCCCTCTGTCCGTCGAGGGGGTATAGGCCGCTCCAGCGTCCGCTGCCCATTCCTTCTGGGGCTGCGGAGTCTGGGCATCTGCCCCACGAGGTTGCCTGCTGGGTCCCGGATGCTGCAGGAGGGTGGGCAATTCTCTGAGCTCACGGCCTGGCCCCAGCCCCGGCAGACTCCCTCCCCCTTGTCTGCCGCACCACCGGCATTTAAAATACCCGGCGCGAGGCGTAAGCATGCGCCGCAAGAGTGCGGGGGCGGAGCTGGCCCGCCGCGCCTGCTCGCTTTTAAACATGGGAAGGTGGGTGGGCGAAGCCTCCGGATCCGGTCACCCCTGTCTGGTGCGCATGCGCCATAAGGGTATGGGAGTAGGGGCAGCCCACCGTGGCAGCTTGCCGTAGCATCTGCCCAGTGGCAGAGCCCCTGCACTCTATCACAGCGGAGCTGTGGGCGCTCTGTTACAATCCTTCTCCTCCGGGGATGCGCTGGGGACGGGGGAAGATGTGCCGGTAGGTGGGGGTCGGGACGCGCTCGGTGCAGGGCTGGGGGAGAAACCCAGCTCCGAATATTGGTGGAGTAGGGTCCCCGGCTCTGAATATTGCTGGACCATGGGCACCATGAGCCCATATAACTCACCGCCCATTCATAGGGAATCCAGTAGCCAGTTTTCTCCTCCTTCCCTCATCCCCAAATCCCTGTTGTATAGTGGTGTTCAGAGAATCTTAGTGCAGCTGAGTTTAACAGGTGCTAGGGTAATGGCTTCCTTGCATAGTTTGCTGAAGTCATTCTTCAGCCCATGAACAATAGAACTGCAGTGGTCCTGCTGTCAGAGGCTCCCGCATCCATACTTCCTATCATAAAAGAGGCTTTCATATTTGTGCGAACGCTTCTATTCATCTCATTGGGCTATAAACACTAAAATCTCTCTCTTACCCTTCAAGCTTCTATATGTCTGAGGTCCTGTTTACCAACAAATCCTCCAAGTGGAGAAGCAGCTTGTTCCAGCAGGAGTCCTCTTACTGGGATACCTTATATCCGTTTCCTAGATACAGACATTTTTACCAGTGTAACTACATTCTCATCAGGGCTTTTACTGGTGTAGGGTATTGATTAAGGTCATGGTTTCCCCCTCCATCTACCCACATTCCTAACCCAACATAGCTATGCCAGCAAAGCTTTTAAGTGTAGACCAGGTTTCCAAATAGGTACTGTGAGAAGTCAACTCTCCCATTAATTTGCACCTTCAACTTTGCACAAGTTCCAGGCACTGTTGGCAAATTGTCTAATTTGATGATTTGTCAAAGATTGATTTTTATATTAATGTGATCACCTTCCAATCAAAGCAGTCAGGGAGCTGGAATATTTTATTAATATAAGTAATTAAAATAGAAGCACAGAAATTGAAGGGACCTCAAAAGGTCATCTAATTCAGTCTCCCGTGTTCATGGGAGGTCTAAGTATTATCTAGACCTGATATTATCTGGCATGTGTTTGTCTAACCTTGTCTCAAAAATCTCCAATGACAGAGACCTCCTTAGGCAATTTATTCGAGTGCTTTAACTACCCTGACAGGAAGTGTTTCCTGATGTCCAACCTAAACCACCCCGCTGTAATTTAAATCTATTGTTTCTTGTCCTATCCTCAGAGGTTAAAAGAGAACACTTTACCACTCTCCTCTGTGTAACCACTTTTTGTGTACTTGCAAACAGTTATGCCCTACCTGTCCCCCAATCTTCCCTTCTTAAAACTAAGCAAATATATTATTTTCAGTTTTTCCTCATAGGTCATGTTTTCTAGAGCTTTAATAATTTTTTGTTGTTCTACTCTGAACTTTTTCCAATTTATCCACATCTATCCTGAAATGGGGCATCCAGAACCGGACACAATACTCCAACTGAGACCTAGTCAACATGTAGTAGGGTGGAGGAATGACCTTGTGTCTTGTTTACAACACTCCTGCTAATACTTCCCAGAATGATGTTTGTTTTTGCAACAGTGTAACTGTGACCGGGTATCCAGGAGGGCCACGGTGAGATTGTCTGCCCCATTTTTTGTAGTTTGCCTTAATTGAGCAATCTCCAGAACTGACTCCTATACCTAAATTCACTCAGGGTATGTCTAAACTACAGCACTAATTCGAACTAACTTAGTTCGAATTAGTTAATTCGAACTAAGCTAATTCGAATTAGCACATCTAGACTTAAAAACTAGTTCGGATTAGCGTTTTGCTAATTCGAACTAGCATGTCCATACTGAGTGGACCCTGAACCGGGGTTAAGGATGGCAGGGCATCAAATTAGTACTTAGAGCGTGTAGCTGCTGTCTCAGGCTAGCTGAGGGCTGTGCTTAAAGGGACCAGACCCCCATCTGGGACAGACAGTTCTCAGGGGTTCCCCACTTGCAAAGCAGTCCTGGCATGGAGTGCCCTGAGTGCCCACACTCGGCACATCACAGCACTCGGCCATCAGCCCGGCTGCACTTGCCGCAGGCTGCCATCCGGAGGGGGGTCAATCAAGGGGCTTCAGGAGAGTTTCCACCCCGAGGAGCCCGCAGAGCCACCCCAGTCCTCCCCATCGGGGGCTCGTACCCCATTCCTCCCTCACCTCCTTCCACTTACCCCTCGCTAGCCCCCCTTCCTGATGTACAAAATAAAGGACACGTGTGTTTAAAAATAGAAACTCTCTTTATTGAACAAAACTCGGGGAGACTGGGAAAAGGAGGTGGGAGAGGGGAAGGCAATTAAAATGATCAGGGGTTTGGAACAGGTCCCATATGAAGAGAGGCTAAAGAGACTGGGACTTTTCAGCTTAGAAAAGAGGAGACTGAGGGGGGATATGATAGAGGTCTATAAAAGCATGAGTGGTGTGGAGAGGGTGCATACAGAAAAGTTCTTCATTAGTTCCCATAATAGAAGGACTTGTGGACACCAAATGAAATGAATGGGTAGCAGGCTTCAGACTAACAACAGAAAGTTCTTCTTCACAAAGCAAATAGTCAACCTGTGGAACTGCTTGCTGCAGGAGGCTGTGAAGGCTAGAACTACAACAGAGTTTAAAGAGAAGTGAGATAAAGTCATGGAGGTTGGGTCCATGGAGTGCTATTAGCCAGGGGGTAGAAATGGTGTCCCTGGCCTCTGTTTGTGGAATGACTTTGTCATTGTTTTTGGTCCATCCCCTCCAGGGTCCCTAGGGTTGGCCGCTGTCGGCAGACAGGCTACTGGGCTAGATGGACCTTTGGTCTGACCCAGGACGGCCATTGTAAGCTCAGGGCTCAGGGTCGGGGGTCTCAGTGGACCCCCTTGATTCTCTTGCACACCTGCTCCTGGGTGGCCAGGCTGGCAGCTCTCCTGCCCTAGCTGGCCACTTTCCTGTGCTTAGTGCGGAGGTCGTGGATGAGGTCCACGATGTCCGCACTAGACCAGGTGGGCGCCCACCTCTTGCGGATCCGGGCAGGCTCCCGGGAGCAGCCAGCCTGGTCCTGAGAAGAGGCGGAGGGCTGGGTGGCAGCGAGTGGCTGGCTCGAGCCGTGCCAAATGCAGGGTCTGCTGGCTGGGTGCTAGCAGGCTTGCACCTGGCATGGGCACCGTAGCCAGCCCGTGCCCCATTAAGGGCTCCGGGGCCCGGAGGGAGGCAGAAGAGTTTCCCTGGTTGTGCCCAGAGTGGCCACCAGGGAAAGCTGGGGAGGGCTAGCCTCCCACTAGTTGCTACACAGCCCTTAATTTGAACTAGTTAATTCGAACTAGGCTTTAGTCCTCGTGGAATGAGGTTTACCTAGTTCGAAATAAGCGCTCCGCTAGTTCGAATTAATTTCGAACTAGCGGATCACTAGTGTAGCGCCTATCAAAGTTAATTCGAACTAACGTCTGTTAGTTCGAATTAACTTTGTAGTGTCGACATACCCCAAGTATGCAACCAAACAGCTTTGACAATACTTTATTGGTGTACCGAGAAGTCAGAAATACAGTTCCCTTAAAGCAAACCACACTTGAGTTTCTCTGCAAACAGTCAAGTCAAACCAAACAGCCAAGTCAAATATCATGGAGAATTATTGAAAATCTTGTCCATCATGTAAAGGATTGGACACATTATATAGCAGGTGAATTAATATTTCAAATCTTACCCGGATACAGGTTTACAGCCCATTTTTATTAACTAAACTAGCATTTATTAGGAAAGAGTGTTGTTTAAAAGATTATACATACAAGTAGGTACAGAGTTCTTAGGTCAGGTTCATAATAGAGTTGGTGAACTTTTGGGTTGCAAAGAGTCCTTTCCAAATTCAGTTAATCAGGCTACAGTCCATGTCCAATATCAGGTTGATCCAGAATGGAACTGGAGACATCAGTCTTGAGAGAGACTTAGACTTCACCAGATGAAGCTTAAGCAGATGTGAGAAGAAAGCATCAGGTTCCAAAAGACCTTAATGCAGTTCTGGGGCAACCACTTGACAGCATGGAGACCTTGGATGAACAGTAGGCAATTATCCTAGCTTTCAAGTAATCACCTCTTTTCTAGGGATGCAAATGTTTAACAACCCCCGCTCACCAGGTTACACACTGGCCTGGGAGTGGGCTTCTCCGGGTAGCAAAGTCTCCCAGGAGCGATGCCTGCTTATTATAGATAAGCTTTATACTGCAGAGCCCACAGTACATGTAACAGCTAGGATTTTTAGCAGTTACATGTTTACAATTGTAAACAACTTTTAAAATCCCTACTCTTTCCTAAGCATCACTAGTAATTAGCTACATGGATTCACAAATTGCTGTGGCCCATCTCCTACTTTTACTGGTACTTTGCTGCATACTTCAAAGAGAAATGAAAACAGTGATATCGCTACGTTTACAGTTCTCTTAAATGTTAATATCTCCTTTTGATCTGTAAAGTAACAGAATACAGCGATAGACAGGAAGTGTTTGGTTATGTTTTCAGCCTCTAATAATTTAAATGTAAACCCACAAAACACAAAGATTATCTACTAATATGTCTCTAAAGATTGAATCTGGGTCAAATAAACTGCTAGTTGTGTAACCCTTTTGACTCTGTGTCAGATTTACACTGCTGGATCATATTTAACCTGTGATGCACTATGATCCACAGATCCCTTTCCACAGTACTTTTTTGTAGGTAGTCTTATCTCATTTTATGTGTGTGCGCAACTGATTATTCCTTCTTAAGTGAATTTGCATTTGTCATTATTGAATTTCATCAGGTTTACTTCAGATTATTTTAAATTTTAATCTACCTTCCAAAGCACTCACAACCCCGCCTAGCTTGGTATCAGCAAGGATTGTTACAATGCATTTATTTAGATAAACATGTAACTGCTGAAATTTACTCTGTGACAGCTGGTACATATGGGGAGCCAGCTTTTAAATCAGCTCCTTGCGAGCACTGGCTCCTGCCTTGCCTGCAGTGCATGTTTCAGAGGCAGAAGCATTAGAGGATGGGGAGGGGTTGAGTTTTGTAACCATGCACGTTAACCAATGAGCTTAGGCTCATTGGTTAACAGTGTACCCGGTTACATGTTCACATTCCTAGTATCATCAGCAAACTGTATAAGTGTACTGTCTATGCCATGAGCTAAATCATTAATGTATATATTGAATAGAACCACTTTATAGTGACTCCATCTAGATTGTATTTCCCTAGTTGGTTAATATGAAGATCATGCAAAACAGTATCAGAATTCTTACTAAACTAAAGAGAATTCATATCTACTGCTTTCCCCCCATCCACCAGGCTTCTTACCCTGTCAAAGAAAGTTATTAGGTTGGTTTTACACAATTTGTTCTTGGACAATCCATCACCTGATTATCTTCTAGATGTTTGCAAATTGATTGCTTAAGTATTTGCTTAGTTACCATTGAGTACTGAAGTTAAACCTACTGGTCTGTAATTCCCCAGGAGGTCCTTATTTCCCTTTAATACAATGGTACTATATTTGCATTTTTTCCAGTCATCTGAAACCTGTCCTGTGTTTCATGACTTCTCAAAGATAATTGTTAATGGCTCTGTTGGATGGACTGATTTAAATCAAGTGATTTAAATCATGATTTTAAACACCAAAAATCATTGATTTAAATAAAATGTCCCACTAATACTTAACATACTCCTTCAACCAAGAGTACAAATCTGATCACTAAACAATGTTAATTTATAGCTTAGCACAGCATTTTACATAATCTAAGAGGGTATACTTGGTTTAATTTTTTTTTTAGATAACATGGGAAATACAGGTAATGAGTATTATGTTCTGTCAAGCTGCAGATACAGCAGCTGTACATTATCAATAAGAACTAAATCATACAATACAATATCACATGTATTTTATTAAACTAAATCTTAATGGTTACATAAATGTTTCAGGTTTGCAATTGATACAGTCTTTGTATCAGTTTATCTGATGGCTATCCTTAAACTTTTCTTTTTAATTTTCAAATTTTATTAACTCTAACAGACAAATCCTATATTCAGTAAATGCACGGTGTCCTTAAAACTTCTATAACTGGCTCTCATTTTCTCAGTCCCACTGTCATTTTGATGCAGATCCGATTCTAAGTTAACAAAAAAGGTAAGACTTACTATGCTTAGTGAGTGCTTAATTTTGGAGTAAGCCCCATTGAAAACAAGTATAGGATGGCATTCCTTTGTGGAAAGCTGAGTTATGTTGAAGTAAAATAGGAAATAGACTTATTACATTACCATTATGGTCTCTGACCAAGATGTTGTAAAATAAGGGATATATATATAATGTAATATAAAATAAGAAATGTCACTCATTGGCAGATGATACAAGAGCTGAAACATCTTTTAAAAATGTAAAAATGCTATTAGAGTTACAATAAGCATAATTACATTAAAATTAACATATCTTTACCTCGAGATGTATAGGGGCAGGTTTGTATAATATTCTTCACTTTGTTAGGCTTACGATTAGTGATACACCAGAACACAGCTTGACTTTCAGATTCCAGCTTAAATTAGCAAGACTGGCAATTAGAACATACAAACATCTTTGTACATATTCAGTAAATGGCATATTTGAGATGAAGGGTATTGGGTATACTGTCTGATAACTTTTCAATGCCAGTTTTACAGACTCAAGCAGCAGTATAAGACAGAGATTCCAAAGACATAATTTAATGCTGCAATGTTAAGGCTGACCATTGGAATGAATTGTAACTGAGCATGGCCTCTCCAATATTTTTGTTGTCCAGTAAGGTATCAACACTTCCTAGCAATGGGACTTCAACCACTTACTAGTAAAGAGCAAAATTGTGTTAGGAACCCCTCCCCCCCCCATGAGACAAGGAGATGTTTCTTTTATTCTTTCTACACATGAGCCTCCTGCCAGGAGATATTCCCTCTTTCTCCCCATCCTTCTGCTTGAGAGCCATGAGAAGTCCTATCTACAATGACTACACTGACATTTTAGAAACAGTGCATAAATCTTTGAATATGGTCTTAAAGGGAAATGGTAAAGAAGTGATACAAGCTGCTTTTAAAAAATATCCATGAGAGACATACCTGAATTTTGAAAACAGAACAGAAAATTATTTAATATACGCATGGGTATATGTATTTCATATGTACAATAAATTGTCCAGTAAATACAAAGTTGTATAGTTCATAGGTGACAAAGCTCTTTTATTCCTCTTACTGGCACATTCTGAGAATTCACAGGTCATGATATCAGGCACATTTTGCCAGTAAGTAGTGTCTGGAGCTAGTCTTTCTAGAGAAATAAAGAAAGGGGCTAGAGTTAAATAATATATTTGGAATTGAGAGATTATGGGATGGTCTGTAACTTCATCCTAAGGAGTTTGACCACACAAGAAGGAAAACTCAAGTGGTTGTGTGTAGCTTGACATCACCAAATCCCTGCATACAATTGCAATTAGTTGTTTATGATTATGCATAGCATATATGAGGTTCACATTAAATTGAGTGCAAAATCTCTTGTCTTTTTCACCAGTTTTACTTATAGAACTTAATCTGTATTAAACAGTGAACGTTGCTAATGAAATGATGTAGCAAAGTATTCTTTCACCTTTATTTTACATCTCGGCTGTGTCTACACTGGCATGAATTTCCGGAAATGCTTAAAACTGAATACTATTCCGTTTTCAGTTTTTCCGGAAAAGGAGCATCTACATTGGCAGGCTTCTTTTTCGGAAAAGCATCTGTGGCCAATGTAGACGCGCTTTTCTGGAAAAGAGCCCCGATCGCCATTTTCGCGATCGGGGCTTTTATCCGGAAAAGACTACTGGGCTGTCTACACTGGCCCTTTTCCGGAACAGTGTTCCGGAATAAGGACTTATGCCCGAGCGGGAGCAGAATAGTTTTTCCGGAATAGTGGCTGATTTTGTATAGTAGAGCATCGTTGCTTTTCTGGAAATTCAAGGGCCAGTGTAGACAGCTCGCAGCTTATTCCGGAAAAGCGGCTGATTTTCTGGAATAAGTGGCCCAGTGTAGACACAGCCCTATAGTATAGAAGATCCAAATCACTGGCATAATTGCAAAACAGGAATTGGTATCCAGATGCCCTTCTTTAGAAACTACAAAGATTTTAATGTTGTTTGTTACTGTAGTTGTAGTGAGTAAGGAATTAACACAATTCTATAGTATGTTCCAGTCTAATATTTCATTTTATTCAGACGTACTTATGTAGTGAATAGGAAGAAAGCAAGAATGTTATGATCCCATTAGTTTAATTTACATTTGTCATATAATGTGAATTCATCAGTTGGATCTGAAAGAGTACTGTTTTAAAAGTCTGAAAGACTTGATACTGCTCTCAATTGAAGTTAATGCCAAAACTCCCTTTAAATTCTGTGCCGAACCAAAGCTTAACTGAACCATTCCAAATCATACAGTCTCACTGAGTTGTGCTTGGTTGTAGGTCTGATGGCTCTGATTTACACCTGGCTGTCTTAGCCCACCCACTACTAGTCATTCCAGCAGTTGAGGATTACTGGGGTGTAGTCACAGCCCCACTGACTCCCTTTTTCTTTCCATGTTTCCTGCACCACTGTGGAGAGGTGTTGCATAATAACAGTTACTGCGGCTCTACTAAGATGAGAGAATATTTAGGGGGTTGGTTGAGTTAGCTGGATCACCCCAAAGTAGCTGTAGTATGAGCAAAGAGCAAGCTATGTCTGTTAACTCTGTCTGTTACTAGTATGCATTGAGGTAGAGATTTACATGTGTATTCATGATCGTAATGCTCTTTGAAAAAACGTAATAATTTTAAAATGTAACTATTGTGGACCAGCATTTGATTATTTGTCTTTTTAAAACTATTACAGGCATATGGCTCAGGCTGTGATATTGTTATTCTGGCAAATGACTTTGAATGTGTGCAGATTATTCCTGGTGCTAAGCATGGAAACATTCAAGTCAGCTGTGTGGAGTGTTCCCAACAACAAGGCAGGGTAAGGTCTTTACCCTGAATTAAGTTTAAAAAATGAAATGTATAAACAGAAACTGTTTGACATGTTGATACTATTAGTGAGGTGGTAATTTCATGCTAAAGACCTATTTTTAGGTACTTGTAACTTCCTACATAACACTTTTTGGTTAAAAGTAAATATCCTTGTTTCAGCCCAGTAGTTATTTTTGAAAGTTTGATAAAAACTGAATTTGGCCCTTTTACATCTACCTTAATATGTTTTTAATTTTAACTTTTGTCACTATTTAAAAGTAATAAAACCCCATTTTGTTTTCAGATAATTTATGCCACTTTTATAAAGTTTAAAATGTGTGTGGGTCTGAATATCAACAAGGTATGCATCAACCACTAATTTTACAAATACATAAAATTCTGAAATCCACATTCTTTCCTTTGAGTATGTAAAAAGATTCTACACATGTAAGAATCTGTAATAAATTTGAATTTGCAAATTTTCTTGATAGAACCAATATAGTGTTGTAAATTGGCATGTCAGAATATCAACATCCAAGTTGGCTTGTGTGTACAGTTTGGTTGTAAGTTTTGCCAAAAGCAGCTGCACTAAGGTGCTCAAGTCATGGGATCATGTGGCCCATGGAATTGAAAACGATTAAAAATAGAATACTTTGCATGCAAGTATTTTTTCCCTAACTTTTTTCACTAAATAGAGTTTCATTTATTTCAGTGTACATATTCATATTTATTTCTCAAACAACATTGAAACAAAACATTTATAAATAATTTCAATAAAGGTGGCAGTAATGTACCAGATGTGTACGTGAAGTACTGCTTAAGACAGTCTGCTGCCAAAAAAGCGCACTCTAATAAAAAAAAATTAAAAATCTAATATAAGGAATAGGAAACACTTCTCTTGGAATTGTGCAGTAAAAATAGCACATGCTTTGAAACATTAAAAGAATTACCATGGCTTACATTCCCTTTTAATAGTTTAAATGTAGCACAACTGATTATAATCTACATATCTTTACCGGCTCTACTGTTTAACGTGGCTATCAGAAGAGCTACTTTTCTAGCTAAGGAAAAATGAAACCATTTATGTCTATGTCCTGAGAAGTGCTGAAAGTGTTCATGTTTTTCAGAAGTACCTAGAAACGTTTAATTTGTGTACTAGCATAGTAAATCCTGATAACTGTGCAAACACCTGTCTGATTTTTCAATCTGACTTTTATTAGTGACCAGAAATGCCAGACAGCCAACCTAGACTACTGAGAAGGGTGAAACACTTACCTGTCACAGTTACAACTAAATATTGACCAAGTTCTATGTGGATACAACTGACTATATTACAAATTTGGCTGTAACACAGGTAAAACTTAAGTAGTGTTCCAGGACAATAACTGCTCAGGAGTCCCTGACATTATAACTCCACAAAGACTAAGAATTATCTTTCTGGTGGCCCGGAAATGCACGTATAGTGCGGTATCCTTTGTTCAGGGGCTTTAAACCCCTTGGCTATGTCTAAACTGGCATGATTTTGCGGAAATACTTTTAACGGAAAAGTTTTTCTGTTAAAAGTATTTCCGCAAAAGAGCGTCTAGATTGGCAAGGATGCTTTTGTGCAAAAAGTGCTTTTGCGCAAAAGCATCTGTGGCCAGTCTAGACGCGATTTTGCGCAAGAAAGCCCCGATCGCCATTTTAGCCATCGGGGCTTTTTTGCGCAAAACAATTCTTCCCTGTCTACACTGGCCCTCTTGAGCAAGTATTCTTGTGTAAGAGGGCTTTTTCCCGAGCAGGAGCGTGAAAGCATTTGTGCAAGAAGCACTGATTTTGTACATTACAAAGTCAGTGCTCTTGCGCAAATTCAAGTGGCCAGTGTAGACAGCTGGCAAGTTTTTGCGCAAAAGCGGCCACTTTTGTGCAAAATCTTGCCAGTCTAGACGCACCCCTTGTCTCTTCTGTGTGTTGGGAACCCTTCCCATATGAAAAGTTGATAGGAAAACGGGTTTAAGCTTACAAGTTACAGGCAGTCCCCGAGTTACTCGGATCCGACTTATGTCGGATCCGCAGTTACGATTGGGGCCCTCCCTCTCCCTGGTCTCCAGCAGACCAGGGAGAGGAAGCAAAGCGGCGGAACACGGGGGCAGCGGACGCGTCTGGGCTGTCCGCTGCCCGCATGCTCCGCGGCTTTGCTCTGCTTTGCTCCCCGTCCCCCTGGTCTGCAGACCAGGGGGACGGGGAGCAAAGCAGAGCAAAGCCGCGGAGCCTGGGGTTCTTAAGTTGAATCTGTATGTAAGTCAGAACTGGCGTCCAGATTCAGCTGCTGTTGAAACTGATCAGTTTCAGCAGCGGCTGAATCTGGACGCCAGTTCCGACTTACATACAGATTCAACTTAAGAACAAACCTACAGTCCCTATCTTGTACGTAACCTGGGGACTGCCTGTATGTCTTTTTAAGGGAGACTAGAGTCCTAAATTGAAGTATTTAAACAGCTCCTTCTTAAGTAAAATTTAGATTAAAAAAAAAAAACCCAGCCATTTTCAAAGTATAGGTAAGCACAATAATCAGACATATGCTTTGTTCTTCCCACCTCAAAAAAGGTCTTTTATAGATGTGGTATTCTTTGAAAGAAATGAATTGGAGAAATTACGGATTCGTACTTGGACTATGCTAATAAGTTTCCAGTGGCTTGTTCAGTATTCTGTTTCAATATGCAGGCTTGTACTCAAAAATTTTACTGAACCTAGCAGTTATAGGATAACATTGGCTCCTGTATGCTTGTATTTAATACTCAGTGATAGGAAATGGAACTTGGAATCGCACTGAAGACCTAGACACTGATCATTAATATACTAGTTTTCTGTGAAGGAGAGCGAGAGCAGAAATACCAAAGGCATCACCTCTTCATTGTGCATTAATAGTAGCTACCCTGATGATATAGCAGAATGATAGGCATTAGTTAGTACATATCTTATATGCATTGGGTCTCTCTTGCTTACATTTAGATCTTTTAATGGGTGATTATCAGGGATGTAAGTGACTAGTCAACTACTTGATAAGCTTATTGAACAGTTGAGTAGTCACTTAACTAGTTGATTCTCTTTCTCTCTCACACACGCTGCCTCTATCAGAGAGAGGCAGCAAGGTGGGGGGTGAGGGAAAGCAGGAGCTGGTGCTAGGGGGAGCCAGTTTAAAAGCCAGTTCTCCCCAACATCATCTCCACAGGGGCATGGGGGGAGGCAGAGGTGTCCCTACTGCCTCTCCCTTTGAAATGCACAAGAGCTGCCCATGGCTCTTCTACATTTCAAACACCTGCAGCTCTTGTACATTTCAAAGGGAAAGTCAGAGAAGTGGGGCCTAAGCAGTCGGCTGACCTATTTGAAATGTACAAGTACATTTCAAAGGGAGAGGTGCAGTGGGACTGCGAGAATCCCCTCCCTTATCAACTAATCATGTAGTTAATGGGAATTCCATCTACTACTTAATTAGTTGATTAATCAAAATTTAACAACCCTAGTCATTACTCAAAATAAACAAATTATGTATTTTTCAATGTTTTCTAAAAGCATTGAATTCCAGATACACCACGAGGTGACATTTGTATATATTTTACTTTCCTTTAGCACTTACACTTACAAGTTAATTTGAAATTCATTGAGTATCTGTGAATACTAAAGAGTTCTATTATGCCTTTTTGCTGAGTCTTATCATTTTATTCATTTAATCTGTTCCAGATTGCAGCATCATATGGAAATGCTATTTGTATTTTTGAACCTCTGGGTATAAATTCTCACAAAAGAAATTGTGTAAGTATGTATTAAACATGAATAAACTATATTTTGGTTTGTTGGAGCAGATAAAAATATGCCTAATACTTGATAAACCCCATTAGGATGGAACAAAGGAGATTATCTGAAGAATATACTGATTTTCGACACATGCATATTTTAAAAAAATTGGATAGTGGGAAAGCAGAATTAATTTCTTATTCCAAACAAATATTCCTTAGCAATATTCTAGACAATATTGCTTATCGTAAAATGCTCTTATTTGAAAATGAATGTTAGAAAATACAATTATTTTCCTTAGTTTTCACCCATTCTGTAGGCAACATTCTAGGAAATGGAACATCAAATGAGTATTTGTTTCTATTCCTCCTTCCATAACTATAAGGGTATAGTATTTAGCTAGTCCCTAGTATTCTGGATAATATGAACACATCTTTGTTTGGAATGTCATGTGAAAATGGTGACTGTTCAGTTTTCTGCTACTAAAAAATGTCAGTGCTGCATTTCATCATTATAAATCAGTTGAATGCATTTATTTAATACTAGATGCAGCAACCTATTATAGTCTGAATTTATTTGCAAAAGATTTAATATAAATCTCATACAGAAAATAAAAATGCTGTTACTTTTTTGCTGTTTAAAGCTAACCATTATTCCTAATGTTTTTATACCACAGCAACTAAAGTGTCAGTGGCTTAAAACGGGGCAGTTTTTCCTTAGTTCTATGACTTACAACTTAGCATGGGATCCTCAAGGTAATGTGAAATTGATAATTGTTTGTTTATTACTGTAGAATGGTTCTGTGTACAATTTTTATTTAAATTAAATTGTAGTGTGACTATGTAAGTGTTTAAACTAGAAGACAGACCTGGGGTTACTCAGATCCTTAAATAAGTTTTGTTTTTCTTCATTTAAATCATTGTTCTGTGGTGAGACTGGAGGTAAGGGGTTCAGTATGCAGGCTGCCCTAGGAAGAGAGGATAACTTAAGTCCCCTCTCACCATAGTATCTTGGAGCCGGGTGAAAAGTGCCTGTCCGTGGCTTCTACAACTCCAGTGGGCACAACTGGGGGACAGACACATGGACAGACAGACAAACTCTCTGAAATATATAGTAAATAGCTGTCCCTTTCTCTACTCTGTCTCCTGGGGTTATAGCTGTCCATCTCAGTCCCCTGGCTGTGTTCCCTCCCCCCACCCCCCATTGTTAGTCTACAGTATAACAGTTCCTCCTATCAGACCCCTCCTTTTCCATTTGATGAGAAGCAAGCACATTCCAGGCATATCCCATTGTCCTGGAACAACCAAACTCTTACCTTGCTTTGTTAGAATAAGAGGAAGCTGCATACCAAATTTTGTGGTCCTAATTCTTACTGTTTGAGTTCTTAAAACAAATGGACTCACAGATGGACGAACAAATTCTCTATATTATATAGTATTTAAGCAATTCTCAAACTGTTGTAGCTACACTATATATGGTACACAGGTTGTTAAAACTTTAGTATCACAGTAAAAATCTTTTGAAGTTACTATTTATGAAGGTGCTATGCCGTAGACTTTTGAGTTTTAGACCTTGTCTGACTTATCACGGTTGTGCAATCTAAGTTACACTACTCCAGTTGGTAAATAACTTAACTGGAGTTGATATAGTTTAAGTTGATTTACCATGGTGGCTTCACTGTGTCAATGGGTGATGCTCTTCCATCAGTTTACCTTACTCTTCTCATTTTAATGGAGTAGTGGAGTAGACCAGATAGTGCTTGTCCATCAGTTTAGCATGTTTTCACTGTGCCTTTTGAGTACTGATCTAATGGTATTGTACACATGGCCTTAGATAAAGTATGGTAGATTTGGGAAATGTGCTCTTAGATAGCTAACTGATATGAATACAGAACTAGTGAAAAGTATTTCACATGGTAAGGTACCTGTCATTCTTCTATGTGAAGTTAGAAATATGAAGTCTGAATCTGGTTTTAATTCAAAGTGTACTAATATGGGACACTTCAGAATTTTAATAACTCAGTACTCAAACCAATGACCCATGAATGGTTTTATTCTTCCTGAAAGCCCAAATTGTTATAGGTCCTAGAAAGATATATGCCAGGTCATGTGATACTGAACCCTATTTTGAATTTTGTACTTTTCCACTTAAGGTGAAAAAATGTTTGAATTGAGTGCAAAATTCCTGCCTTAATTAAAAAAGGGGACAATTGCCAGATGTCAGGAGACACCACCACCCCTTACCACCTAAGATGCCTTCTAGAAACATCTAAAACTGAAGGGGGGAAGGTTGGGCCCAAGCTAGAAGGCTTCTTAGCTTGTGAAAAAAATGCTTAGAACAACTGTTTAGGGCAGTGTTTCTCAAAGTGGTCTGCACATCCACTCTTGAGAAACTGGCTAACTGGCCACTCCTACTTTTTAAATCCTACTTTTTATACTTAATAAAAACACTTTTGTTTATTATCAAGCTCAGTGGAAATAATTCTTATGTGGAGGGGGAGCACAGCCTTTGTGCATATCTCCCTTTCATTGGTAAAAGGGGCAGTTCCTATGAGAGTCTCTTTGTAAACTTTTACATAGTATAAGATGCATTTGTTTGGTGTTTGCTCCTTTTGAGTGTTTGGTTTCCTGGGTACTGAGCCCTCCCAGAGCTGAACAGATTCAGTGTCTGTGTTGCTCAGCAGGGAAGCAGTTACTCCAACTCCCTGTTTTGGCTGGGGGAGACCAGAGCTTCTGGCCCAGCAAAACAGGGTGGTGAGGAACCCCAAAAGGCAGGAAAGCAGGTGTTAGTGGCGTGATCATCATACCAGGGAACAACGTGTCACAGTTGCTATTCAGTTATACATTTTTCCCCATCAGAATATATATGCTGTGTGTTTAAATATTTTTAACATATCACAGTTGGAAATTGACTAGGTATTGAATTATGTATAGTATTCACTCTTAAACATAGTGCATTACTTGAGAAAACTAGTTTTTAAATACCCATTTTATCAGAGACAAATTCTTTCCTGTTTGCCAATTCCACACCTCAAAGCAAGATTTCACCATTTTCCTCCCTTGAAGAATGTTGTAAGTGCTGCACATTTTGAGTGGTTAACAGAAAAGCTATTGATTGGAAATAGTTAAATATAAAGTATATCACATAGTAAAAATATTTCTACTGTAGATCTGTTCTACAGTTGTGAACTGCAGAAGTGAATGTGTACCGTCTGATTGTATAGTGATCAAAGAAGCTCAAGTTCAGTTGTACAAAGATATGGATCAGTGTGTCAGGGTTGCTGATGTATAAGGTTGCTCTAAAGAAGCTAAGAACAGAAGAGTGAATGAAAAGTGGATTATGGGGTAATCAGAATGTTTGTGATAGAAGACAGATGTGAACAGCTTAGAGGGCATTGATAAAGTCATTTATGCTGAAGAGCAGTGAGTCCTTCTAAACTAAAGTTAGGTTAATATTATGCTCCTAGTCCCCTCGCTAAGGCAATTGTCAAGAAGCCCAAAATCCTGCCATGGCACATTAGATTGGGGCACCCAGTGATTGTATGGGTTTAGGCAAACACCAGTGTATGAGTTTAGGGAAACATCCTTTACAAGTCTATCAGTGTGAAAACAGCCTGTATCTCTCAGTGAAAACATGTTACAGTCACATTATGACCAGATGTTTATGAATCCCTGCTGTTTGGCTTGACGATATGGTGATGCCTGTTTCCCAAAAGCTTTCTTCCTCCTTTCCCAACAATACCAGCATGAAAAAACATGACCCCCTACCCAATTATGCTTAGATACCTGAATGTTATGTATCTTAAAAATACTAATATTAATTTTTACTCCTATGCCAATGGTTGGCAACCTGTAGATTGTGGGCCACATGTAGCCCATCTAGATTCTGTGTGTGGCCCATGAGACATTTTGTTTAGTTACCCACATGTTGGGTTGCCAAATTCTGCTGATTTCCATCCTCATAGTTTTTTCCTACAGGCATTACTAAAGTGACATGTATGTAAAGCAAGAGTACTTGCTGATTACACCAACATTGACTATGAACTGTGTGCTGCCTCTGTACGCAATCAGAGAAATGCTATGCTTCAATCAACACACCATGCAAATGTTTAGGTATGCGAGCGCAGCTAGCAAAACTATTTTTCCCGGAGACCATCTTGGTTACTACAATATTGCAGCACACTGTGATGGAGTGCCACTTGTGCAGCCCACTCACGAGCCTAGCCCACTGTTGCCCTATGCAGTGCAGCAAAAAGTTAAAGCTAAGAATGTGTGTCCAAGAAAGCATATCGGTACCTGTGAACTTAAGTCTTTTCAACAGACATTATCTGTGAGCTGTAATTTAATAATGTAGTAATTTTAAAAAAAAAAATCAAGAGGTCTAGTTTTCTCCTTCACAATATGGCTTGTTGGTATGGGTGTTTACAACTAATTACAATGGATTGCTGGAATTAATCACTGTGGAAAAGGAGAGTTTCTTCTTTATCTGGAAAATGTGTTCTGTGAGAGTATCTCTAGTAATGGATATACCTGTGTGGTTATTACCTTACATTATTGATATTTAATATTTGGTGTGCGTCTACACAGCAAGATGCTTAACTCGAAATAAGCTATGCAAATTGAGCTATATCAATTGCATAGCTTATTTTGAAATAGGAAGTGTCTATACAGCATGTGTTTCGAAATAGAGCACTCTTTCTCTGAAATCCTTTACTCCTTGTACAATGAGGGTTACAGGATAAGAAGTCCTCCAGCTTGACAATATTTTGACATTGTTTCAAAATAATTGCCTGCTGTGTAGACGTGGACTAAGTTATTTCAAAATAATGCTAGTTATTTTGAAATAATGTTGCTGTTGATGTACCCTTACCTGACTGTTAGCAGGTTAATTTTTAGACAGTCACATTCCTGCTACTTATATAACGTATGCTTGTAAATAATGACTTCTTGTGGTGAGAGATAGCACAACTACTCTGTTCCATACTCAAACAGAAACCCATTTTATAGGAAGGCAGAAGTTTCTTTTGAAGTTTTAAATTCTAAAGAAATGTTTGTCTGACATTCTGGAAAAATACAAGAACTACTTTTATTGAATTCTAAAGTTATTTATCTGTTCAATCTCCCTTTGTTTGTTGCAAGGGAAGGTACCAGGGTTGGTATTAGTGTGGTATGTCCTGTGGTGGTTGGTAAGAATCATCTTGAGGTTAGGTGGTTGTCTATAGGAGACTATGGGTCTGTCTCCCAGAGCCTCTTTGAGTATGGTATCCTGTTCCAATATAGGCTGTAGTTTATTGATAATGTGTTGGACAGGTTTAAGTTGGGGGTTGTAGGTTATGGCTGACCTAGAACAACGTTTCCTCAACTCCCGTCCCCTTTCACCCCTCCTCTACCTACGGTACATCGATGACATCTTTATGATCTGGACACATGGCCAAGAAACACTGGAGATATTCCACAGAGATTTCAACAACCTACACCCCACCATCAACCTCAGCCTGGACCATTCTACACGAGAGATCCACTTCCTGGACACCACCGTACAAATCAACAATGGAAAATTAGACACCACTCTCTACAGAAAACCCACCGACTCATACAGTTACCTACATGCATCCAGCTCCCATCCAGAACACACCACACGATCCATCGTCTATAGCCAAGCCCTTCTATACAACCGCATCTGCTCTAACCCCACTGACAGAGACCAGAAGCTTCAGGATCTCTACCAAGCATTTATAAATCTCAACTACCCACCCAGAGAAACAAAAAAGCAAATTGAAAGAGCCAGACGAATACCTAGAAACCATCTACTTCAAGACAGACCCAAGAAAACCAACAATAGAACACCACTTGTCATCACCTACAACCCCCAACTTAAACCTGTCCAACACATTATCAATAAACTACAGCCTATATTGGAACAGGATACCATACTCAAAGAGGCTCTGGGAGACAGACCCATAGTCTCCTATAGACAACCACCTAACCTCAAGATGATTCTTACCAACCACCACAGGACATACCACACTAATACCAACCCTGGTACCTTCCCTTGCAACAAACCCCGTTGCCAGCTTTGTCCACATATTCATTCTGCTGATACCATTATTGGACCTAACCAAGTGAGTTATAAGATCAAGAACACATATTCCTGCGCATCCAGAAATATAATCTACGCTATCATGTGCCGAAAGTGTCCGTCTGCTATGTACATTGGACAAACATCTCAGACACTTCGCCAAAGGATTAATGCCCACAAAACAGATATCAGACAAGATCACAAAGAGAAAACAGTTTCTTGCCACTTTAACCAGAAAGGACACTCTCTAAATGACTTAGCCACCTGCATTCTGCTACAAAGACCTTTTACATCTACACTTGAAAGGGAATCCTCTGAACTGTCATTCATGTTAAAATTCGACACTTACCAACAAGGACTTAACAAGTCTTTGAACTTTCTCACCCATTACCAAGACAGTTTCCCCAATTATCACCTGTAATACCATTAACTCACAAACATCCCACTCTCCCTACCTTTAATATCAGCAATTCACAGACACTTACCTTCCTTCCTCCCCCTTCCCACCCCCCCCCCCCCGCATCCCCCTACTGTTCTGCAATGTGATTTGTCCTTTTCATATTTGTTCATTTTTTTTAAATTGTATCCTTTGGTATATATGGTTGTGACTACTTTCTTCCACTATTTGATCTGAGGAAGTGGGTCTGGCCCACGAAAGCTCATCTAATAAACCATCTTGTTAGTCTTTAAAGTGCTACATTGTCCTGCATTTTATTATAGACTGTAACAAGACATATTTTAATTTAAATAGCCCCAGATAAGGGATTGGCTTACTGATATACATGGAAATAAATCTAGGCTTTGGAAGAACAAATGTTTATCATCTGCCATTACAAATGTTTAAGTAAGGTTTACTAAATGTTTGCACGTTAATATGTACAGGTTGGACTTCAAAAAATCGGACTCCTTCATTTAGCAACATCTGTGGTCTGGCAGGACCACAGGTGTTCCTGGACCAGAGAGTCCTGGCTGGGAGCCCCAGTGGCAAGAGAGCTGGCGGCTCAGAGCCACTGGGGCTGGGACCAGGGCTGGAGACCTGGTAGAATAGCTGGGTGTGGCAGCCCCGGTAGCAGGACTGGGGTTGCAGCAAAGGCCAGCAGCAAGGAGAGGGGAAGTGTGCTGTGGGCTAGTGGCACCTTTGTCCGGCAAATTCCCTCTTTCGGGACCAGTCAGGTCCCAAGAGTGCCAGTCCAGAGAGGTCTAAACTACAGTATGAATCAGTAGCTATGTCTTTTGGAAATATGAAATCAGCATACTTATTCATGAAATTATTGGGGCTTATTTTTAACTCGTGGTCTAATATCCAAAACAGTATCAATTATTTTCATATTACTGTATTTATGATAGCAGGAAAAAGACACTCTTGCTTAAAATAGACTATGAAATCTAAGAAAATGTGGTAAAACCAACTGGAGCTTAGTGTACCATGTCTGAATAACATACTATAATCAAAAACTTCAGGAGGTAGCTGAGTTAGTCTGTATAGGATAAACATAAAAAACAAGAAATGGTCTAGTAGCACTTTATAGCCTAACAAAACATGTAGGTGGTATCATGAGCTTTTGTGGGCGCAACCCACTTCTTCAGAAACTCCAGTCATCTGAAGAAGTGGGCTGTGCCCACGAAAGCTCATGATACCACTTACATGTTCTGCTAGTCTATAAAGTGCTATTAGACCATTTCTTGTTTTTTAAGTTTATAATCAAAATGGACTTGAAAGTTATCCTCTTAGTTTATTTATAATTACTCTTGTTAAAATATGATACTCGGCTTAATCTTCCAATGTAAATACATATTGAGTTCCTCATTCGGGTCTACAACTTTAATATTACTCATTTTCAGGTAACAGGCTTCTGACAGCAACTGACTACTTACAGTTGTGGGCCCCTCCCTGTGGTGAGATTCTAGAAGAAGAAGAAGAAGAAGAAGATGATGATGATCCTGACAGTCAGATCAAAGATGATAAAGTACCTCCTGTTCTAAATGACTGGAAATGTGTCTGGCAGTGCAAGTAAGTGAATTTGTAATTTAAGATGTGTTGAACAAGGTGGAAAAGACAACATTTTAAGTGTGTGCCTTTACAAAATGTGAATACATAGGATCCTGCACATGGATCAAATTTAGATCCATTGATATAAAGCAGATATTTATGGAATTGCAGGACTCTAGCAACAGCAAGGCTAGGTCTACACTACACCTTTTTCCGATTGTTTTTTCGGAAGAGGCTTTTCTGAAATTTGGTCCATCTACACTGGGCCAAATTTCAGAAAATCCCCCTCTTTTGGAAGATCCCTTCTTCCTCGTAGAACAAGGAAGACAGCTTCCAAAAGAGCACGTTTGCTCTTCCGCAAAAAAAGATACATTAGGTATCCCAGAAAAAACCCCGCGCTAGACGTACCCGAAGTGAGACAAGCTGACCATGGCCAGCAACCGATACAGGAGCTGCAGCAGCGAAAGCAGCATATGTTGGGCCACCAGTCTCAGGAGTCATCACCCAGCCCTGCACGTTGAGGCCAGCTCCAGGCTTACTGGCAGCTGTTTCTGCTCATGCTAGTACAGGCAGTCCCCGGGTTACGTACAAGATAGGGACTGTAGGTTTGTTCTTAAGTTGAATCTGTATGTAAGTCGGAACTGGCGTCCAGATTCAGCCACTGCCCCGCTGCCCGAGCCCCTCCGTGGCTTTGCTCTGCGTCTTCCTGGTCTGCAGACCAGGGAGACGCAGAGAAAGCCCCAGAGTACACGGGTGGCAGGACCGCGAGTACACGGGTGGCAGGACATAAGTCGGATCCGCGTAAGTCGGGGACTGCCTGTATGTGCAAGAGGCTCCCATGCTTCTGGACTGCAGACCAAGGTTCTCTCTAAGCTGTGCGGTAGCACGGCCCTGCAGCTGCTTAATGAGCATTATCCAGCCATAGGCTGAGGGCTCTGTGCATAAAGCTTCCTGGCTGGAAGAAGGGCAATTCTCTCTCAGCTATAGCAGCAGCTACCTGCTGAAGTCGAGCAGTGAGTCTCTCCCAGCTCATAGGGAGGGGTCATGTCCCTACCAACTGGGAAAGACTTGCTGCTCTGTCCTCAGGTAAAATCAGACATATATTCTTCCCATGAAGAATATTCTTTCCACCATATCCAGGTGTCTGAACCACCCAACTGACAAGAGATTTTCCTTAAAAGGAATTTTCAGCCAGTAGAACTGTATATTGGAATACTGTTGAGAATTTTTTCTTATAACAAGTAGCTGTAAATATTCCTTTCTGATCTTTCCTCTTCAGCTTCTAATCTAGCAGTAAATAGTGTTTCTTTCCCAGAAGCATTCCAAAGTCTGTTGAGAGGGATTCACTTATCAGGCTGGATGTGTTGTATTCTAGCTTCATTTAACAAGGTTCCATCTGTATCCTCAGTTTCTTTCATTCTGCTTTTGCCTTTGCTTTCATCTTGATTATTCATGTAATGTAATATATATTTCTGTTTTAATTATTTTATTTCATACATTTTTAAAGCCAGAAGGGACTATAATGATCATGCTGTCTGACCTGTTGGATAATAAAGACCATAGAAATTACACTGCACAAGGCCCATGTTTTACTATTAATCTAGAGTATACTTTTAGAAGGTTATCTAATTGTACTTTATAGATTTAAACTGATAAAGAATTTACCATGTTCTTTCATAAACTACAACAGTAAATTACCTCACCTTGAAAATTTTGCACTTTATTTTTCAGTTTAAATTTATCTAACTTCTACTTCTAGTCATTGGGTCTTGTTATGCCTCCGCCTGCCCCAGATTAGAGCCCTCTATTATCAAAAATGTTCTCATCATTGTAAGGCAGGTTTTCTAGACCTCAGCTCATTCTTGTGGCACTTTTCTGACCCCCCCCCCTTCAATTTTTTTACATCTTTTTTAAAGTGGTGGACACCAGAATAGGACTGCTGTATTCCAATAGTGGGTCAATGCCTGCGTTGGCCTCTTAGCCACAGACTCTCTGGGAAATTTATGTGAAGCTGACTATCCACTATGACCTGTAAGTCCTTCTAAGAATCTCTGTCTGCTAGAAAACCCCCACCATCATCAAAAGATGACTGTTGTTCTTTATTCTTGTATGCTGGACCTTGCCTGCCTTAAGTTGTTTGAATAAGCTCAGCTGACCAAGCTGTGGATGGAAGCCCTTTCAGTACTTGTTGAGCATTTTATATCACCCAGATCTGAATATTTTCAGTTTATTCTTAAGGCTCTCTGGCTCTGTCAAAAAATGATTAGTAGTTACTACACCAGAATGTTTTCAGAGGGTCACCATTCACAGAGATGTCCCTCACTTGTGTGATGACAGGTACATATTCTTCTATACAGGAGTTTTCATTTAGATAGTTCAGTATGTCTTGGTTCTGAAAGCCAAAAGAAGCTAGCCTAAGCACAAAAGACTTGGAATTTTGGGCCATAAAATGGCCATCTGAATTTTCCTATTGTGAGAGGTCGTTTGAACTACAGGCAGTCCCTGGGTTACGTACAAGATAGGGTGTCGGGGGGCTCGCCCCTGTCTTGGGGTTGCCACCCCCATCCGGGGCCTAACTCGGCCCGTCTGGGCCTAGCCCTCAAAGTACACTGCCCCTCTCGTAGGGGAAATACGGCCCACTGGCCTAGTCCCAAAGTACAATGCCCCTGTGCTAGGGGAAATACGACCTCCCGGCCTAGTCCTCAGTTTGCAGGCCCGGAGGCCTAGTCCTCAGTTTGCAGGCCCGGAGGCCTAGTCCACAAGTTGCAGGCCCAGAGGCCTAGTCCACAGTTTGCAGGCCCAGAGGCCTAGTCCACAGTTTGCAGGCCCAGAGGCCTAGTCCACAGTTTGCAGTTTGTTACCCTGCTCCCACGTGTCAGGGTCTCAGGCAGCAGGGGTAGGGGGGTCCGGGCCCTCCCTCTCCACCGGACCCCGACCCAGGGCCCTAGTAGTTTCGGGTGGTTCCCACCACCGGCTCGGCGGGGGCTCCTCCCCGCAACGCCCCGAGCCCTCAGGGGCTTCTCCAGCTCCCTGCCCTGGGCCGCTTCCTACCCCCTGCTCGCAGCCTGCCGCGGTCCCACCTGTCGGCGCCGGTCGATGGGCTGTAGTGGTCCTCCCCCCGGCAGCTGCAGAGTTGGTGGGGTCCGTTCCAGCACTCGGGTCGCGGGTGGTCGGTCGGCAGCTCCGGCGTTGGGGCCGAGCCCGGCAGAGGCCCGGCAGCAGCACGCTCAGCTCCCCTGGCGACTCCCTCTCTGGCCAGTGGTCGCTAGCTCCTGCTCGGGTCGCAGTCTGCCCTTTCTGAGCAGGCCAGCAGCCTTTTATACCTTGGCTCCCTTTGGAGCATGCCCAGTAGGGCTGTGTGGGTGGGGCCCTCTCCGCCCCAGGCCCCAGGTGGTTTCCCTGGGCCTGAGTGCGGGGCGGGGCCGCCCCGTCACACACCCCCCCCCTTAAGTGGGTACCTATCCTCTCGCCCGTTCCCGTCTCTTCTTCCCCCCCTCGGGAAAGGAAATCAGCATTCGTGTGCGCCTTCCCTGGGCGATGGGTTATACTGAAATTGTACGGCTGTAAAGATAGATACCACCGCATTAAACGGGGGTTCGTCTCCTTCATGCTATTTAACCATTTCAGGGGGGCATGGTCTGTCACCACCTGAAACGTGTTGCCCAATAAATAATATCTTAGGGCGTCTACAGCCCACTTTATTGCCAATGCCTCCTTTTCTATAGTAGCGTAGTTCTGTTCTCGTGGGAAGAGCTTGCGGCTCAAATAAACTATCGGGTGCTCCCCTCCCTCTGCCTGTTGGGACAGCACTGCCCCCAAGCCTCTTTCTGATGCATCCGTTTGCAGTAGGAAGGGCTTTGAAAAATCTGGGTGGAACAGGACCGGGGCTTTAGTAAGCTGGTCCTTCAGTGTCCTGAAAGCCACCTCACAGTCCGCTGACCATTGTACCTTGTTCGGCTGGGTACTTTTCGTGAGGTCAGATAGAGGGGCTGCAATGTCCGCAAAACCGGGGATAAACCGGCGGTAGTACCCCGCAAGCCCCAAGAACTGGCGTACCTGCTTTTTGGTTGCGGGTGTCTTGCACTCCTGCACGGCTTTCACTTTGTCCACCAGCGGTCGTACTGTCCCTTGCCCGACCGTGTACCCCAAGTAGGTTACTTCCCGGCGTCCCAGCTGGCATTTTCGCGGGTTGGCTGTGAGGCCGGCCTCCTTCAGGGACTTCAATACGGCTTCTAAATGCTGCAGATGGGCCGTCCACGTTGGGCTATAGATCACCACGTCATCTATATATGCGGCTGCGTAGGCGTGGTGGGGCTGTAACAATCGGTCCATTAATCGTTGGAACGTGGCCGCTGCCCCATGCAGTCCGAATGGCATGGTCACGAATTGAAACAGGCCCCATGGTGTAGGGAAGGCCGTCTTCTCCTTAGAGGCTGGTGTCAGCGGGATCTGCCAATACCCTTTCGTCATGTCCAGGATGGAGAAGTATTCCGCTTGGCCGAGCCGTTCCAAGAGCTCCTCGGTTCGGGGCATCGGGTAGGCATCGAACCGCGAGATGGCATTCACTTTTCGAAAATCGATGCAAAATCGCGTCGTGCCGTCTGGCTTCGGGACTAGAACTATGGGACTCTTCCACTCACTATGAGATTCCTCCACCACTCCCATCTCTAGCATGGTCTGGAGTTCCCGCTGGACTGTTCCCCACATCTTCCTAGGGAGGGGCCTGTGTTGGTCTCGCACCTTATGGCCTGGCCGGGTAGCGATGTGGTGATGCGTGGTGCGGACGCGGCCGGGTCGAGTGGAGAAAAATGGCTCGAACCTCTGGGCCACTCGCTGTAATTCTCCCCGCTGTACTGGACTCAACTCGGGGCCCATCGTTACCTGAGCCTCCCCCTGGAGGTCCTCTACGGCTGGCCCGAGCTCTGGATCCGGGGGATATGGGGTGACCAGTAGTCCTTCGGCGGTCTTCCACTCCTTCAAGAGGTTGATGTGGTATAATCGTACCTCTCTCCTCCTCCCCGGCAGCCTCACTTCGTAGTCCACCGTCCCTATTCGCCGGACCACCTCGAACGGGCCTTGCCATCGGGCCAATAGCTTGGACTCTCGAGATGGCAGCAGGACGAGGACGTGGTCCCCCGGTTCAAAGGAGCGGAGTTTGGCCCCTCGGTTGTAATAGCGGGCTTGGACCTCCTGCGCCTGTAGGAGGTTAGCCCTGGCAAATTCCCCTACCTTCCGCAGGCGTTCCCGCAGCTGTAAGATATAGGGTACTGTCCCTTGGACACGCGATTCTTGTTCTTCCCAACTTTCTCGTAAAAGGTCGAGTATTCCCCTCGGCTGTCGCCCATATAGGAGCTCGAATGGGGAGAAACCCGTTGACGCCTGGGGGACCTCCCGAATGGCAAATAACAAGGCTGGTAGGAGCTTGTCCCAGTGTCGAGGGTCCTCAGCCACGAACTTACGCAGCATCGTCTTTAGCGTTTGGTTAAAACGCTCCACCAGGCCGTCTGTCTGGGGATGGTAAACCGTCGTCCTCAGAGGGTGGATGTTCAGTAGCCGCGATAGTTCTGCCATCAGCCGGGACGACACATTGGTCCCCTGGTCGGTCAGGATCTCCTTCGGTATCCCTACCCGAGCAAACAGTTTAAAAAGTTCTTCGGCAAGAGTGCGGGCGGTGGTATTACGTAGGGGAACCGCTTCTGGGTAACGGGTGGCATAGTCCACCACCACCATGATGTATTGACAGCCTGAGCTGGCCTTTTCTAGGGGTCCCACCAGGTCCAACCCGATCCTTTCAAAGGGGACCCCTATCACGGGCAGGGCCACCAGGGGGGCTTTCGGCACCCCCTTTCTACTGGTGAGTTGGCACTCGGGGCAGGATTCACAGAAGGCCCTCACGGCGTGGTGTATGCCCGGCCAAAAAAACCTCATCCCTATCCGTTGCAGGGTCTTTTCTCGCCCGAGGTGGCCAGCCCAAGGCAGCCGGTGCGCCAGCCGGAGTACGGCGTTCCTAAACCTGTGGGGGACCAGGAGCTGCCAGATGTCTTCCCCCGTCTGGGGTTCCCGGACCACCCTATATAGCCGATCTGCCTTCACACAGAACCGAGGGCCTTGGGGCTTACGGGGATCTTGGCTGGTCCCCTCCCCTGGGTCCTGTACCTGCTCCCAAGCTCGACTCAGGGTCTGGTCTTCCCTTTGCTCTCTCATAAAGTCGCCCTCTACTTCTAGGGTTTCGACTTCCTCCCCCCAGGCGGGGTGGTCTCCCTGGTTCGGTGGCAAGCCCGCCGCTGTTCCTGAGTTCGGCCTCTCCTCCCCCCTTAGACTCTTGCCTTGGGCGGCTTCCTCCAGGTCGTGTGGGGAGGTGCCCCGCCCTGGCACTGACTGCTGGCCCCACTCCCGCAACACCCGGCCTAGGCCTCTCCAATCGCGGCCTAATATCACGGGGTAGGCGAGCGTCGGGACCAACCCCACGCTATAGACCCCCACCTCCTGGCCATCATCTAGCCGCACCCATGCTGTCGGGTACGCCCGTACGTCCCCGTGTACGCACAGCAACCGGATGGGGCCCCCGGCTGGCTCTGGCTCAGATATTAGGTCGGCCCTAACTAGGGTCTGGCTGCACCCTGAGTCCACCAGTGCCACCGTGGGGTTCCCTTCTACTCTAAGTCTCACCACCATTTTAGCAGGGTCCGTTGGCCCCCTACCAGGCTCGGCAATCGGCGCTTGCCCAAAGGGGCAGACCCCGGGGGGCACCGCCCTTCCCTGGGCCCCCAACTGACTCGCGACCTCCCGCTCCCATCGGTCCTGTCGCTCTTGTAGGCCTGCCAACTGCCTCCGCAGTTCGGTCAGGTCCCCTTCATACCGCTGCCGCCAGGTCAGCAACCCCGGTTTCTGTCCCCGGGGTCCTCGCGGCCCGCATCTACCAATCCCCTTTGCCAGCCCCTCTGTCCAGGGGCGGGGTCGCGTGCCCACGTTCTCCACCATGTGTCGGGGGGCTCGCCCCTGTCTTGGGGTTGCCACCCCCATCCGGGGCCTAACTCGGCCCGTCTGGGCCTAGCCCTCAAAGTACACTGCCCCTCTCGTAGGGGAAATACGGCCCACTGGCCTAGTCCCAAAGTACAATGCCCCTGTGCTAGGGGAAATACGACCTCCCGGCCTAGTCCTCAGTTTGCAGGCCCGGAGGCCTAGTCCTCAGTTTGCAGGCCCGGAGGCCTAGTCCACAAGTTGCAGGCCCAGAGGCCTAGTCCACAAGTTGCAGGCCCAGAGGCCTAGTCCACAGTTTGCAGGCCCAGAGGCCTAGTCCACAGTTTGCAGGCCCAGAGGCCTAGTCCACAGTTTGCAGTTTGTTACCCTGCTCCCACGTGTCAGGGTCTCAGGCAGCAGGGGTAGGGGGGCCCGGGCCCTCCCTCTCCACCGGACCCCGACCCAGGGCCCTAGTAGTTTCGGGCGGTTCCCACCACCGGCTCGGCGGGGGCTCCTCCCCGCAACGCCCCGAGCCCTCAGGGGCTTCTCCAGCTCCCTGCCCTGGGCCGCTTCCTACCCCCTGCTCGCAGCCTGCCGCGGTCCCACCTGTCGGCGCCGGTCGATGGGCTGTAGTGGTCCTCCCCCCGGCAGCTGCAGAGTTGGTGGGGTCCGTTCCAGCACTCGGGTCGCGGGTGGTCGGTCGGCGGCTCCGGCGTTGGGGCCGAGCCCGGCAGAGGCCCGGCAGCAGCACGCTCAGCTCCCCTGGCGACTCCCTCTCTGGCCAGTGGTCGCTAGCTCCTGCTCGGGTCGCAGTCTGCCCTTTCTGAGCAGGCCAGCAGCCTTTTATACCTTGGCTCCCTTTGGAGCATGCCCAGTAGGGCTGTGTGGGTGGGGCCCTCTCCGCCCCAGGCCCCAGGTGGTTTCCCTGGGCCTGAGTGCGGGGCGGGGCCGCCCCGTCACATAGGGACTTATAGGTTTGTTCTTAAGTTGAATTTCTATGTAAGTCGGAACTGGCTCCAGATTCAGCCGCTGCTGAAACTGATCAGCGGCTGACTACAGGAAGCCCTAGGCAGAGTTGCTCTGCCCCCGGCTTCCTGGAATCAGCCGCTGATCAGTTTCAACAGCGGCTGAATCTGGACTCCTGGGACAGAACAGCTGGGGGACTTCTGGGTAGGTCCCCGCAGGACCAGCCCAGCAGCTCTACCCCAGGCGTCCCGCAACAAAAGCCTGGTCTTCTGGGGGGGAGGGGCGGCGCACTAGCTGCGCCCCCTCCCCCCCCCCCAGCAGACCAGGGAGACCCGAGCAAAGTCGCGGAGGTGCAGAGGTCCTGCCGCCTCTGCTGCTTTGCTCCTGTCTCCCTGCTGTGCTGGGGAGTCCCCCCCAGCACACCAGGGAGACCCGGAACAGCTTTTCTCGCCCCAGAGGACGCGGTGGCGGGACCGTTGCGCTCTGGGCGGTCCCGCCGCCCGCGAGCTCTGGGGCGAGAAAAGCCCCGACGTAAGTCGGATCCGCTAAGTCGGGGACTGCCTGTATCATGGACTGAGTGGCTGCCATTTACTAGATTAAATGAGAAATTACCTATTCCTCAGTTCCCATTCCCAAGTTAAAGATGCTCCGAGGGACTAGTATAACACCAAAACAATATGTTCTGCTGTTCTCCACTTGGCAGACAAGGAGATTTTCCGGCTGGGTGACTTAATCTGCCAGTTTTAAGACCAGCACAGTTGATTAATGAAAAATGCTGTCCTAAGCCCTTTCCTTTCCCAGTTGTTCCTTGAAATTAGATGCCTTTACTACTTCAGGCAATGCCACGTGCCTCGCGTTTTATTAAGAGATCCAGATGAACTAAGAGATACTTTTCTTTTGCACTGGGATCAAGAGTTTATATGCCTTTGCTCTGTATTGGATTTGCCATACTTGAAACAAATTTTTTTCTGCCCTTTCTGTTTTCTCACTGTGCCAGATATTTTGTGCAAAAATAATCCTAAATGGCTATAGCTACTTTTAGCTGGATGAAGCACATAACAGCTGAGACACATACGGAATGACTATAAAATATCAGACTGGTTCACTTGCATATAATAAAATGATAATTGTATATTTGAAGCAATCATATAAAATACATACATAATAGTCAGTCAAGGTTTAAAGTTGAACTGTCTTTCTTCCGTAGGACTGCAGTATCTGTTCATTTGATGGAGTGGTCTCCTGATGGTGAATACTTTGCAACAGCTGGAAAGGTAAGGACAAATGGCTCGCTAAGTCTCCAAGTGGGATGATGAAAAGCTTCAAGCTCAATGATTAAAAAATGCCAAAATCCTGGAATGTGTGCAAAGTTGTAGCCTTAGTTAAGCAATTTAAAAAAAAATTCCTAGTGCATAATGTTGACATCTTTTTTTGTAGAAAGCTTTTGTTTTACCAGAATGGATTTTTGCTGATTATATTGCAATTGACATGAAAATATAGATCACTCAGCTCAATTTACAGTCAAATGTTTCCCTATCTGTGTCAAAGAATGGTGGTAAAATTACTAGTCCATTCTGAATGAAAACAAACACAAACTTAAGCTGCCACCAAAAACTAAATATCTAAGGGCATGTCAACACAGCGGGGCCAGAACCGAAATAAGCTATGTAACTTAAGCTACGCAATTGACGTAGCTCAAGACAAAGCTGTCTACACAGCAGGAAGTCCAAGAAAGAGCGTTCTTCCTCCGACTTCTCTTACTCCTTGTAAAATGAGGGTTACAGGAGTTAAGAAGTCCTCCAGCTTGACATTATTTCAACATAATGTTGAAATAACTTCTTGCTGTGTAGATTCAGATTGTTATTTTGGAATAATGTCAGTTACTCCAAAGTAATGCTGCCGTGTAGACATAACCTAAATAATTAGCAGTTTCAAATGTACAGTGAAGATAGAAATCCAAATTCCATTCTTATCGTCCATTTCAGTATTTATATCTTTCTCAAACTGCTTTGGGGATTAAATTTTCATGTAGCTATTCATTTTTATTTCATCTAATGTCCTGTCACTGCAGTTATGTTCTTGAGTGTCCATTCTTATAGTTCAGCATTTGGTATAACACATCACTAAAGAAAGCGACAAATTTTAGACGAAATTTAGGAATTCGTTTTTTATTTACTTCGATGCTTCACTCTTCTCCTTAATGGTTACCTTGAGTCATCAGTGTTACACCTTGGTTCGGTGATGTGGTGGAAGCCTCAAAGGTTAAAGCCGATTACCCAGTGAAAAGTACTGGATGATGGTGTAAAACAAATGATTTTTATTAAGTGGAATGATTTTTTTTATCAAAGCTAACAATTAGCAAATGTGTGTTTTTTTTTTTTTTTAAATTAGCAATTGCCTAATGCTTTTACAGGGTAGAAAAGCTTGGGCATAATTATACTTAACTGATTACAATTATTTGATTACAATTTACTTATATTAAATCACTATTCCTAATTCGCTTAACGCAGCGCAGCATACAAATGAAAAATACAAAAAACAAAGCTAAAATAATAACAATAAGAGAGGCTACCCACAGCTAATCCTTCTAATGTTTCTTTAGGACAGCAGGCAGAGTTAGTCATTGATTTTTGCTGTTACAGGTTAACAACTCCTGGGTTTTTCTTCTAACACTTGTACCTAGACTAAAACATAACACTATCACAAAACATAAAATTACACTATCTATACAATGCAACTTGCTTATACCTTCCAAGATTACAAGATATGATTAATACAACTTAACTACTGACTAAGCTAACAATTGATAGATTTAAGTAATACTTACAAATCCAGCAATAATAACAACATGAAGACACACACAAACTCAGGACTCGCGCACCCTTATCTTTGACTCGAAGGGTGGGGAAGGCAGCTTCAGGGTGATCAATCCTTCAGCTGGGCAAAAAAAAATGTGCCCTCAATACACGGAACCTCCGTCGAACAAAGGGATTGAGGGTCTTTTATAACATAACCTGATATCCGGTACCTTATTAGGGTCAGTTCCTTGGCCGGGCCTGATAGGCTGGTAATGAGGTAACATGAAATACTGCCCTATAGGATTTTTCATGATGCCTGCCTGATGGCCCCGTGGACAGTGCTGGGTGTGGGCATGGTCAGTGTGCATGGCAGTTGCGTCTTATCTCCCTATGCCTACCTCCCTGCCTTCAAGGACTGGTCAAGAGAATCTTATTTATCTCTTGCAGCTGTGTTCTATTTTTTCATGCTCACCTCCCTGTTCTATGATGCCTACAAAGCTAAATCCCGTTTTACAGAAAGCTGCATTGTGCTTCCCATGCTTCTCTGAGTATCTCACAGTCTGGGTTTTCTGTGAGGGGCCTTGTGTGGCAGGATGGGCGATATGCGAAGGCCATGGACAGAAAAAGCCTGCTTTACAACAATCAGTATGGTGGTTATGTTACTGTTATAGACTTGTGTGTATGATATCACTAGAAAGTATCCACACTAGTATAAAAGGCCTCAGAGAGATAGTCACATTAAAATTTAAAAATGAGTAGTTGGCACCTAAGGGACTAACAAAAATATATAGAATCACGAGCTTTCATGGGTAAAACCCACTTGATTAGATGAATTGGAGTGGAAATAATAGCAAACCATATATAAATAGAAGCTTCAGGAGGTAGCTGAGTTAGTCTGTACAGAAAAAACAACAACAAATGGTCTGGTAGCACTTTAGACTAACAAAACATGTAGATGGTATCATGAGCTTTTTAAACAGCAGAAGTACCTGTAAGTTGTAGGACCCTTGTTAATGAGACTAATTAAGTGGACTGTATGTGTCCCATTCATAGCTTTTGATGTGGAAATGCACATGTTAGAGGCAAGAGAGATTGGCTTTGTAATGCTCCAACCAGTTAATGTCTTTAATCAAGCCTAGGGTAACAGTGTCAGATTTGAAGATGATGTCCACTGTAGCATGTTTGTTTGTGATTAGAAAGTGATCAAAGCTAGGCTTTGAAAGTCTTATTCTTTGCATGTCTCCATCTGTTGTGCATATAGATTTACGCATATAAGATTCCCTGACTACATAATCACAGCAGATGGTACCAGAAGCACATACTCTGTGTCAGAAGAGGATTCTATTTAGGTTGTGATATATTGCTCTATCAGATTTATAGTCTTAATCATAACTTTTAACATTGGTGCCTGCCAAGCATTTTTGTTTGTCCTGCTTGCACAATGAATGGTCAAGCATATTTTTATCCTTTTTTTGGAATTTTATCTTTTAGCTGGGCAGTGAGAGATCTGTATTTTTTTTTATATAAAATCTTGATTTCTTTTCGTGATGGGCTGGACAAAGCTGACCCTCCCACTGGAGGCCTTTCAGCACCCTGGCCAGCAGCAGCAGGAGCAGTGGAGAAGTCCTCCAAGCTGGGTAGAGGAGCAGCCCTTGTGGCAACCAATCAGGGTGCAGCAGCCTGATATAAAAGGAGCTGCTAGGCCAGGGCTAGGCAGTTTCTTCCTGGAGCTCAACCCTAGCAAGCCTCAGGGCTGACTGGGGAAACCTCAGAACTTTGGACAGCTCTGAGTCAGAGCTGCGCAGCGTAACTGGACAGAGCCTGGTCCTACGGCTGGAAGCTTGCCAAGAAGCCAGGGCAACCCAGCCAAACACAGAAAAGGGATTCAATCCCAAGACCCTAGAGAGGGGTTGAATGGAGCAGCATCCTGGGGAAGTGGCCCAGGGACATGAGAGTGACTGTGGACATAGAAACTTAAGCAGGTAACTGCTATTTAGGGTCCACTCCACAAAAGGCCTCAGAGGGTCCACTCCACCCTCTTTGCAAAACACACCTGAAACAAGAGGGTAAATGAGGCCGGATCTACGTCCACTGCTTGGACATTGACTCACCCCAGATGGGCAAGTAAAAGACTGTGAGACTTCCCTCAGCCACCTGGGGGCACTCAACTGAAGGGCAGAACCCGTTACACTTTTCATTTTCTACTCCCTACATCAGTTGGTCCTGCAACTGAGAGAGTTATTCTCTTACCATAGTGTACTTGTGTCCACCACGTCTTTACCTTATTAGACACTATGCAAACTTATTTGTTTCCCCAAATCATGCACAAGTACTCTTTCTTCTGGCTTCCACGCTTTTTCTTTTATTCTGTGTAATCATCTCTACTTCTCTCTTTGGGTTTCTTCCATTGCCATTTTCAAGCCTGTTCATATTATTCTTGTATTTGTGTGTTGTCTTCTGTTTGAGCTTTTCAGCTGCTTTCATTATCTTCCAAATCCCTTTATAAAATTAATATCTAATAGAAATTATTTTTTCTTTGTTCTCTCTCCCCCTTATTTTTAATTGTTTGCCACATCTTCTTTTGTCTGTTTTAGGGAGTATTTCTTACTAAGAAATAAGCTTTGAATTTGTTGCTATGTATTGGGTGCCAGATGTTTAGCTAGTTGTAAACTGGTGAATTATGCAAGTTAGATCTCTTTACTTCTTCCAGACATTACAGCAGCTTCCTTTACTTTTTAAAATGGTTGATCACAAATAAACTGTCAGCCACATTTTACCCATGTCATTTTGATATTTGCAGTCCACCATATAGATGTACTTTATTATATAATTTAAAAACATAAAATTATTATAGTAAATTATTTAAGTCTCTCTTGGTATTAGTCAGAATTTCAATTTAATTAACTGTGTCACTAGACATACATCACCGATCTAACTTGATCCATATTTTTGGGATTCCTTGTGGTGACATTTTTATTTGTAGTGTGTTCATCCTGTGTGTGTTTTTGTTTCTTTGCCCAGGATGATTGTCTCTTAAAGGTATGGTATCCTATGACTGGGTGGAAGTCATCTCTTCTACCACAAGAGAGTGAAGAGAAGAAAAAAAGTGCATCTCCTGTTTACTTTTCCTTTGTGTATTTGGCACATCCTCGAGCGGTGACAGGATTTTCATGGCGTAACACTAGCAAGTACATGCCCAGGTTAGAAAGTTCCTAGAAGAAAACTTGACCAAAATTTTCAAGTGTGGATGTTTAAAGTTAGGTTCCTAAATAGGTACATGAATAAAAATAGCTACATTTTTCGGCAGTGATAAGTATCAGCATTTCTCATTCTCTTCTTGGCCACGTTTCTAATAGACCATGTCTATTATTGTACCCAGGAATAAATTAAGGCACCTTAATTGTAGATGCCCAAATTTAATAATTTTGTCCATTGTCTTTGTGATAGTTTAAATATACTGTACTGATGTATTCAAAAGTAATGCTTAAGGATGTACACATATAATTCCAGCTTCAGAGAGTTATAATTGTTATTTAATCCACTCATCTAGTATTTTCCCTACGTCTTTTGGAATTAACATACATTTTCATTGAATTATAGGGCCCCAATTCTGCAAATACTTACGTACATCTCACCTGTAATTTATCACACCTGAATTCAAACTAACGTGCTCTCTCTGCCCTTCAAACATGTGCATAGCCCCATTGACTTCATTGGGACTACTTATATGCTTCAAGATAAGCATGTATGTAAGTATTGGCAGGACTAGCAATTTCTTACTAAGATTTTAAAAGTATCAACTTTTCGGTACATTAAAATAGTAGCAAATCATGATTATAGGTTTCCAAATGTTTAGACAACCACTGTCAGTCACATAATTGCATATGAATGTAAGAAGATCTAATACAGGGAGCTGAAAAGTTTTTGAGGCCAGCTCCCTAGCTACAGTGAGTGAGCGAGTGAGTCAGAGAGATTGATTGTGAAGAAGGTATCCAGAAGTCAAGTGGTGATATAGCCCTTCTAAAATTATAAGAAACTATATGTATAGATTTAAAATACAGATCTTAAATTATATTTCAAAATATTTTGGAATGAATTTTTTTGCTTACTTCTGGGACCTAAGTTCAGTACCCTAAATATTAAGTTGACATTATAGTCATGAGAGCTGGGGAATATTAGCTCCTTGGCTTGTTTAGAGTAGTCACCATTGAAATTTATATATATATATATATATATATATGTATGTGTGTGTGTGTATGTGTGTGTATATATATATATATATATATATATATATATATATATAAAAAACATATATAGTGCTGAGTTAGTGATGTCATCACCTGTTACAGAGGGAGCACAGTGTGATGGATTGGGCTCAGTGGTATGATCAGCACACGGGTGACCCTTGAGACTGTCACCTGATGTGCTGATCATACCACTAAGCTCATCAACCTGCACTCTGGGGTGCTCCATCACTATGTCCTGCTGGGACAGAAACTCTGGTCTACGCCAGAAAAGGCACAGAGTTGGGGTAACGGTCCCCTAGCAGAGTAACACAGACACTGATAACTCTGGGATAGCTCAGCTACAGGAACCTGACAGCATCCCCCCCCCAAAAAAACGGTTTTACACAGAGAAAGCTCAAAGCTCACTTTCTTTATCATTGAGAGAGGTGCACAGTTGTTGCTTCCCCCTCACCCCAATACCCGCCCATAACAGTCATTTACACGGTTTGACAATAAACAGAAGTAATTTTATTGAGTATAAAAAGTAGGATTTAAGTGATTGCAAGTGAAAACAGACAGACAAAGCAAGTTACTATTCTAAAATAAACAAAACAAACCAGTTAAGCCCAGTGTTCCTTCTAACATTTTAGGCAGGTTGAATTTTCTTTTGTGTGGGTTGAAATTTCTTATATGCACCACCAAGATTGAGATTGTATGTGGATGTGCAGTGTGTCCCAGTACAAACAAAAAACCTAGGGACAAATACATATTTTAAACAGTCCATAGGTATGGAAGACAATATATTAAAACAAGAGATAATTAACAAGGAGCAATGCTTAAAATGTTTAATATGAAATCAAATGAAGAAAATTAACACTACCTTTGGAGTACATGTATTATCGTCTTATCTAACAGCTCAAGCTAATAAACACACCAAAAGGGGCCATGCTGCAAATAACTATATAAATACATCAAAGACATGGCCATTAAGTAAAAGTCTAAAAAATATGCACAGCTGTAAGATGCTAAACAAATCTGAGTAAACTAGAAATAGTCATGCTCTCCTTGATAATATTCATACAATATTTACTGACACTAGAAAGGAGAGTGAAAGGCATTCACTCAGGCTTATACACTTTCTCTGGTTAATGTTTAAGATCCATGCTATGCAAATGAAACAGATCTTTAAAACAGATACAAATCCTGATTTGAAACTTCACCTTGTGTGCGTTGCTAACTCAGAAGCCCCCAGAGCATTTGTCCAACTCCAATTGAAAGCCCAAACAAATTAAACAAGATCCATGGTAAAGTTATTCCAGTTTTAACAATTTACTGTGTACTAACTGGTGACACAGGATTTTTAAAAAATCATCAGAGTTTGCAGATATCTACAACACTAAAAAAAAATTGTTAAAAGAATCCTTTCCTTTCTAACTATAAGCCATTAACACCTATGTAAACTTTGTTTGAAATGTAATCATGCAAATGTCATGAGCTAGACCTTTTGTTCCAATATTCAAAAGCAGCGTAAAAGCTTTTATCCAACCTTAAATTTTGGAGCCACCCCATATAGCGCGTCCCAGCCCAGGAGAGAATCCTATGTCTGCATCCCAGTTAGGGCTACTGTGCTGAAACAGATAGGGTTTGACTCTTGCTCCCTGCATCCCAGATGGAAACAAGTAAAGACACCCCAAACAAACTCTCCTCTGTCCCCATCTCACTGCACAGATGCCAGCTCCATTCCCCATTTTCCCCATTTTCCCCACCTACCCCATGCAGTCGGCTGACTCTTTCCCAGACCAGGAAGCTAGAGGATTGTGCTGGGTTTCCTCATGAGAAGCTGCAGGCAAACCCCGCTGCTGTAATCAAATCATTGTAATCATACCTCTCCCTTCCCGTACTTATTATACACTCCAAACTCCCCTCACCTCTGGCCCCTCCCATTTCAGCTATGTACTTACTCCCTCTCTCCTCTCCCTCCCTCCCTCCCTCCCAGCATGCTCGTTTGTTGTCTGGAGCAGGGAGCTTCTGCTGCTGAGGGTGCCTCTCCCCAGCCAAGAAGCTCTCTGTGGCTGTGTCCAGACTCAGGGGTTTTTTCGGGAAAAATAGCCTTTTTCCGAAAAAACTTCACCTGCGTCTAGACTGCAGCCGCGTTCTTTCGAAATTAAATCGAAAGAACGTGGCTTTTCTTTCAACGGCGGTAAACCTCATTTCACGAGGAAGAACGCCTTCTTTCGAAAGTGCTTCTTTCGAAAGAAGGCGTTCTTGAATGTAAATAGGGCTTCTTCGAAAGAGAGCATCCAGACTCACTGGATGGTTTCTTTCGAAAAAGCGGCTTGCTCTTTCGAAAGTTCCGCGTGCAGTCTAGACGCTCTCTTTCGAAAGAGGCTCTTTCGAAAGTATCTTTCGAAAGAGGCTCTTTCGAAAGAGGCTTGCAGTCTAGACATAGCCTGTGAGGCAGCCTTAAGCCTCTGGGGTGGGAGGGTGGGAAGCTTATTTAGCAGCTGCAAGGCCATCCTGCTGCACAGCTAATAGGGAACATGGGTTAAGCCTAATGCATTAAGAGATTGTTACAGATCATATTTCTTACCCTAGTCCTTATTTCAGGTAAAATCCTTGAAGCTGATCTTTTTTACTAGTCTGGATCTAACAACTTTTTGTGTATCTTAGTGTGGGCAGGCAATTTTCAAAAGCCTGCAGAAGGCTATCATTGATTGCTTCCCATCCCTTAAGTAGAATTTCTTTTGTTTCATTGTCCCCATCCCAATGGAAAAAATACCAAATTCAAGATGAATTCCTGCACCAAATGGCATGATTATGTGTTTTTGTAGGACCAACCACAGTTTGGGCTTAGAGGAAAAAATAAATCCATTTCAAGATCATTGTTTTGAGCACCAGGCTATTAAATCCCTTAAGTACCACTAATGGCTCTCACTAGAATACCTCTATTAATAAAACACATTTCTGTTTAATATTTCTAACTTTACATAAAAATGATATAGGCTCACAAATAGAATATACACAATCAGGGGATCACAGTCTCTTGAATGATAGGTTACTTGCCCTGTTTTGCATAAAGTATATTTGAATTATGCATATTTATATTTATAAGAGATTTCCTTAAAATATGGAGGCATAGCATCACACACAGTATTTTAAAGAGTGAAGTGGTGCAACCCTTATTACATGGGTGAAGCAAGAAATCTTACTGACATCAGTTTGCCTACCCTTGAAAGTACAGTAAAATCTGATCTAAAAGGTGATCTGATCTACATTAAGTGTAGGAAGTACAAGTATAAACTTTTCCTTCAGGAAATGTTATTACAGCATTAGTAGGAAAATCCGTGAGATGAATAGTTAAACTCACTTTAAATCTATCCTATCTGTTTTATAAAGAACAGAGAGGTAGCCGAGTTAGTCTGATCTTGGTAAAACAAAATAAGCAGTCATGTAGCACTTTAAAGACTAATAAGATAGTTTATTAGTACTTTATTATTTCTTTAGTAACATAATATATATTAGGGATGTTAAGGGGGGGATTTAACTAATAGAGTAGTTGATTAATCAAGTAGTTGATAAAAATTCAATCAGTAGGCAGCCCAGCTTGCACCAGGTGCAGGACCAAACCCCGTTGTGGCTCTGCAATTTAAAAGACAGTAGGAGCCAGGAAGCCTGCCCCCTTGTACCTACTACATTTCAAATTGCAGAGCCTCAGCGAAGTTTGGTCCCAGTGCAAACCAGGACTGAGCTGGGCTGCCTGCCCACCAGGCTCCTACTACACTTTAAATGCAGCAACTACTATCAGCTGCATTTCTGTTGGTAATATACAATTTACCATTTAGCTAGCATATTTTAAATGTTACCACCCTTGTAAACATACTTTAGCTCCAAACACCTTCCATGAAGCATATGATAACTGCTTAACACTAGTATGTTTTTGTATTTTCAGTTTTGTAATTGTACTTCAATACACATGAGGTAATTCTGATATGTTTATTTTCAGGGGATCTGTCTGTAATGTGCTACTTACTTCATGCCATGATGGTATCTGTCGGCTATGGTCAGAGACTTTATTACCAGATGATAGTCTTCTGGGTGAGCAGATCTGTGAGACTAGCTCTTCCAGCATTAGCAGCAGCCTGTTGCATTCTGGACGGCAAAAAGACAGAATACAGCATGCTCTAGAGGTACTGTTAAATATTTATGTTAATTATTTTTTATTTCCGTATTTAACATTTTGGGTATGTAAAATTAAGGGATTTGGAAAACTGAAATTAAATGCTATCCAGCTTGTAAAAGTACACAGTAGATTAGAGTGTAGCAATCTGAATTCTTTCTCCTACTCCATTCACAATAAATCACCCAAAGAGAAAGAGTGACAACTTACCGAATTGAGAATAAAACTTTTAAGACTCATATGAAAAATAGAATGAATTTGCTTCCTCTTCAGCTGAGTATAGAGTTGTTAGCACAGATGATATTAAATAGTGTACACTAAATGGTTTCATTCTGGCTGGAGAATGAGACTCCATACCAATAAAAACATCCTTGGAAATCAAGAATTGACATATTATCTTGAACCCATGTAAGGAAAATATTCTTATCCTTATTAAGATTAGATAATTAGAGACTCATTGTTTTAAAAAAAAATCTGCTCATTGAGTTTTCATTGCCACGCCTACTAAGAAGATGTTTTAGTATAGGGGAGGCTTTTCAGTATCCAGGTAAAATGTGTGCTACCAGTATAACCCTTTTTCTTTTGGTCTGTAAAGATGTGTCTGCACAGCAGTGTGATAATAATGTAGTGCGCATCTTGTCAGGGCTGATCCCCACTCTGACATTCCGAATACAGAAGGTATCCCCACAAAAGTCCTTTAAAAAATATACCTTGTCTACTTTACTTACAAAAACTCTCCAGAGTCACAGATGTACCGACTTTTGGAGGTTAGCTGCCACCATCAAGTGATTCTCCCCCCCCCCCAAAAAACGGGACAAACGCTTGAATTCTCCCCCGGGGAACCCCAAGCTCCTTTACTATGAGAGAGCTTGAAAAACAGGAAAAGAGAAAAGCAAACTGCAGTCTCTGGTAGCTGACCTCCAGTCTGAGGCATGCAGACAGACACAGATAGACCTGTTGTTACCTTCCAGGATATAAGAATCAAATCATCACCTTAAAAAGTGATTTTTATTACAAAACAAAAGATCTTGAGAAAGCATACTTGATTGCTAGGTGTTACAGAGCAACTAAGGAAAACAAATTAAAAGACAGAAAATGTCTGGGAACAATTCTAAGATGGTGAATGGAGGAAGGGAAGCATAAATTCACACAGACAAGTCCAAACCAAACCACAAAATAAAGAAAATACTCTTGATTGTGACTAGATTCACTCTTTTCCCTTTATTTACTCACAATCCCTTTTTGGTTCACTCCACTTCCATGCCCTGAATTCCTTGGAGGCATGGTAGTCCTGTCTGGATTTAAATCCATTCTGTGCCTCTCAACTCCTGGTTTAAATCTCTCACACAAAGAAAGCAGGCAAGGTCCCTTATACAATTCAAATTTCAGCACTTTATTCTTATTGGTTCTTCTGGCTTCCTGCCAACATCCTTGCTAGCTACCTGAATTTTACCCCTTAGTAACCGGGTGCTAGCCAGCACTCCTCCTATCCATCATAGCATCTACACAGCAAGCCCATTATTTCAAAATAAATTTGAAATAACAGGCTTCTTACTCCGACTCCTGTAAACCTCGTAGTATGAGGAATAAGAGAAGTTGGGGGAAGAGTGTACTATTTTGAAATAACTGCTGTGTAGACAACTCCAAAAGTTGAAATAACCTATTTCGACTTAAGCTACACAATTAGCAAAGCTCAGGTTGCCTAGCTTATTTCGAGTTTAGCCCTGCTGAGTAGGCATTCCGTCAGTGATCTGAAAAAAGTGCATAGTTTTACAATATCAGAAAACCTACATGCAGGGTCATCACATCTTAGGTACTAGGACGCAATAAAAGCATCAGGATTTGCATAGATATATACTCATGAATCAACTTCACAATGCATAGTTTTATGTTTAAATGTGATTTTTTTTCTCTTAACTATTTCAGACACTTCACCACTTGAAAAATATGAGAAAAGGACAAAGAAGATCTTCCATTCTTATTACCCACACAGAATTATTGCCTGATCAACAGGGTTCTCATGAAGTTCAGCGTCATATTTCACATCATGCTAATGCACTCTGTCACTTTCATATAGCAGCAAGCATTAATCCTACCACAGGTGAAATGCAACTTTTTTTTTAAATGCCCAATAATAATTTATCCAAAATGAAAATATTAGGAGGTGGTATTTGCGTAGTGCTTATGGTTTGCTCTTCTTTCTTGAATACTGCCCATAGCAAACATACTATTTCACTAGTCTTTAATGATCAGAGTCTTGCAGGACACACAGCACTTGAATTTCAAATGTAAAAACCTAAATAAACACTCTTTCCCGTACTTTTTTAAGAGTAATTTTTTTGGTCATCTTTATACATAATAAAGAAGAAAAGAAAAAACTAAACAAGCCCAATACCCCACAAACCCAAGTGGCAGTCCAAGCATGTCCATACTGACACTGGAGTGTGATTTCCAGCTTAGGCAGATGTATGTGTGCTAGCTCTGATCAAAATCACATGCTAAAAATAGTGTAGTCGCAGCCACATGGGCAGCAGGGATAGGCTTGTCACACTGCATGCAATCCTGTCTGCATCCCTAGGTACATAGTAGAGGGTCGGGGGGAAGATAAGACCGGTGCAGTGCTATGTCTAGCACCTTTGTTCAATCAGAGATGGTGCAGGTATGTCTCCTCAAGCAGGGAATTTCACTTCCATCTCCAGTGCACATGTACCTTCATGTACGATGATAGGTGCTTTGCGGGGAATATGTCCATATACAAGCACAGCTTAGCATTGTTACCCATGAAACATATGCATCCTTAGTGGTGTGGACTTGAATGAAAGAGTTCTGTATAAGTTTTTAGCGAGTCACCACTCCCTCCGTTCATCTGGTGACACATCTTAGCCTAGTATAAAATGTGTTAAATGGGAGTCTCTTTAGCTGCACAAAATGTCAGTCCCCCATGAAATTCCCAAAACAAGTTTTTTTTCAAAATTAAGGTTAACTACTAACAATGTAGTTACTTATCATATTTACAAAACCTCAGCACTTAAAACAAGGATCTATGTAGCTAAGGCCATAAATTACACACTGTCCACATACTAAACAAATATATTTTTCTTGTCAAATATTAAGAAATTCATCTCAACACAGCTACCTTAACTCTGACCCAAAATACATTATATTCCTATACCAATGTTCTCAAACTTTAAACACTAAACACAATTCTTTTGAAAAAGTAATTTTATAAGTTTACTGGGGGCTCGCTATGCTCACCAACCCCCCTCTTGGCTGGGGAGGGCCCGGGGCCGAGGTCGTCCCAGCCCCAGCTCTTCCCCACCCTGTGGCCACCGGAACCCTGACTCTTTCTCACCCCTCGTCCCCGCTTCCCCCCAGCCCACTCCATCTCTTTTTCCCCACCATCCCTGGCCCGCCCCGGCTTTTTCTTGCCTCTGCCTGTCCTACTCCCCACCAACCTGGGCCGGACCATGGTTCATCTGCCCTTGTGTTCTCCCTGATAGCCAGAGGGGCTGGGCCAAGGCCGCGCCAGCCCTGGCTCTCCCTCTGACCTATGGGGTGGGGGGGCAGGGGCACAGCTCCTGTCCACTGGAGCACCGGAGGGGCAGAGGCTTTGCAGCTCCTACCCCGAAGGCCCCCTTCTCCCCAGAGCACTGGGGAGGTAAGAAAGGAGAGGCTGCGTGGTGGCTCGTGGCTTCCACCCGCCCTCAGCCAGAGCACAGGGGAGGGAGGCAGGAGCAATGTGCTGCTCCAGCCTCATGCTTACTTGGAGGGCCACAGTGGGGTGCACTCATACACCCACTGCATATGGGCCTGGAGGGGCTGCAGCTGGTAGGACTGCAGGCGACGAGGCCAGTCAGCGGGGAAGCCTGCTGGCGAAGCTGGTAGCATGGTAAGAGGCCATTTCCGGCAGGAGGGGAGCAAGATTTGGAGTTGGGTGCATGGCGATGCAGAGTGACGTGATGACATCACTCTGCCATCCCACAGGAATTTTTTTTATCTAATATATAAAGGAGAATGTTTGTAAGTTTGTGTGCTAACTTGGACACTATAAGACCTACCGCAACCAAACTTTGCATGGGATAACCTTTCATTCAGGAGAAGGTTTTAAGGTACTCTTGGGCCCAAGCTCAAGCTGTAAAAATGAAAAAGTAACCTGCGGTGCTGCACTGCAGGGGCCGCCCCACCCACCCGAGATCCCGTGTTCACCGCCTGCGGCTCCCAGTGCCATCCAGGACTCGCCCCTTCCCGCCTGTGAGGTTACATAAGCAACCCTCTTTCCCGCCCCCGCGCTGGCACACAGTGTCCCGATCCCCATGTGCACAACGACTCGGGCATCTGCCCTGCTCCCCATGGCACCTGCAGCCCCGGGCACGAGTTGGGGTGCCCCTCCCGCATGTAACCTCCCATCTACCCGGGGTCACACCACCCCCCTATGGTCCCCCGGGGATGATGCAATCCTATATTTTACTCCCTATAGAAATCAGTGCAATTTTTCTACCATTCAAAAAAAGATAATGGACTACTGTTTTTCTACATTTTGTTCCTCCAGTGTCCTGAGCAATGCCGGTTAACTCCAGCGTGTGTGTGCGTGTGTGTGTGTGTGTGTGTGTGTGTGTGTGTGTGTGTGTGTGAGATTAACATAGCACGTTGAACCTCCAATGCAAGTCAGCAATACATGTATAATTTTACACATTCCGCATTATTCTTTTGATTTCAAAGAACACTTAAGTATGATACTAAAGCACTGTCAACCTGTAAATATATTAATAGAATATTTTCCATTTCACAGTGTCCCTGTAAGAAATATATAGATATGAAAGCAAAATAAAAATACATTTAAAATAACTTTTCAGTGTTAGAGTTATGTTAAGATTAATATTTGGCAGAAATTTTTGTGGCCAGCATATTTATTATGCTTGTTTTTAAATTATTCGGTTTTATAAATAATTTTAAACATAACCCCACCGTTTTTCATCTAGAGAAACTTAATAACAAAAGTTATAACTAGGTTTTGTTTATGGAATTAAAATTAAGCTAGTTTTCTTTCTTTATTTTATAAAAACCCATTCCTATTAATATATGCAAATTATCCATTGCTCTGTGTGTGTATAACTTGTTTTAGCTTACAAGTATACATTTATGAAGTTCTGTATTGTAGGTAGCTAATTTACATTTATTTAAGTTGTGGGTTTGGTGTGGATTTTTTAATTAAATTTTATTTTCACAGATATTCCATCAGTCTTAGCTGGAGCAGCTTTCAATGTAGATGAAGGAAATGGAGGCTTTGTGGTTCATTGGCTGAATAATAAAGAATTTAATTTTACATCCTCAATTGAAGTATTCATGCATCATCTAAGAAAACTTACTGAACAACAACCAGAACAAGATGCTGATGAAGCTGATCATGAAGAGGCGGAGGAAATAGAGGAGAAGGAGAGAGGCTTACATATGAAACTAGATCATGGTTAGTAATCTGGTTATTTTGTTAGAGTTACTCAGGCGAATGTAAAAATGAGTCCCATGGCACATTAGAAACTAACAAATATGTAGTATCATGAGCTTTCGTGGGTAAAACTCACTTCATCAGATGAGTTGGAATGGAAATAATAGTTATCTGTCAATTGTAGAGCCCATGTTAATTAAGCTAAGGCTGGATGTGAAAACTTTCAAAGCTTTTGATGTGAAACTGGCAAAAAGCAGGCGAAATTGGATTTTTAGAGTGTTAACCAGTCAATATTTTTATTTAAGTCCAGGTTGACAGTGTCAAATTTGTAAGTAAATTCCAGTTCACCAGTCTCTCTCTGTAATTGTTTGGTAAAATTCCTTTGTGGAAGAATGGCTGCTTTTAAATCCATTATTGAGTATCCAGGTATTTTGTTAATGTTCCCCTTCAGATTTATGTGTGTTACATTTCTGATGTCTGATTTGTGTCCATTTATCCTTTGTCGCAGAGACTATCCATTTGGGTCAATATACAAGGCAGAGGGGCATTGCTGACACTTGATGGTATATATCACATAAAAAATATAGACATTTATCGTCTAGTTTTCATGTGCTGTAGGTGGTAATCACTAATGGGCATAACATCTCTTGCATGAAACAGGTTAAACAGTCTTTCTTTTGTAAGCCTTTCTCTTACACATACAGATACACATACTCTCAACATTTTTATAGACTACAGGCAGTCCCCGACTTAACGCGGATCCGACTTATGTCGGATCCGCACATACGAATGGGGCTTTCTCGCCCCAGAGCTCACAGGCAGCGGTCAGCCACCTCGACCTCCGGGGCGAGAAAAGCTGCTCCCGGTGCCCCTGGTCTGCTGGGGACCGTCTCCAGCAGACCAGGGGCATCGGGAGCAAACCCGCAGCCCCGGCGGGTTTGCTCGCGGTGCCCCTGGTCTTCTGGAGATGGTCCCCAGCAGACATGGGGCACCGCGAGCAAACCCGCAGCAGCGGCGGGTTCCCGCGCTTCTGAGGCTTTGCCAGAGCAAAGCCTCAGAAGCAGGGGACCCCGCCGCTGCTGCGGGTTTGCTCCCGATGCCCCTGGTCTGCTGGAGACGGTCCCCAGCAGACCAGGGACACTGCGAGCAAACCCGCAGCCGCGGCGGAGTCCCCCGCTTCTGAGGCTTTGCTGTAGCAAAGCCTCAGAAGCGCGGGACCTCGCCGCAGCTGCGGGTTTGCTCCCGGTGCCCTTGGTCTGCTGGGGACCGTCTCCAGCAAACCAGGGGCACCGGGAGCAAAGCGGTCCCGCGCCAGAGCAAAGCCTCAGAGGCGAGGCACCCCCCGCTGCCGCTTTGCTCCCTGTGTCCCTGGTCTGCTGGGGGGGGGGGGGGCGCAGCTAGTGTGCCCCCCCCCCCAGCAGACCAGGCTTTTCTTGTGGACCCTGGGGCAGAGCAGCTGGGGCGCTGCCAGTTGGTCCCGCAGCGCCGCTCTGGGCACTACTGGACCAACCCGGCAGCACCCCAGCTGCTCTGCTCCAGGCGTCCTGATTCAGCCGCAGCTGGTCACTTTCAGCAGCGGCTGAATCAGGACTCCTGGGGCAGAGCAGCTGGGGTGCTGCTGGGTTGGTCCAGTAGCGCCGAGGAGCGGTGCTACTGGAGCAACCCAGCAGCACCCCAGCTGCTCTGCCCCAGACGTCCCCAAGTCAGCCGTTGCTGAAACTGACCAGCGCTGACTGCAGGAAGCCGGAGGCACAGTTGCTCTGCCCTGGGCTTCCTGGAATCAGCTGCTGATCAGTTTCAGCAGCGGCTGAATCTGGACGCCAGTTCCGACTTACATACAGATTCAACTTAAGAACAAACCTACAGTCCCTATCTTGTACGTAACCCGGGGACTGCCTGTATAGTGAAAACCTACGTTTTATATCAAAGGGGTTTATACTGAACTTTATTGTATGTCTATTTGCATATCAGTGGTTGATTATCCTCTTACATCAATTTAGATTCTCATTGAGAAAATTATATATTTAAGTTCAAGTATGCTTTTCTGTTAAAATATCTACTTGATATTAACATATAATTATCTCTTTCCTTAGCCTAGAGAAAGTAGCATTTACACGCACTAATAAAAGGTTGCTAATTTTGGGTCATTCCCTTGACTGCATGCAAAGGAGAAGATAAGTACAGATTAGAGATGTCAATTACATGATTAACTAAAAAAATTTAATCGTGATTAATCACAGTTTTAATCGCACTGCTAAACAATAAAATATCAATTTAAATTTAAGTATTTTGGATAATTTCCTCCATTTTCAAATGTATTGATTTCAGTTGCAACACAGAATACAAAATGTCCAGTGCTCACTTTATATTATTATTTATTAATATTTGTACATGAGCAAACTCTGCTCCTTAGTTTATCCCACAGTTCATCATCTGCCTAGTTTTTGTCAGTTCCTAAATCACATCTCTTTTATATTCTCCCTTCCAACCAAATTGCCCCCAAGTTGCACTAAATTCCTTTCTTTTAACTGCTTCCTGAGCCTGGCACACATGCTAGATGTAAAGAGGTGAGGATGATAATCTTTCAGTTTTAAATTAATAACTTTTGGGGGCTGATGCACTGCTTCACATGGAGCCAGGTCTTTTAGACCCAACAGTGCTTGCATGCCTCACACCCCAACTCATTCAGAGCTGTGAGGGTCAGTTGACCCCTTGGCTCTTGCATTTGCTGGAGGTCATATGTAAGCTCACACAGACCTCACTACATCAGTTATACACAATTCACCTTTCCAGCTATTCTTGGCAACAATAAGGCTAGAAACATTCATTTTCTCTCTCTCTCTCTCTCTCTCTCTCTCTCACACACCACCAAAACACTGAGATTGAAACCATCACATGACTTAACTGTCTGGAAACCCTGCGCAGATGACCTTGGTTTTAATATGGTCCTGTCTGTGGATTCATTTGAACCTTACTGAGGGAAAGCTAAGCCTAATGAGCCCAGCAGGGATGGAGTGGTCATATTTTGAGTATTTACACATTCTACTATGGCTAGTGTCTCGTGGGCATCATTTAGGTGAATGCCAGTTTCGTTCTTTTTTTTTCCCCCTCAGTTCAAGACCTGGGCCATTTCAAGCACATGGCAGTGTTTTCCTTGAGACAGTGAAAGCCCTTACACTCTGGTTATGCATAGTTGAGGTTTTGCGTAAATTCTGGCGTATGGGGTTCATTTTAGGAACCACCATTTAGATGCCAACAGCCACTGTCAAACCAGCAGATTTTCTAGTGGGGGAAAAAATATTTTTAATGCCACTTAGAGTTGCATTATTTAGGCTGTGCCATCTTCTGCCACCCATTCTCACTTTGGAGCTGCCTGGTGCCATGTAGTTAGTTAACAGAATCTGATTTTGCTTTTTTAAAAATAATATCAATGGATATCAATATTTTTGTTAAGGTATTTTTGTAATTTTGTGAATTTATGTTTTCATGATTGTGGGAAATTAATTGTGTGTTAGGGATGTAAAATCCTGTTTAAGTAGTTTACTGTTAAAATGTAGAGTTTAACTGATTAAAAGGGGGCCGAGGGCAGCTCAAGCCCTGCTGGACCTGAGCAGCCCCTGCCTGAGGTGCACCCAGGCCTGCCATGGACAGAGGGCTGCCTGTGGAGAGCAGCCCCTGTCCACAGTAGGCCCCATAGGGCTGGAGCAGCTTGCTGCCTGCAACAGGTGGGGAGCTACTCCAGCTCCACCGGATAACCAGAACCAGTAAACCTTTCACATCCCTAGTGTGTGCACCAGAAAATTATGTAATGACAGCAGAAGTTCAGTGGACAGTAAAATCTATCAGTAACACTATCTGGGACTGTCATTGAAGAGGTCTGGTATTTCACTTATCAAGGCAAGTGCAATTCTAAGTACAAGAGGTGAAACAGACAAAGACATTAAAGCCAAAATAGTAAACCCCAGATGTGCTTTGGTAATTCTAAAGCCAGTCTGGAAAAAGAAAGCTTGCCCTCCAAACTAAACTTCAGATATTTAACACATTATAAAGTTTGGTCTTACTATGTTGCACTGAAAATTGGAGACTTGATCTTGCAATCTATATTTTAGATACAAACAGCTGTCTTAGACAAATTCTCATCAGATGGCCAATAAAAATCACAAATCAAGAACAGAACCCTGGAGGTGAAAAACACAAACTCACAAGAAAGGAAATTATGGATTGAAAATGGAGGGGTCTAGGTCATACCTGGAGGAAAGACCTAAATAATGCAACAGGACAAGCATTGGACTGCAACCCCCAGGGCAAAATACAACAAGCTAGGTCAAGGATAATATGGAAAGACATAATAGAAGCAAAATTGAAAGCCTTTTAAATGATATGTGAAGAGGGTAAAACTGCAGCAGGAGACCGGCAGATGTGGAAGTCTGTGGTGAAGACCCCGTGATCCACATCAACTTAGAGGCATGAGAGAGGAGTTGAGATTTAAAAAATTAAAGCTGTCTAATTAGTGTCCCTGCTCCTTGTCTGTTAATGTTAGCATATGTTATGTACATTAAGGTGGGACTCAGTTCTCAAGCAGCATTTTTCTTACTGACATTTACCAATTAAAACCTTTAGACTTATGCTTTTCATTACTATTTTAAATGAATCCCGATTGCACTGTGCATCTGTGCCTTAGTTAACATAGATCCATAATAAATAAGAATGTGTATTTTGTCAGATACATTTTGAATTAAGGCAGGAGTCATTGTTAGTTTGGTCAGCACCTTTACTGTAGCTGTCTGGTACTATTTCCATTCATATAATTATTTTAAAAAAATTTGTAGCTGTGCAAGCTAAAAGGTAAAATCACCTGGGAAATTCTAAATCCAAAATATTCTTGTTTCAGAAACAAAATAAGTTTACTTTGTGACAGCATCCTAGCTTGTCACATCATTTATAAAACCCGTGTCCTTAAATGCAAGGGAATAAGTAGTGAAGGGCACTACAGTTCTTACAGTATGCCTTTTTCTCTCAGCTATAAAATACTGCAATTTCACTTTGTGTGAAAATATATTAATTTATGACCAGCATTAAGGTGGTAGGTTAGGGATTAAAACATTTTTTTACATGGTTGATCGTATTATTTGGGCAGTTTTAGATTTATTTGCTTTCTTTTTAGTGTGTGAATTTTGTAGATGATGATTTTTCATTAGTGCTAAGGAAACACAGTAATGAATCATGACCCAGTTGAACCATGCACGCAATGAACAAAAAGACTGTTTCTACCCCCAAAAGACTTACAGTGTGATCAGCATTGTAATTTAGGACCTTAACTAATTTTTTAAATAAAGGTTTTTGTTTTTGTTATAAATTATGGCAAGGAAATTTCTGTTGTAGTATGAACAGTTTACATGTTTCTTATGTGTTTCAGAATTATCTGTAGATAGAGAATCTGAAACAGGAACAGGTACAGGCTCTTCAGAACATGAAGATGGAGAAAGAGAGGGAAGCCCCAAAATATCTCCATCGGCCAGCCCACGTATGCCACTTCCTACAGTTTTATTAGATCGGAAAATTGAAATGCTTCTTACTGAGTGGAACAGAAATCCAGACATGCTTTTTACTATCCACCCCATTGATGGTACCTTTTTAGTGTGGCATGTGAAATATCTGGATGAGTATAATCCAGGAATCTTTAGACAAGTTCAGGTACGGTATTAGAGAATTTAATTATTTCTTGTTTTAACAGATATTCATAGTATATTTGTTATTGAAACATGTAAATATGAATTTAATTTGTGAAACAAATGTAATCAAAAACACCAAAACAACAACATTTTTGGTAGATCTGTGTTTTTAAAATTTTATATTTTAACTAAACTTTTCATTCTTTTCTGCTTTTTTTTCAGATTTCATTTTCTTCTCGGATTCCTGTTGCATTTCCATCGGGAGATGCAAGTTCCCTCAGTAAAAACATCATGATGTATGCTTGTGCTACCTCTACAAAAGATGTTAGTAGCGCTGTTCATCAGAAGACAACTAACGTTCCAGATCACACTCTAGGAATTAATGGACCAAGCTCTTCCCAGGGTAGCCCAAATGTGACTATAATTGCTCCTGTTGTAATGATGGTTTCCAAACATGTAGATGGGTCCCTAAATCAGTGGGCAGTTACTTTTGCTGATAAATCTGCCTTTACCACTGTGCTTACTGTATCACATAAATTTAGGTATTGTGGTCACCGGTTTCATCTCAATGACTTGGCTTGTCATTCTGTTTTACCTTTGTTATTAACATCATCTCATCATAATGCTTTGTTAACTCCTGAATCAGAGCATCCATGGGACTCTGACAGATTAAGCAAAATAATGGATCCTGTTAAACATGTAAAAGGTTCTTCTCGGCAACAGCTTAGAAATGCAGCAACATGTACATTCCATGACCCAAATGCAATCTACAGTGAGCTGATTCTATGGCGAGTGGACCCTATTGGGCCTTTGTCGTACACTGGAGGAGTATCTGAATTGGCTCGAATTAATTCACTTCACACTTCTGCCTTCTCTAATGTGGCCTGGCTTCCAACTCTTATTCCCAGCTATTGTCTCGGTGAGTGTGTTGTCCTTTTTTTTAAATGGAATGTGTTTGAACCGTATATTGATAATTTATTTTTAATAATGTATCCTAATTATTTCATTATAGTAGGCATCTGTTTCATTATATATGATTTCATTATCCTTCCTTATTTTTCTCAAGAAACTCCCATTATTTGAACATATCATTAAAAACTAATTTTTCTAGTTAATTGTTTTACCTGTACTATCGAAGTATAGCTCGTACTAAAACAAAAAACTTAAAATGTCATGTAGATAGTGGCACGTTGTTAGAACAATTGATGCAGTATCTCCCTCTGTCCTTTGAAAAAAAGTTGTTATTTATTGTGAAATAACTCAAATCTTTGGACTTTAAATGGAATGAGTTAATGAAAGAGATGTGACCTGATCTACTGAGCTTTCTTCGAAGTGATGAAATTATTTTTTCCATAATAGGTTAGTTGAAGTCATTTTTTTTGATGTAAGAACATAGTTGTGAAATTAATTCACTATATATTCCAGCAATCAATTTTGTTTTTAATAATCACTTTTATAGAATATAGGCATGGATATAATTTTGCCACGGTAAACATCTGTATAATTCATGGCACGGCCAAGGTAAATATAGATAATTTCACACTATGGTCACAGCTGCAAAAAATTGTCAGCTACAACAGTTTGTTCTTTTGCTTTGATCAAGTTACATTTCAAAGAGAACTAGATCAAAGCAAAATAATAAACTGTTAATATGCAGAGTCCTCACAAAGACTTTGTTAGATTTGATCAGTTTCTGTGCATTAACAGTTCCTTAGTTTGCTTAGTTCTAGCCCTCTGAAATGGGACTAGATCAAAGCAAACTAATAAACAATTAATGTGCAGTGACAGGGTCCCTGTTCATGGCAAAATGTCTTTGACAGTAGCAACATCTATGCCATAATTGTATCCTTTTATACAAGGAATATTTTTAAATTAAGACTTAAACTTGCACACCCTTTCCATAAGCTACTTCATGTCCTCCATGTTGGAGCTTTCATGTATTACACACTTCTTTGCTCTTTTTTCTGTTTTGAAAACCTCTGTTTGAGGCCCAGTTTACACTGGGGGTGCGTCTAGACTGGCAAGATTTTGCGCAAAAACTTGCAGCCTGTCTACACTGGCCGCGAGAATTTGCGCAAGAACACTGACTTTGTAATGTACAAAATCAGTACTTCTTGCGCAAATACTTTGATGCTCCCGTTCAGGCATTAGCCCTCTTCCGCAAGAGGGCCAGTGTAGACAGGAATGTTAATTTCTTGCGCAAGAAAGCCTGATGGCTAAAATGGCCATCGGAGCTTTCTTGCGCAAGAGAGCGTCTACACTGGCATGGATGCTTTTGTGCAAAAGCAAATCTTTTGTGCAAAGGCACATGTCAGTCTAGATGGTCTTTTGCAGAAATACTTTTAACAGAAAACTTTTCCATTAAAAGTATTTCCACAAAATCATGCCAGTCTAGACGCAGTCTGGAGGTGAAATTGTATTTAAGATACTCAGCTCCAGCTAAGAGACTAGCGTAGCTGGATTTAAGGAATAGTGTACCTTAAATCGAATTTTTGCTATGGTCCCACTGTGGAAAGTCAATGGAAGAAACTCTCCTGTTGAATTCCATTACTCCTCGAGACTCAATGGAAACCAGGGTTGATGGAGGCACCATCAATTTTTGATTTAGAAGATCTTACTAGACCCACTAAATCTAACCCTGGAAAATCAATCTCCAGAGCATTGATCTCCGGCTAAGTATAGACAAGGCCTAAAGCTTAATACATTTTAATTATCAGGTTCATTGACTTTTTAATGGTGAAGACATAAGGTTTGAAGGGGGCAGAGGGTAGATGTTGCCAGGGGGATCACTTTTGTAGGTCATAGTATTATGCTATGAAAACTAGAGCAGAAGTGGGCAATAAGCGGCCTATGATCCAGATGCTGTATATTAGCTGCAGTTCATGGTGGGTTGACAAATGTTTTGTTTACTCGAGTATCCACAGGTACAGCTGCTTGCAGCTCTCATTGGCCATTGTTCACTGTCCCTGGCCATTGGGAGCTGTAGGAACAGGTGGCCTGACTTGTGCCGCTTCCTGCAGCTCCCATTGGCTGAGATCAGTGAATCACAGACAATGGGAGCTGCGAGTGGCTGATCCTATGGACACTGAGGTAAATAAAGTGTCTGGTGGCCCACCAGGGACTAACCCTGGGAAACTGTGTCTATCCCACAGGCTGCTTATTACCCATCCATGCACTAGAGAATCAGGTTGAATACATTCTTTAGTTCTTCTTCAGGTGATGTTCCTGTGAGTGCTCCTTCGTAGGTGTTGTCCTGGCAAATTGGAGATTTTTTCCATCAGTAGTCAGCTGAGTTATGCATGTACCGTAGATGTCTTAATGTAGTGGTTCCCAAACTTTTTGAAAGCGGGGTCTGGCAAACCCATTCAGAAACTTTTGGTGGACCGCAAATATTCACATACATTGTTACCATCCCATCAAAAGCGCTGGGCTCCAGAGTCTCCCAGTGCCAGCCCCTCACCCCTTAGAGCTCCCCCCACCATCAGACCCCCCCAGTGCCAGCCCTGCCCCCTTAGCCCTGCAGTGCCAGCCCCGCCTCTTAGAATTCCCCCAGCACTAGCCCCACCTCCCTCATCTAGCCCTATGCTGCCTCCCAGCCACCAGCTGAGCTCTGTTGCCCGGGTCACAGCTGCCCTCAGGCTGCCATCCTGGGCTCTGCGCAGCCCTCCTGCTGTCAGCAAAACGCTCTTCCATGGCTGGGAGGAAACCCAGTTCCTGCCCTACATGTTACTAGGCCTGGCGACAGCCCAGCCCCTGACACATGCACAGGATCGGTAGTGTCTGCGGCACAGGCAACCGTTGGTCACGTGTTTCTGGTGAGCTGAGAGTTCCTTCCCAGGCCGTTAAGTCGGGGCCTAAAGGCGCAGGGTCACAGCCTGTGCATGCCTCAGGCTTGCGGCACCTGCCCAACAGCTGAGTGGTACCAGCCCCACTGCTACCCATTGGTTTGAGTCAGGGAGCCTTAGTCTCTGCACACAACTCCGACGCAGGCTGCGGCACCCTGGGATGTTCAGAAGCAGCCACACATGTGATGCAGGCCAGAGCCAGCAGGAAAGACCCAGCGGGGGAAGCCAAGGAGGGGGAGAAATTGCAGACACCCTACGTGACTCCCCGGGGCCTCTAATCTGATCCTCCTCGGGACAGTCATGGCCATGAAGGCTCTGCTTCCTAGTCCTGAATACGCTGCCCACAACAGAAAGGACAAGGAGCAACCGACCACCACACAGCCCTGCCAGCCAAACTGCATGGCTGCCACCGGAGCTGGAACTGGGGCCATGGTGAGGCTGCCACAGTAGGGCCAGCCTTACCGCAATGCAGCTCCAGCCACAGCACACCAGGGCAGCTTGCAGCGCCATTCACTATGGGAGGAGAATTTTTAGTGCTCCACAGGCATACTCCTTGTGGGGATGGATCTCCACAGTAGGCATGGCTCATTAGCAACTTAGGGCGTGGCCTGGCAGAGTGCCATGGCCTAGCAGGTGGGGGTTCGCAATGCACCACCAGTCCACAGACCAGTGGTTGGGAACCATTGTCTTAATGTATCGCGTGCGCGGCCCAACCTTCCTCAGTTCCTGCTCTACTGTCCTCAGCTGCAGAGGGAGCTCCACAGCGCTCTTCTCTTCATACTTCTAAAAGACAAAAAAGATAGATAGTTGTTCCCTTAAAATGTTACATTCATTATTACCTTCCTTTGTTTAAACAAAAATTCTTTTTTTCCTTAGTTTTCTCCCATTTTGGCCTACTCTACTTAGTTCATATATAGTTTTATATATAGTTACTCTTCTTCTCCCTTGGCTTTCATTGACTGACAAAACCTCCTTTCCACCAAAAGAAAGATGAAAGGCAAGAAAAGAAAATCCCAGCATTACCGTGCTGGAATCCCTCTTTTATCATGTCAGACTCCACAAGCTGCCCACAGAGATGGCTTTCCCACCAATGCCAATGATCCACCAAGTGACTCAGAAAATTTGTGCAGACAACATAAGTTATTCTGTTTGCCCCAACATGGCCCATACACACATGGTTCTTTACCTCTCACCTGACAATGTTTCCTCCCTACCCACTTCCACAACATCCTAATTTACTGCCACAGAAAATTAGAATTCTGCATGCACATCCTCAGAAATTTCGTATCCAGGCATGGTTCCTCAGTGGTCCAAAATGAGGAGATAACCTGTTCAGAATCAGCAAAACATATCTTCTGAACAGCAGACAATCAACAATAAGGCTGTGTCCAGACTCAAGGGGTTTTTTCGAAAAAAATAGCCTTTTTTTGAAAAAAGTTCACTTGTGTCTAGACTACAGCCGCGTTCTTTCGAAATTAAATCAAAAGAACGCGGCTTTTCTTTCGACGGCGGTAAACCTAATTCCACGAGGAAGAACGCCTTTTTTCGAAAGTGCTCTTTCGAAAAAAGGCGTTCTTGAATGCAAACAGGGCTTTTTCGAAAGAGAGCATCCAGACTGCTTGGGTGCTTTCTTTCGAAAAAGTGACTTGCTTTTTCGAAATAACTGCTTGTAGTCTAGACGCTTTTTTTTTTTCAAAAAAAGCCTCTTTCGAAAGAGGCTTGCAGTTTAGTCGTAGCCTAAGGGTTACCTTCCTCCAAAAATGGAAAAGGTTCTTCATCTGGTGTATACACAAACAACTCGACCCCCAGGAGGCAACTACCTCTCATCGTGTACTACTACTTGAACTAAAACAGTCAGTCTTAGCTATTACCTCTCTGAGGCTGTCTACACTACAGAATTTTTTTGGAAAAATGGCCATTTTTCCAAAAAAAAAAAATCACTTTTATGTCCATACTGCAATCATGTTCTTTCGAAAAAAAATCGAAAGAACCAGAGGGGTTTTTCCGACATTGGTAAACCTCTTCCTACGAGGAAGAAGCCTTTTTCTGAAAGAGCTCTTTCGGAAAAAGGTGTGTGTGGACGGGGAAGAGGGAGTTCTTTCGAAAGAAGAAGAAAGAAGAAAAAGTACATGTGCCCTGGTGGCCATTCCATCCGTAGTAATCACAACTTAAATGCGTGTTAGCATCCATTCAGTGTGGACGCTATCTTCTGAAAAAGTAGATTGCTTTTTTGATGTACTTTGGCAGTGTGGACACTCTCTTTCAAAAGAAGTTTTTTTGGAAGAGCTCTTCCAGAAAAGCTTCTTCCAAAAGAAGCCTGCAGTGTAGACGTAGCCTGTGAATCCACCTTGCAGTCATTATTAATTCCATGTCCACATTGACAGTTTCTCTGTCTTTGTATATCTGACTACCAGACATATTTCTAAAGGATGTGACGGGGTGTGCATACCCCGTACTAGAACAGGAAGGGTAAAAACCCTGTGGGTGGAGGAAGTCCCACTCATTCAACCACACTGGGCATGCTCCAAGTGCTGAGGCAGTATAAAAGGCCAGAAAGCAGCTCAGTGTGAGCTGGCCAGCAACGGGGAAAGACCTCCACCCAGAGCTGAGGAGCTGCAACAGTCCATGTTCCAGATGGAGAAAACAGAGGTACCAGGAGGTGGCCTCTACTCATCCCTAGTGGAGCCCCAGGGGGAAACCACTGCTGAGGAGCCGGAAGATTTAACAGCTACTTGGGATGCTGCCTCAGCGGAACCTGGAGGAAGTGACCCAGGAAGGGTGCAAGAGCAGCCTCTCCTGCCCAGGTATGCTCATTGTGTTTCAGCCAGATTTCCTGCCGAGAGAGCGGTAGACCGCACTGCTACTCGCAGTGCCCTGGTCCCCCTGCTGGGGTGCTAACCCAAATCTCATAGACTCTGGCTACTAAGCCATACTACCCTGAATCAAGGGTGACTCATAGACTCTAGCTGCTAAGCTGCACTGTCCTGAGCCCAGGGTGGCTCACTGACTCTGGCCAGTAGGCCACACTGCCTGGCAACTTGGGCTATTAACTGACTTGTTGTGCTGCCCTCGAGACCAGGCATATTTTCAGATACAGCTGATAACCCCATAGCTGATAGGGCATCGCCGTCACCCCAGAATAGCCTTGCCCTTGTGACAGGGTGTGCATACGCTGCCACGTTCAAAACTTAGATTCTCCAATCATACACCCATGTCAACATAGGATCTCAACCATACCCTTTCCCATCCACCTTTTGAGTCCCCCTGGCCACATCCTCGTTATTGCACTTCTCCATGAAAGTCTCATTCCTTGTAAGTATCACTTCAGCCAAGTGAGTAAGCAAGATGGGGCACTCACAGCTGAGCCACCTTGTACAATGTTCATAAAAGACAGTCATCATGAGTCAACCCGCAGCCTTTTTACCAAAAGTGACTACCACTTTCCACATTAACCAGCTGATTAATTTACCAGCTTTCTATCCAAAAATCCCACAAGAACCAATATGAAGCTATCTTGCATATCCTAGACATATGACACACAGTAGCTTTCTATATACACAGAACTAGGTCCTTCCACAAATCACAATGGCTATTTGTCTCTGTAGCAGAACACTCCAAGGAAATGGCAATCTCCACATAATAATTGTCCTACTGGATCTCTACTTGCATACACGTGCTATAATCTCTGGGACAAACCACTTGCCACAAATTGAAGAGTGCTTTCCCCCTGAGACATAGCAACTTATATTGCCTTTTTAAGCAGTATTCCATAAGAAGACATCTGTTAAGCAGCTATATGGACATCAGAATATACTTTCGCAAAACATTATGCAATCACTCTGGACCCATTCCTGAAACAGCCGTGGGTCTAGCAGTCTTCTACTTCACTCTCAACTTGTGACACTGAATCTTACCTGCCACTGTGGGTACTGTTTGGTAGTCACCTGTAGTTAAGCACCACAGGGACATCACTTGAAGAAGAAGCAGCTACTCACCTTGTGCAATAACTATGGTTCTTTGAGCTGTGTCCCTGTGGATGCTCCACAACTTTCCTTTTCCCCTTCTGCATTGGAGTAAACATCCTCTATTCAGGCCACACGCGCGAATGTCACAAGACATGGTGCATGTGCATTCCAGTCAACCACTGGTAGAAAAATCTCCCATCTTCAGCATTGGATGACCCGACATCTACATTGGAGCACCCACAGAGTAACCATTGTTACTGCACAAAGTGAGTAACTCCTTGGAATTAATTAGAATTGTCTGTTATTACTGCAAAGAAAATTTTCCATAAATATTTTAAAACCTTTTCACTCTCTCAGGTATTACCTTCCCAACTATCATAAACAACTTTACTATGTCATATTTATAGTTTCTGTGTACTGTACTAGAAAGTTTCATATGCATAGTAAATGTACAGTATATAACTATACACTTATTCAATTAAATAAGTGTTCAGGCTAAGCTTTAAAATGCTAAACTGGGGCACTAATTAAAATATAGGCAATTACTGCATCACAACATTGATATGTGTAAGCTTATTTCTTAAAATTGTAAGTGAGAAATATCTGATATTTTGATAACTGTGATTTCCTTCCCCTCCCTCCCCCTTTTTCAGCACCCCAGACTTTAAAAATGAAACAACAAAAAATCCTCTATATTTTTGCTAAAGGACTCAAGAAAAGGGGTTTTCAGGAGTTCAAGTTCAATAGATTGTAATGTTAGTTTATTTCATTTACATGTTTTCATGACATTTGTCAATATTTCAACTAATCTGTTAATGAAATATAGTTTAATGCAATAAAAGAGATCGTAATTGGCTACATAATGCCACTTCAGCCAATATTTGAGTGGAAAAATTGTATCCTGTATTTATATTCTAAAATTTGTATTTGGTGGTTTGATTCAGGTACATACTGCAATTCTGCCAGTGCTTGCTTTGTAGCATCTGATGGGAAAAAACTGAGGCTGTATCAAGCAGTGGTAGATGCACGAAAACTTCTAGATGAATTGTCTGACCCTGAATCTTCTGTAAGTTTATATAGAGCTTATTTGAAAGACTTGAAATGTAACAGGCAAAAGCCCAATTTTATGCAGCTCCACATGGCATGTCAGGCTTTCACTTTCATGCATATTTTTAAAGATTTGCATGTGTCCATAATCACTGGTTTTGAAAACACTGGATTTAGTATTAGTCAAAAGCTGAAACTGGATTTCTGATACTGGGTTCCACAACCCATAGCAGTTTGTGTGCCTCATGCCTAAAGAGGGAGGCATATCGCATGCCAGATGTAGCTTCGAGAGATTTAGCAGAAAATGTACTTTCAGGGGAGATCAGATTGGGGTTTTTGGGCGGGAAGGAGTTTGAAAAGGCGTGCTAAGGGTCTCCTTTAGCTTCCACAGCCTTCTCCTCCCTACCAATTCCTGGTCCATCTTGCACTTGCACTGTCTTCTGTAATCCCTGTTCTATCACCTCATTAGCTCCTTTCCTTAGCTCCTGCTCCTCCTTAACTATTTCTAATACTCCTGTCTCCACCTCCCTCTCCTTCCCCAGTAGCTCCTGGCATACCTTCTCTTCACCCACTAGTTTCTCTCTTCTCTCTTGCTTCCCTCTCAATAGCTCTTGATTCCCTGCTATCCCAAGTACTCCCCCTGTTAGGGCACTGCCACTGCCACAGTACCCTTTCTTCTGCATGCCATAGAATGGCAGAGAGGGGAAGTTTGGCTGTCATCCTGTAGACAAAGCTCTACTGGAGCTCTACTAGATGTGTAATATACTGCAGGCTTGGCTGTGGGAATGTGGAAGGGGCGTCCTGTGCCTTGAATAGTTCATTTTATTGAAATCCTGTGTAGCAATGAAAACTTTTTGCCTATTGATATATAAAGGAGGGCGTGGAGTCTCTTTTAAGTTGAAATTGGCAAGGTGGCATTGTTTTGAAAATCCAAGAATAAAATCTGTCCAAAAGCAGACTCTCCAAGACTTAAATATTCTGTCAAGATGAAATAGGAGGAATATGACCAGACTGGGATACTACTGCTGCATCAACCTATACCTATCCCCTGGCTTCTTTCATTTTTTCTGTAGAGATTTCAACTTTTCTGTGTGGAGGACTCCAAAATGTTCTCTGGTGTTTGGGTCATATCCCAACAAATTAACATATTCATCTTCACTGGAGTCACATCTGCCCACTTGAATACCATAAACAGGCTCTCCCATAGCCTGCTTTTAAGATCCTCCATTCAGCTTCATAGTCTTTTTCCTTGCAGACTACACACTAACACTGGCAGGCAAGATATGGTGTATTTGGTCTGCCAAACCTTTTAATCTGCCCGCCCCATGGCAACGGTTCCCAATCATTTTTTATAGCGCGAACTGCCAAACCTATTCACAAGCTTGTTTGGTGGTCAGGGAAAATCTTATTTGCATATTCAGTATACAAATAATGAATACACAAATATGCAAATAAAATGTTGCTGGTCTGCCGAAAACTCTGGCCCCCCACAGTCACCGCGAACAACCGGCTTCAACTCCGGTAGTCTCTGCATGGTGGGTGGCTGCCGCAGCTGAAGTAAGCTGTTCGCAGCGGTTCTGAGGGCCGGGGCTGTGGTATACCCCAGACTTCTCAACTCCCCCAGTGCCAGCCCGAACCCCTAGAGCTCCCCCCACCCCTCCGCTATTCCCCAGTGCCAGCTCAGTGCTCCTTAGAGCCCTCTGCCACCTGACCCCCTCAGTGCCAACCTCCTGTTTTCAGAGTCCCACTGCATCCCCCAGAGCCCTGCCCAGTGCCAGCCCTCAGTCCCCAATATTAGTCCCAGAACCCCCCCCAGTGCCAACCCTACTCCCATAGTGCCCCCCACTACTAGCCCTACCTCAGTGCCAGCTCCCCACTCCAGATGCCCCAGTGCTTTCTAGTGTGAGTCTCCCATCCCTTGCTCCCTAGTACTCGCTCCTCCCAGAGCCCTCCTCAATGCTAGCTCCCCGGCCCCCCCATCCCCAAAGCCCACAGCACTAGCCCCACCCCTGGAGCTCTCAGTGCCTGGTTTGCCCCTCTTCGCCTGGCCCTGCGCTGCCTCCCAACCGCCAGCTGAGCATTGCTGCCCAGGTCACAGCTGCTCTAAGGCTGCCATGGCAGGCTCTGCGCGGTCCTGCTAGCGTGCAGCAAATCACTCTTCTGTGTCTGGGAGGAGACTCCACCCTTCCCCTGTGCTTGGTTGGCTGAGAGGTGGGACAGAACATGTCTCTCCCAACAGCCGTGATGGGAGGAGAGGCTTTGGGCGGTGTGCCTTGGCCCCCAAAGCTGCTGCAGCCCAGAGCCAGTGGTCTGTGGCCCAGCAGTTGGGAACCGCTGCCCTATGGCATGGAGCAGCACAACTGAAAGTGGCTAGCTGCTCCCTGTGACTCTGAGCTGTGGGAGGCAGGGAGGGAAGCTTCGTGGACTGCCCTCACCTCTACAGAATCTCTCAGTTCTTCCTGGCTGTAAACCCCACCCACAGCAAAATACCTTAGTCTCTATTTTGCTGGGGTCGGGGGCAGTGCAGCACAATTTCCCAGTTCTCCTCTCTCCCCTTGCAGCACAGAGAGCCTCATGGAACAGCTAGCTGGGGGCTGCTGGTAGGCAGGGAAGCCTGCTTTAGAGGGCTGTTGGCCGGGAGTTGCTTAGGTAAGCAGGTCCCAGCCAGAGCCTGCCTCTGGCACCCCACCCCTTTCTGTACCCTCTCTCATTCCCTTCTCCCATGCCAGGTTCCTCTCCTACACCTATGTCCCCTCCTGGACCCTACACTCACATCCTCTGCCCCATATCACCAGCCAAACCCTCTGCACCCTCTCTTCCTTTCCCCTCCTCCCTCCCCCCAGATCACAGCTCGCTCCCTCCCTGCACCCACTCCTACATCCCGGCCAGGATCTTCTCCTGAACCCATACGCCCTCCTGTACCCCAATTCCCTGCTCCAAGTTGCAACCCTGTCCTTCACCCAAACTTCTTCTCATACCCCACACCTCCTGCACCCCAGTCCCTTACCCTGAGCTTCTTTCTACACCTAACCTTTGTCCCAGATCCTGCATGCCCTCATCAAAAATTATTGCCCACCTCTACACTAACACAATTTCTGCAATACTTACCCTGACTGCGTCCTTGACTTCTGAGGTATAAAGTAGACTATATCTGAAAATAGTCAACCAGGCAGATTGTGAACCATCATTCACAATCTTTTCTTCTCTTACATGCTTTCAATACAGGTGCCTCCTTTCCACTTACTCAAGTTTAAGTTGTGCATAGAGCATAGTGTATCTAAAACAGGCCTTGCAGGTGATCACTGTATTTCCTCACAGTGACAAAATCTGAAATTAGCCAAGAATGAAGCAATGGATTGAACAGCGTTGTGTAAAAAAAAAAAAAAAAAATAGGCATAGTGAAAGAGGAAATCCTTTAATAATGAACACAATGTATCAATAAAAATGTATTAAGAAGTGTTAAGGCATACACATGATACATCTAGAACCACAACAAAGTAAATTTCATGTTTTGAGCTGAGAGAGAACTCAGTGGTTTAACCATTGGCCTGCTAAACCCAGGGTTGTGAATTCAGTCTTTGAGGGGGGTCGTTTAGGGATCTGGGGCAAATCTTTCAGGGATGGTACTTGGTCCTGCTGTGAAAGCAGGGGACTGGACTTGATGACCTTTCAAGGTCCCTTCCAGTTCTATGAGATAGGTATATCTCCATATATTTATTTATATTTATTTATTTATGCTTAATGTGGCAGTTTGTAAATAAAAAATGAAAACAGTAAGAAAAGCATGACTGTGCCAAAAAGAAAAATTAGAAGCATCCATCTACTGTACATGATTACATTTTTAGCTAATTACAACTGCTGCTATTTGAATGAATAATATACTAATTATTACCTTTTTTTTGCTCCTGTTTCAGAAACTCATCGGGGAAGTGTTTAACATTGTGAGCCAACAATCTACTGCTCGACCAGGATGCATTATCGAACTTGATGCAATAACTAACCAAGTAAATAACTGTCTGACCATTAATGATGGCATATAAAAGTGTTTAATGTTTTTGTCTGATAATTAACCTAATCTACTGAAAAGATAAAATACGTTTTCCAAGTAATGATAATTAATAGATAAAACAGAGGACCTTTCTCTCCAATCCATAGTAAATCCCCTGGGATTACTTTTATTTCTATTTCCATGTAATTAAATTATCTCGAGAGAACTTCTTTTAATCTTAACTTGTTAAAATGAATATGCCCCATTTCCAAGGAAAGTTGAAGGTATACTACATTTTTCATGTATATTGATTAATTACCACATAGTTTTATGTCACTCTAAAATAGCTTATGTTTAAAATAAAAGTAATATCCAAATGTAATTTTAGATTCTTCTTCGGTGATATCCCCATGGGTGCTCCACTTGAGGTGTCGGGCTCGTCCCAGCACCGCAGGTCGGAGAGTCGTCAGCCATGGTTCTGCCTGACCGCGCATGCGTGGGGTGCGTGCTGCTCGTGCTGATTGCTAGCTTGCTCTCAGTCCAGCTTCCCGCCAGTTCCTCCTTACCATTCAACGGTCGCAGGTGGAGCAACTCCCTTCTCTTCATCTGTTTAAGAAAGATTTGTCTAAATAGTCGGCCAATAGTTAATAGTTAGTTAGTTAGTGTTTGTTCAATAGTTATCCTTTAAAAAAAAAACCACACATTTTCCTCAGTTCATAATGCCAGCTTCCTCCGGCTTCCAAAAGTGCTCTCAGTGCCATGATGCGATGCCAGCGTCCGATGGGCACTCGTTATGTGTAAAGTGTTTGGGCGAGGGGCATGTACTCCACAAATGCCCACACTGTCTGAAATTGACCGGCTGAGCGAGACAGGACCGCGAGATGCGGCTGACGCTGCTTCTATACAGCAAGGCACTTCAGCCGCAGGATACTCAAGCGCAGGGGCAGTCAGCACAAAACACTCTGGCAGCAGTGAAAACCCTGACCGTATCCGCAAAAAGCAGGGGTCAAAAACCAACCGGGCTACAGCAGCAGGGCGAGTGGCAGGGAAAGAGCCACAGAATTTCCGAGCCCAGGCCCACCTCTAGCAGGAATCCGTACCAGCTCTGGGTCACAGGCACTCTCACATACCTGCTGCTGCGGGTGCCTCAGTCCTAGTGACTCCGACATCGGCCCCGGCATCAGCAGCACCAACTCTGCCAATGTTGGCTCCCACTACCTCCACGCCAGCTACTACGGCACCAACCCTGCCCGTGCCGGCTCCAACTGCCTCTGCACTGGCTACTGTGGCACCAGCCATCTCGGCACTAGCAACTGCGGCATCGGCCACCTCGGTGCCGGCTACTACAGAACCGATCGTAGCACCGGCTCTCTCGGTGTGAGATCAGTATCCCTTCTCTCTGGCACTATCACCGGCTCTGAGCTCACTATCATCAGGCTCTTCGCTGGCACTGGCTTCAACAGTTGAAATTGACAAGCGCCGAAGCGCTAGTGTATCAGCTTCCAGGGCTGCACCGTGCTGGCTCCCAGACCACTCATTGGCACCGCAGCATCAGGGCTCCCCCCCAGGGTCACACCAATCAATGCTGCGTGCAGGAGCTGATCGTTCAACGGGCACAAGGTTTCACTCTTCACCAAGCCCCGAACAATTAGCTCTCTATTCACAGCCCGGATCGCCGCCTTCTGCCTTCTCTGAGCCACATACACATGAAGTTCATGTTACCACTATCTCGAGAAGACACTCTCAGTGATACTCACCAGCACCTCATCACTACCAGACACGTTCTCTATCATCTTCATACACCAGACGCAGATCTAGCTCACCTAGATTGCCTACGCGCTCATCTCCGTATCGATATCGTCACAATTACAAATGACGGTACTCACCTGCATATTCATCATCTAGTTACTATCGTGATCATCATTGCCTCCGTAGTGACTATCATAACGAGCGACGATACTCTTTTGGACGTTCTTCTTCCCGATCTTCACGACACTACTGATATCACTCTCGCAACAGCTCCAGGGTTTCTACACCACCAGGCACTTCCACTCGACCCTCTACACCATCTGCAAATGTGCCTTTCCCTCAAGCACACTCAGAACCAGTGCAGCTAGTAACACTGGAATAGCCACAACCGCAGGAGCAATCCCCAGTGGACCACTCTGCTACTTCTTCCTCTCCGGATGATGCGGTGTTCCCTGGCAATTCTTCTCCAGTAGATGACGCTCATCAGTTTCAGGAGCTCTTTAAAAGAGTGGCAGAATCACAGGACCTGCATGTAGCGGAGTTTCAACAAAAGCAACATAAGCTGTTGAAGAACCTTGAAAATCCCAAAAATCCAAAATGGCATTACTCTTTGACGCAATCCTAGAAACTACCGATGATATATAGCAAACACCGGCATCCTCTCAGCCCACTCATAAGAGGGTAGACAAGAAATATTTCGTTCCCCCGAAGGGGATGGATTTTCTGTTCATGCACCCTCAACTGAACTCATTTGTTGAGGATGCAGTTCAGCAAAAATCCAAGACACCACAACATCGGAATGCTGCTGCTGATAAAGAATCTAAATGCTTAAACCTTTTTTGGATGAAATGTTTATTTTTCCGCATCACTTATACTGAGAATGGCGAACTATATTGCTCATCTGTCCAACCATAGCTTTGATAATTATTCAAAGATGGTAGTAGTTTTAGAGAACTTGCCCGACGAGAAACAGAAGCTCTTAAAATCAGTTATCCAAAAATGCTATATGGCCTCAACAATGGCCTTGCAAATTTTCCTGGATATTGCCGATGCAGCTGCATGGGCCATGGCGTCATCAGTGATTATGAGGCAGTCTTTGTGGCTACAGATGGCATCCGTACCTAAGGATTTACAATGTAAGGTAGAGGACCTGCCCTCTGACAGAGTCTATTTGCAGAGAAAATGGACCAAGTTTTGCATTCTGGGAAGGATTCTAGAACTACCCTAAAAACGTTAGGGATGTATACACCTCCATATCATTGCAAATGGTATATGCCCTACTTCCCACAGAGACCCTTCTCGTATGGGGCGCCCAGGTTCAGACAACAGGATCATTCACAACAACAATAACGCCCCAGACCTCGTCAACAAAAGAGAAGACTGCAAACCGGACGAAACCCTAATTCCGAAAACAACAGACAGCAAATTTGATGGTCCGATCAAGGGACTGAGAACCATTCCACTAATGTACGACCCGGGAACACAGAAGTTATTCCATCATCGACTAAGACCATACCAGCACAGATGGTTTGCCATCAACACAGACTGCTGGGTATGGGAGTTAATAAAATCAGGATACTCCATCCCTCTTCTTTCCCGTCCCCCCATCTTCCCTCCATCCCCGTCCCTTTTCAGGGACCCATCTCACAAGAATCTCCTAATGAAAGAGGTTCTCTGTCTCATAGTTATTGGTGCGGTGAAAGCAGTTCCCAATCAATTTTGAGGCAGGGATTTTACTCCTGCTATTTTCTCACTGAGAAGAAATCGGGAGGATGGAGACCCATTCTGGATCTTCACAATTTCAATCGGTACCTCACAAAGCAGAGAGTCAGGATAGTAACTCTAACTTCTATATTCTCAGCTTTGAACAAAGACGATTGGTTCACATCCCTTGATCTGCAAGATGCGTATTTCCACGTGACAATACACCCAGGGCACAGATGTTTTCTGAGGTTCGTCGTAGGCACACAGCGTTTTCAGTACTAAGTCTCATAGACTCATAGACTTTAAGGTCAGAAGGGGACCATTATGATCATCTAGTCTGACCCCCTTTTTCCGCAAGATCGTTATGCCCCAAAAAAGGAGTTATCGTCCACACTGCTTGTTTTTGTGCAAAAACCCCTAGCGCAAAAACAGATCAACAGAAAATATTCAAATGAGATTGCGACTCATGTAAATGAGTCCCTCATTAGCATATTTTTTGCCTAGATAACTTGTAGTGTAGACGTAGCCATAAAATTTCTTATTCTGAGTATATACATTAGAATGTCTTGGTCTTAATGGTACTTTTTGCCATGTGCTCTTTACAGCACTGTCTCATCCTGCAATAAAGATGTATTTTACCAGTTCCTGGTTAGACATAGTATTGGGAAGGAAGTCTTTTGGCACTCTTTAGTAAGATTCCATATCTTCACAGGATTTTAATAGTTTTGTCATTATATTACTGATCAGGAATCTGAACTTTAATTTTGTGGGGGGAAAGGTTTGAAAATTTTCTGACACTTATCAATGGCTTTCCTTTGATCATGGTGCTATTGCAGAAAAATCTGTTGCTATTTAGAGAGCATAGCACTGAATGTATAGAAAGGAGGAAAATCTGATTTATTCATTCCTTAGCAGCCTTCTCTAACCATTTGTTTACTACATTCTGAAAGCAGTCTTCCCAAGGAAGAGAGAACTAGAAATGTAACTTCTATGTTTGTTGTATGGGGTTTTTTTTTAGGTCTTTATCGGTTAATTGGCAACCATTAAAGATTTGCCAGAGGATAAAGGGTCATTCTGATACTCCTAACTTGCCAGTTAACTTTCATAAATGTCATTTGTGTTAGAGAATTAGTCTAGCATAGTAGATCTTACAGAGATTTTGTTTTTCCACATCTTATAAGTATATAAATGTCCTGACAAAGAATGACAGTAGATAGCCTTCGTCTATAACAAAATGAATTACACTAGTATTGAATGATATTTTGCATAACAATTTTGAAATTGTAACTACTGTTTAACAATGTTTTTAGTGTGGCTCAAATACACAGTTACTTCATGTCTTTCAAGAAGATTTCATTTTGGGATACAAACCGCATAAAGAAGATGTGGAAGGGAAAGAAACAGAAATATTTTTTAAACCATCACAAGGTACGGTTTAAAAATAGCAAGCAATGTGAATTAGGTGTCTAAAATGTTCATGAAGACCACTGAAAACTCTTATAGATTTAACAGTTTTGTTTTTAAATAAGGTGCAATAGAATATATATAGCATATATTTTAAACACTTCCTTACACTATAGTAACATTAAATGTGTTTTAATTTGTACAGAGTAGAACCATTTCCAATTTGCATAATGAGTTGTGCACTCCTGCTTATTTGTTAATGTTACCAGATTTGCTCAATATTCTGGGGTATGCTCATTTATTAGGGTTACTCTTATGGTGCTGGGGGGAGGTTAACAATTCTATCAGTGTGCTGCTTGTGCTTACTTGTGCTCTCATATGGACCTGAGTTCTCCCTGCTGCCAATTCCCCCTCCCACTGGAGCTGTCCTGCAGGAACTAGGTTCCTCAGGATGGGTTCCTCCCACCTTAGCAACACACACAGACACTCACATCCACTAACAGAGCACGCCTGAGAGGACTGGGTAATCAGCACTCACAAGCTGACTCCTCATATGTCCCTGGATTCAGCAGGCTGGGTTAACAGCAATGCCATTTTGCACTCTCATGAGCCTTTGGACTCAGTGGACTGGATTAAACAGCACTTTAAGCTGCCATCCTCATATATCCCCAGGTTCGGCACTTCTCTATCCCCACTTCCACACCACAATCATTCGCAGGTAAACCACTCAATGAGCAAACCCTACAGGATGTGGGGCACTACAGGGATCTTTAGCTTGGGTACAAGAAGCGTTGTTGCAGAGCAAATGGGGAAGCCAAAACAACACCACTTGAGGAAAAGTGAGCGAAAGAGATAGAGAGAGAAGCAACAGCTTAACAATGAAAGTTATTTATTTCTGGGTAGTGAATATATATATAGGGAGCTAGACACACAAAACAGTTACAATATTAAATCTGAATTGAAACTGATTACAAATGTTAGGGCTAGCTAACCATATAACAATTTACATAGGAAAGGGAGAGAGAGAGAGAGATCTCACCACTCTGTGGAGCTTGCACTGATCGGGGTTGCCAGATGGTAATGGGAGCTGGGGGTCCAGAGGACAGGAGTCAAGCAGAGCAGAGCCCCCAGCACAATCAGACAGGAGATGAAGAAGTCTCAATGGAACTGATGCAGTTTAAATCCAAGTATCAGAACAGTTTTTCTTGGGCAAGGATAGGAGTTTTTATAGGGATAGGACAATAGTTCAAAGAGAAACAGAGGCGAGACAATAGAGACTGATCACACCTGGTTATGGGTGATGTTCCTTGAACGAGCTCACAATGCAACTGGGCAGTTTCAGTATTTTGGATGTCAATAGGATCATTACTAGAAGTGGTCTGATAATGACTAATTTGGGTGTGAGCAGGCCTGGGTTCATTAGCATCTGGAGCAGAGATTTCCCATCAGGCAGTGCTTCTCTGCTTTCAGTATCCCATAGTTCAGTGTGGTTCCTGCTTTGGAAGAGCTGGTCTCCATTCTGTATGCTAATGAGAAGTACCTCTATTCTATCTTCAATGCAGATGAGGCTGGGTTGTTTCCTTAATTAGTTTAGGTGTGTCTTCCCCGGCCTTTTCCTTGCTTTGTCTGATTCTAGCAGAGGCCTAGGGGAAGGGGGGGATGGTTTTCCATGAGTGTCACTCCCTGGCTCCCCAAGAGCACAGGACTGGTAGGTAACATTAATTTTTTTATTATTTGTATGAAAAATAGAGCAATTTCTGTAAAGTGGAATGGAAAAAACTTAAGAATGAATAATACTTAGTTCGGGCCCATAGGATGAGTTTTTCTGACTTGCCATCTACTTCACTAGAACATGACTAAAAAGTTGGCTAAGGAAAAAAGCAGAGGGAATGGAACAGAATGTAAGGCCCAGTAGAGCACGTTTAAAGAGGTACTGTGAAGGCAAAAACCTGAAAATTAGATTTACAGGATGTGTTTTGGAATGCATACAGATCACTCCATTTCCTAGATCAGAGGTACACAAAAAGTAAAATAAGTTCAATTTTGAAATATTCTGAAAATCCCTTTTGAACATTCAATGCCTAACAATATTCTCAGTAAAAATAAATTCTTTATAACCTCTATAATGTATAAAAAGTTATAAAAGCCTGAAAATAATTGACTGTGAAATTTTAAAAATGATAGCCTCTGTTGTTGGTGGAAATAGCATATGTACTACTTACATGTCCATCTTTCAAACACTTGAATTAAGCACAGAAAGGCCAAATGTTTGGCACATTTTGGGAAATGTTTGTCCTTTGGATTGAAAAAGAGAATTCTAGTCAGAAATAACTTTCAAGCTACAAAAACCATATAGGGACAATGTTTGATACGGATTCACTATGGAGCATAGTGGTCCAAAAATTCAGTTTACCTATTGGGCTGCACCTCATCAGACTCTACCTGGCTTTTGGCTGTACAGACAGGCCATGCCAATGGCCAGAGAAGGCACAGGGGAAACCGAGGCACAGCTTTATATGGTGCTGCAAGAGCTACCAGGTGCTTGCCACATGTGGGTACTTGTCCAAGAACTATAGCTATTCCCTTTAAAAAGGGAGGAATAAAAGAAAAGCTACAAAATGGAGGAGAACACAGCAGGGATCAGACCCAGTCTCTCTTCCTGCAGCTGCTGAAAGAACAGCAACATTAACAGGAAGCCCTTCAGCTGCAGTAAGAGCATTTGCTGCAGAGTGTGGAATAGTGGACCTCAAGGAATCAAACAATTCTTAGGGTAAAAAGGCTTTGAAAAGTGGGGGCCAGACAATGACCTAGAGGCTTTATGTACTTTTGAGCAAGTAGCTAGTGAAACAGGATAGACAGGTATTCTCGGTGGCCTCATTTTTGTCAGGAGAGGCCCAAATAGCACCCAGGCCTGTATTTAATGAGCAAGTGAAATCTTATATCATACATTTGACACCTGAAGTTTATTGACACTGTTTTAGAATGGAACAGTTCTACAAAGGAGCATGCTCTGGGGGTGGTTGGTTCTGTTGTTCCAAGACAGGGAATCATGTTTTGTCCAGAGATGAGTTCTACAGAGAAAATTTCCAAACCGATCATCCTAGAACAACGTTTGCAGGTTCTGCCATCTACAGTCCAAAGCTAGATGACAGTTTCATCCAATTTCCAGCAGTGCAGGATAAAGAAGAAAGGCCTCTTTGGAAGTAGATGATCTGAATGGTGAGCCAGGTCAAGAACATCACCCCATGAAAGGTGGAAAGAAGTCAAACCCACGTCTTCAGAGGCTGGAGAAAACACACTAGGAGGAAGAGTCTTGTGCAGACCTAATTCACAGTCATCCCTCTCTCCAGTCATTTCTGCAGATCAACAGGAGTACTCTGAGCAGTTGCCAAGGAAACCCAGACAGGTGTTTCTGGTAAAGTGTGCCAGACTGGGATGATGATAGTCTCTGGTTTGGGTGGCGCCTTTAGCCACAATCAGATGCCACCCTCTGTAGTATCCATCAAGTAGGGCACATAGAAGCCCATTTCCCCTAATAAGAATTTTCCTATCTGGCAAGACACACCAGCACATTCCAATCCACGTATCCGCTGGAGGGGGTCAGAGGAGCAGAGCAATGGTGGAGTTAGAGGTGCAGCGTCAGTGTGGCAAAGTAACAGTTGGAGTGTTAAGGAGCTTTCTGTGACTCTGGGCAGAAACTGGCAAAGTTTCGCAGCCCAGATGGGGCATGGGATGGTACGCAAGCCCATAGTGGAGAAACCTACACAGGTTCTGGTTAGGGATGTTAAATTTTGTTTAATCAACTAGTCGATGGATTTACCATTGACTAGTAGATAAGCAGGGGAGCCACAGTGGGGTTAGCTCCCGGGAGCTGACCCTGCTGCGGCTCTGCCTGTTAAATGTATTAAGAGGCAGCAAGGTGGGGGAGCAACTAATTGAGGGACTAGTTGACTATCCAATGAGCTTTTCCTTATTGGACAGTCGACTAGTCGCTTACATCCCTAGTTCTGGTATTATGCTCAGGATGGTTTGGGCCTTGGGCACAGGTGAGAGGATTGGAGGGACTTGTTAGATGACCTGGAGACTACTGAGAGAAGTAAAGAGAAAACTGAAACATCTTCACAGCTTATAGGAATAGCTACAAAAAGCTCAGTGAGACCTTTCAGAAATATCTCCCGGTAGAAAATTATAAAATGGGTAGACACAGTTATAACAGGACTTGGTCCAAATAAAAGTGGAATTGGAGCACAAAAAACAGCAGCAACAAAATGCAACAAAGCAGGGATCCAAAGTTGGGCCAGAACAATGCAATGTGGAGATTCAGAACAACTTTGTAGAAGTCATCAAAAACCCCTTGTTAGAGGAGCGGCAGTAGATTGAGTGAGTCAGGGATAGGATGTCATTGGCCCCCAACCTAAAAAAGGTTCCCCACCGTTTAACCAATAAGTGGTAACAGGAGCAAAGTTGCACAAAAAGCTGATGAAGTTGGATCAGGCTTTGGAGGTGGCCTTTTCTTAGGTTTGCATGCAAACCTAAGAAAAGAAAAAGGGATTATAATTCAAGATGGTGCTCCAATAGTATATGAGAGGTTCATTGGACAGCTGACTGGGAGCCCTCTGGGGAAAGTGAGTCTATTTATTGGCATTATGATACAACCCGGGTGAGAAGTTGGACAAGATCGTCTTCTTCCTACCCTCCCCCCTCCAAATGGCAAGATCCTAGCAACTGGGCAGGAGGTTGTGTGGCAGGTGTATAACCCACACTGGTGATGGAAAGATTAAAATGGAGAAGGCACTTAAAATACTGAGCTGCTCATTGAGAGGTGTTAGGCATGGCTGTGGCCAAATCCAGCTAGGGAGGGACTGGGTCTTCATTCAGGAAGAGCAAAGGGTGGCTGTGAGAGAGCCTGCGGTGCAGACCCAGGAAAGAGAGAGCTGAAAGTTTGCTTTCTTGGGCTGAAGACTGAGAGAAGCCTGGGAGCCTGAATCTGAGCTGGAAGTCTGACTGGATATGGGCCAACCAGAGACTGCAGCTGGCCTGAACCACTGGTTAGAGGGAATATGACAACTATCAGGTGGTGGGAGAGAAACATAGGAGCTGACGTTGGCGTAGGGATGGCTTGAAACTGAAGCTAGCCTGCAAAGGTGGCAGCTACCAGCTTATCCCAATCAGCCTGAAAATGCTGTTATTTTGCTATTGTCTGTTGGCCTTTAAGGGCAGGATTTGAGGCTCTGCAGAACGTTGGGGCTCTGTTACCTGGCTATTCTGGAGTGTAAAACAGGCCGAACAGGCCTAGGGGATGTTGGAAGTACAGCTATTGCAATGCCACAAATAGCCACTGGGAATATGATGCAGCAGCTGCTTTGCCACAAAGACATAATAATAATAACTCTGGGAAAATGTACATTGTAGAGCATTAATTCCATCAGTAAAGACAACATTCTCCTGAAGTCAGACATTTTGATCATTCCAGTTTTGTGGTTAAGTGTTTCTATTATAAACAACTGAAACCAGTGGGATTCAACCTTGACATTAGTGTCATCCTGGAGGCCCCACTGAAGTTAATGGGAATTTTGCTAGTGACTTCAATGGGGAAGGGTTTCACAACTATTTCAAAAAGGTCAGTGAGCTATAATCAGCACATTGGTCAGTTCTTTGCTCTGTTTTGTTAGCACAGAGGGAGCAGATGCTATTTTCAAGCACTGCTTGAGAGTCCCCTGTTGGTCAACAGCTGAAATATTCAGCTCGTATGCAATGTTCCCTCTGATCTTTTCCATCTATGTGTGGATTTTTTTCCTTCGATGTGTGAAATGGATTTTTTTATGTGCTCTATGTCATGTGTGAATTTGCATCACCGATAGAAAAACCTAGTTGTGAGCATTCTAGCTGGGCAGCATCTGAATCACAGAATCATAGGGTTGGAAGAGACCTCAGGAGGTCATTGAGTACAACCCCCTACTAAAAGCAGGACCAGTCCCACCTAAATCATTCCAATCAGGGCTTTGTCAAGCCAGTGCTTAAAAACCTCTAAGGATGGAGGTTCCACCACCTTCCCTAGGTAACTCATTCTAGTGCTTCACCACCCTCCTAGTGAAATAGGGTTTTTTTCTATTTCTCTCAAGTAGTTGCACAAGTGCAAAGCTTGATTACAGAGAACACTGCTTCTGTCCCTCTTGTGGCTGATCATAATGCAGGGGAAACAGTATAGAGTAGGAATAGATGGAATGCATTTTGCTCTTCCTTTCTCCAGCGGGTGTATGGACCTTTGGTGAACATAAGCAGATGGCATGAGTTAGAGAAACCCCCAGGCTTCTTCAGCTTGTGTTTGGGTGGGGTTTGAGCAGAGAATTAGAAGACCCTTTGGGAAGAATTGATGACTTCTTGTTCATCAGTTCTTGCTGCTCTCCCAACTTGAGTGGCATCAGCTTTAACGTTTTTCAGTAATCTGTAATACTGTTATCCTGACATATACTTCAAACAAGGAAGAATGAATGTCTTACATAAACAACTGTTAAATATTTAATCTTGCTAAAAATAACTTTTTATGATGATTATTAATTTATAAGAATACAAAATTAACTATATACACAACTAAAGCAACATTTTGGAAAACTAAAAAACAGGACACCCCATCTACCACATAATTCTTTAGGTATCAGAGGTTTTCATAAAAATTGTATTTAATATTTAAATTATTTTTATTGAACCATTTAACTTCATAATTATGTGTTTGGTTTAAATAACAGGGTATCGTCCACCATCTTTCTCAGAAAAATTTTATCTTGTGGTAATTGAAAAAGATCGCAATGGATGCTCAATTCTTCACATGTGGCATCTTCATCTTAAATCTGTGCAAGCATGTTTAGGTGAGTGATTGTATTTTCTCAGAGATGGACATTTATTAACATTAACCATTGCAAAAGCAAATTTAAGCTAGTCATTTTTAAAATAGATTTCCTCATTAGGAAAGCCACGGTAAATAAATGAGCAGCATCCAAGCAACCAGTTCACTTATATTAAATTTTCATTTTTAATATTAGAGGCCATTTAAGTAAAGTTAGTGGAAGTTATCACATAACTGTTATGGTAACATATAGAGATAGATATAGATATAGATATCATTATACTTGCACAGCTCAATTTCATTTGTATTACAGAGTTAATCAGCTGTCTGAATTCTACTACAAATTAAGCATTGGCAATTTTAGAATAACTTGTAAGATCAATAGAAAAGTTTGATTTAGCTGAGTGATAGCTACTTACCAAAGTTTAAGGAAAATCAAATCCACTCTGTTGCAGTCACAAAATAACACTTTTGTTACAGGTTTTTAGGGGTAGCCGTGTTGGTTTATTTCAACAAAAGCAACAAAAATTTGTGATCACAGGATCACAAATTTCTCAAGCATTTACATTTTCTGCCTATAACAAAAACAGCACAGAATCCAGTGGTACTTTAAAGGCTAACAATTTTATTACCATGCCACTGGACTCTGCTGTTTTTGTTATAGGCAGAAAATGTAAATGCTTGAGAAATTTGTGATCCTGTGAAAACAAGGACTTTTGATCTGAACTGTTTCCAAGTAGAACAAGAGCAATCAAGAAGTATGCAATGTACCTGTTCTATGTGACTAATGTACGCCTAAAAAAATAAATCTGTGTCTATAGGATATTTGAACATTGGCTGTTAGCACTATAAATTATAATACTGTTTATAATGTTTCTTTTCAAGCAAAGAAACCTGAAGTTACTTCATCAGAGAATCAACTTTGTGTACCTGAACAAAAGACTCTGGAATCTTCTCCAGATACCTCACCTGGCTCAAGTCCTATGCCACGTTCTGCATCAATTGCTAATCTTCAGACTGCCAGTAAACTCATTTTGAGTTCTAGACTTGTATATAGCTATCCTCTAGATCTTCCAACTGGTGTAGAAGTAATAAGAGCAACCCCTTCTGCAGGTAAAATAATATTGTTCTAAGCAGATTAACAAGTTTTTTACAATAAGTTAATTTTTAGTTAGTAGTACTGTGTTGTACAACCTCATTTTGCCAAACTTTTGGTTCACTGATGTTTGTGTTCTTTCATGATACTGTGTTCTGAATTTGAGGTGAAACTACATTCTAGGTCTCCTAACTCCAGTAGATTAGAGAGAATGGTAGTTGACTTTTTAAAAAACTACAAGTCTGTATGACTCTTTTAATGCTAATTTACAAAACTGTCTGATAAATTTGGCTTAGTCAGTGGGTCAAATTTCCAGCTTTACCCAAGCACACTCCCTTTTTCCCACAATAGTTTAAAATGTTCCTTGGGGCTTTCAGAAGGTCTGCTGTGTGTCTTTCTGAAAGAATGAGAAAAACACTGTCTAGTGCCCTAGCATAATGCCCAAGGCCTCATAATTGTTTTTGCATCATTTCTTCCCATGTTTAACCAAGTTAAGAAAACACTAATCTTTTGAAAACCTGCCCTAATATTCCTAATCTAAACTACTGAAAATAGTATATTTCATTCATGCATCCGTTATATTTTATGTTACTAATAGTGAGTTATATTTGATCTTTCTTAGGGCACCTGAGCTCATCATCAATATACCCAGTCTGCCTTGCACCTTATTTGGTGGTAACATCCTGTTCAGACAACAAAGTGCGATTCTGGAGATGCACTGTAGAGATGGATTTAAATAGCAGAAATGAAATGATGGAGACGTATCATTGGAGAAAATGGCCTTTAATGAATGATGAAGGGGAAAACAACAGCAGTACAGTATGTGTAATAGGAAGGCCAGTTGCAGTTAGCTGTTCTTACACAGGACGTCTTGCTGTGGCATACAAACAACCTGTACAGCATAATGGTTTTGTTTCCAAAGAATTTTCTATGCATGTTTGTATATTTGAATGTGAGTCTACAGGAGGATCTGAATGGGTTTTGGAACAGACAGTTCATCTGGATGACTTAGTTAAAGTTGGGAGTGTACTTGATTCAAGGGTCAGTGTAGATAGTAATTTATTTGTATATAGTAAATCAGATATATTTTTAAATAAAGACAAATACCTAATGCCCAGTATCAAGCATTTGGTACAGTTGGACTGGGTATCAAAAGAAGATGGCTCACATATACTTACAGTTGGGGTGGGTGCCAATATATTTATGTATGGACGACTTTCAGGAATTGTGACAGAGCAAACAAGCAGCAAGGATGGAGTAGCTATTATTACTTTACCACTAGGTGGTAGCATAAAACAAGGCATAAAGTCCAAATGGGTACTGCTGAGATCTATCGATTTGATGTCCTCTGTAGATGGCACTCCTTCATTGCCAGTTTCTCTCTCTTGGGTACGAGATGGCATACTGGTAGTGGGAATGGACTGTGAAATGCATGTATATGCACAGTGGAAACATGCTGTCAAATTTGGTGATGGCGAAAGTGATGTTTTTACTGCTGAAGACTCAGTAACTCAAGATCCACTTAAAACAAGTTTGCTAGCAAAGAAGACCAGTGTAATCGATGGAGCAGGTGTTGTGGATGATGTCTTTGGCACTCCAATGGTAATTCAAGATGGAGGCCTTTTTGAAGCTGCTCACGTCCTTTCCCCTACTCTTCCACAGTATCACCCAACCCAGCTATTAGAATTGATGGACTTAGGTAAAGTTCGCCGAGCTAAAGCCATTCTGTCCCATTTAGTTAAATGTATTGCAGGAGAAGTTGCAATAGTTAGAGATGTAGAAGCTGGGGAAGGTGGTGGACCAAAACGTCATCTTTCTCGTACCATTAGTGTAAGCGGTAGTACTGCAAAGGACACAATCACTGCTGGAAAAGATGGTACTAGAGACTATACTGAGATCGATTCTATTCCACCACTGCCATTGTATGCATTGCTTGCTGCAGATCAAGATACCACATTTAAAATTTCTGAAGAAACTGCTAATGTACCTAAGGGGTCTGAAGATCACATTAAAAGAAAAACAGAGGATCAATATTCAAATTTATTCCAGATTCAGTCTGTTACAACTGATGACTTTATAGATTTTGAGCTGGAAAAGAGAGAGAGTAAATCCAAAGTAATTAACCTTTCTCAATATGGACCATCTTACTTTGGCCAAGAACACGCTAGTGTACTTTCCAGTCACCTGATGCATTCAAGTTTGCCAGGCCTCACTCGTTTGGAGCAGATGTTCCTGGTTGCTTTGGCAGACACAGTGGCTACAACAGGCACTGAACTTGATGAGAACAGAGATAAGACTTACTCAGGTTAGTAGAGAGTGTGAATTCTGATTAATGTTTGTGTATTTCAACTGTTAAAAATAGAATTATTCATAATGACTAATTGTGTTTAAGTGAACTTAGTACTCATAAAAGATGTATTGACAGAGCTGGTATGCAAAGCCATTGGTTCAGATAAGATGCAGCAGAAGCAATGGTAGGTTAGTTTTTCCACACATGCTGTTGCTCAGTGTGCCTCAGTCCTGATCTGTTAATAAGTAGAAGGATAGAGTCAGTCTCCATATCTGTTCTGTCTCTCCTCCCCCCCCCCCCCCCCGCTATGAAAATATCAATGGGGTATATAAATTGTGTGTTTACAAGTACAAATCTTTTTTTTTTTTTGGGCAGGCAGAGATACATTAGATGAATGTGGCTTGCGGTATTTATTGGCCATGCGCTTGCATACATGCCTTCTGACTTCACTCCCGCCTTTATATCGAGTTCAGCTGCTTCATCAAGGTAAACTTTGCTATGTTTTGTGTTCACAGGAGCAGAGAAAAAACATTTCAGCATTATCGTCAATATTTCTATTACCCCATTTAGTAATTTTTATTTTATGTTTTCTCATAAGCCATGATCCTGCAAAGACTTACATATATGCATCCACCATGCAACTCACAAATCTTATGCCTTAATAAAATTAAGTCTTTAAATTGCCAGCAGACTCTTTATTATTTTTGCTGAAATAGACTACCAATGGTACCTGTGAATCCTGCCATTGTGAATAGTTCATAACTTCTTTGTTACAGTCTATGATGAAGGTAATGGAAGGAGAACAATAGACAAGTCATGAGTTGGAAAATGTGGTAAAAAGATTATGGCTTGTCAGTTTGATGTTTGGGTATTTTCCCCAACAAAATTAAGGGTTTTTTAAATCATCTTTGCAGAAGAAATAAAAATAAGTCTCCGTTAATTTTTCAAAACTAATTTGTAATTTTCATCCCAGTCATTTGCTTCCTGGTTGAAGCAGGGGCTCAATGATGCTTTCTGAAATTTGGGATAGGGGAGCAGGCAGACAGGTTCCCAGCTTTTCAAGGGACTTGTAATAGCAAGGTATTTTCCCTTTGTCCCTGCCTCTCACCCTAGCATTCCAGTGTGTGTGGTAAAGGAATGAGAGTGTACTAAGGCTGCTGTGTTGAGCACCGGATTCCTCAGTTTGCAATTAAAGGCAGCAACAGGAAGGATTGCTGTTTGGTACACTGTTTGCCAATAATCATTTCAAGAGTTTGAGAAGTGGGTCATGTAGCCTATTTTTTCCAATGTACTTTTGCGTTGTTGCTGCACATTTCCCTTCCTGGCTTTCTGGTCCTAGCACTGGTAATGTATATTCTTACTTTGCTCTTCAAAGTTAGCAGAGATGTTAAGAGAAATGTATAAAGTGGAGTCACTATTGAGAGGAGCTGCTACTGAGGGAGAGTAAGCAGGAGGAAGGAGGTTAGACCTCTAGGGTTAAGAGACATACTCCTTTTGACTCCTAAAGCAGCAAGCATGTGTCGTCTTCCTTGTATCACACCTACTCTCACAGCTTTGCAGTTCACAACAACAGCCTTCTCATTCTGTCCATTTTAGCTGTTTCCCACATTAGAACTTTTGGGGTAGAGGGCAGAAAAAAATGCCTGAGCAGAGCTGAATTCATTGCCTGATTGCTACCTAGATATTGCTTTGCAGTTCTTCATCAGACCTAGTACCCTTCAAATCCCTGCTGCGACCAGAAACTTCAGGCAATGTCAGAAAAATAAGAATTTGATTATGAATTCAGTGCTTTAAAGACAGAGAAGTACTTGTTGGAATCTTTGGGGAATTAACTGAAATAATTGCAGGGTCTACACAATCTCTACGTTTACTGACATAATATCATTTTGTACACACGTAGCAATTTGTGTTCAAAGAAGGATCTGCTCTACCAGGAGAGTGCATCACCAGTTAGTAACCTGGTCAGCACCACTGCTCCTATTGGGACTGAGCCATCTAAAAGCACCCCACTCCTAGACTGAATCCCACCTCTGATTTGCTCACTTGCATTTGTGATTTGAAGACTATGTATGTATGTATTTTTAAAAGAAGAAAATTGTTGCCCCACTGAAAGCACTTGAGTAGAAATTTAGAAACAAAATGATAAAGTCGTGATATGGCCCATATGCAGTCTGCTTCCAATTTTTCACTTGTTTATTAACAACCTTTTATTTTCTGAAGGTAATTGTTACATGTAACTATTTAGGTGTATCTACCTGCCATTTTGCCTGGGCTTTTCATTCAGAAGCTGAGGAAGAGTTGATCAACATGATTCCTGCTATCCAGAGAGGAGATCTACAGTGGTCAGAACTAAGAGCAATGGGTATAGGCTGGTGGGTTAGGAATATTAACACACTCCGAAGGTGCATTGAGAAGGTAGTGTGAATCACTTATGTGAAAACTTTATGTTGTATTTTGTATAGCTTAAGGAATAAGTTACAGCAAGATATGTTTTAGATATGCAATTCATAACAGAAATCCATGATAATGACATTAGTGTTAAGATTGTCAGACATGTTAGATCACATGTCAATAACTAAAAAGTACTTTAAGAACAATAATAAGTTAAAAGAAGTTACTGACTTCCTCATTTTAAAAATACATTTTTCTTAATCTTAAATCTATTAAACAGTGAATTTTTCATCTCAAATGGTAGACCTCTCATTGACATCAGTGGGATCAGGTTTTTACCTGTTGAATCTCCCAGCTTTTGTAATTTTAAGTCTCCAGTCCAATAATTAGATTCATATGGATAGACCTTTGGATATAAATGAAATAGCAAGAAGATAACATATTGAGTAAATCGGGGTTGGCAACCCCCAGCACACGTGTCACAAGCAGCACGTGAGCCAATTTTTATTTATTTATTTTTTACTGCATGTGGGGTAGGAGCTCAGCTCTGCCTCTCCTCTCCCTTGCAGCAGGGAGCCACTGCTGCGGCTTGAGCCTGAGCCGTGCAGCTGCAGGCTGGAGTACCAGCTCCAGCGTCCTGTGTGGGGCAGGAGAGATGCATGTGTGCATGAGTCCCTGGGGCTGTCTCGTGCTTTGGGAAGGGATGGGCCTGCTCCACAGACCTGGGGTTGGGTGGCCATCACGTGGCGCGCCGAGCCCTGGGCTGCATCGCACTGCTCCTTGTGGGCTATGTGTGGGGGTGAGGCCCCTTCCCCAGTGCCCTACTGTGCCCAGCTGGGCTGGAGCTAGCTCTGGGCTCTGCCTGCCCTGCCTCTCCTCGCCCAAATGTTGCTTCTGGGGGGCTGCAAATCCCAGTACTGCACTGGGGGCACAGGGATGTGGAGTCGGGGAGTGAAGAAGGATGCAGGGGCAGGATGGGAGAGGTCAAGGGTTACACTGAGGGGCATGGCCAATGCAGGGTATCAGGCTGTGAGAGCAATATCATGGGGCTGAAGGGAGTGAGGCTGGAGCAGAGGGAAGAAGTGAGGGAAGATACAATTGTACTTTGAAGAAGCTACACTTTCCTTTACTCCCCACTTCTTTGTCTCTCTCCCCAAATAGCTATTTGGAAGCCCTGAACCTCAGTCCTCCCTGTCCCTTCCTCTCCCCTCACTCCATGGCCCTAGGGTGCCAGAAGAGTGAGGTATCTCAGTTGAGGGCCACATCAGTGAGGGTTGGGGGCTTGGGGAGGAGTTTTTTTGTTTCTCACTTGTGCGCTCCCCAATTGATTTTTTGTGGGTCAGTAACCCCAACCCAGAAAAGGTTCCCCACCCTTCCCATAAATAAAGAAAACATTGAAACCTTTAGTGTTGGACATAATATTTTACTTTATTTAAAATGAAATTTGATAAACTAACACGAGGAGAATGTTAAAACACGTAATCTGTTTAATAATTTAAATTAAACCATTCTTCACAGCTGCAGCACTAGCAAAATGGCTCGGGCGTAATTATGTAATTAATGGTGAGTTACCATTAGCAGCTGGCAGTCTGTGGAAAGATTTGCACTGACGCAGGTAGTCCACTGCAATGGAAAGAGCCACTCCTGAGAGAGCAGCACTGCCCAGGGCAGAAGAATTAAATCTTGGTATGCCGCTTCGGAAAGGTTGCCGACCACTGGAGTAAATGATTGTGAATCATAGAAGTGGAAGGATGAAAGGGAACTCTTGACAGTATAGCCAGATGAAAATTACCTCATCAGCTATGAGGGATGAAAAATGATTGTTTGTCATTCTGTAACTTCACATTTTACACTTTTTAAAGTGTAATCTGCTACAGACTCTATAAATAGTATCTTCTACAAAATATTCCCTAAGCATCTACATAGCTTGATATCAGGGGTCAGGTACCACCGGCATGCTGACAGGGCACAGTTCATTGGGATTAGCCATTGGTGGGCCGCAAGATGCTTTGTTTACCTGACCATCCGCGGGCATGGCCACGTGCAGCTCCTGAGGGCTGCAGTCTGCCATTCTTGGCCACTGGGAGCTACAGGAAGCAGTAGAGGCTGAGCCATTGCTTCCTGCAGTCCCCATTGACCAGTAATAGTGAACTTCAATGCCTGGGAGCTGCAGATGGTCAAGTAAACAAAGCATTTGGCAGCCCACTGGGAGCTAACCCTGGTGAACCATGTCTGGCCCACAGGTTGGAAGTTACCCACCTCTTTTTATAGGAACACACACAAGAACTCCATGATATAATTCCCACCAGAGTTTGTGCGGTTTTTAGCCAAAGGCAGCCTTTTTTTGCAATAACTGTTTGCTCCCTATCTACTACTGTAGGTTGCAAAAGCTGCATTTCAAAGGAACAATGATGCCTTGGATGCTGCAATTTTTTATCTTGCTATGAAGAAAAAAGCAGTGGTATGGGGTTTGTTTAGGTGAGCTCCATTAACTTTTGATTTTAAAAATAGTAATAAAACTAATAGTGTAAAGAAGGACTATTTCATATTAGAGACTCATTTCAAGTGGTGTTGGGATCAAAAGATGCAATTTAAGTTATAATTAAGTATGTGTTGGGGTTTTTGTGTGCTTTTTAACACAGATCTCAGCATGATGAAAAGATGACCACATTTTTCAGCCACAATTTCAGTGAAGATAGGTGGCGCAAAGCAGCTTTGAAAAATGCCTTTGCTTTATTGGGAAAACAACGCTTTGAACAATCTGCTGCTTTTTTCTTACTAGCTGGTTCCCTGAAAGATGCTGTAGAGGTATGTAAAGTAAAATGGAATTTCTGAACTGAATTTGAGAATTGATATTCATCACGATGTGGTGTTGAATCATTTCATAAAAGCTGTGGCAAGAAAAAGTTGTACAGCGGAGCAATGAAAGTCAGGATTATGCAACCTTAATGCTGCCTCCATGTGTGTTGTGCGTGCATTGCAAGTCTTTATATTTGAGATCATGTAATAATTCTGTATTTGGTTCAATACAGAAACCCCCCAAAATGTTAATGTGAATAATGTTGAAAAATTGTGGGTAAGCCTTAAAAAAATCTATTATATTATTTATCCATTGATACACTACTAAATAATCCAAAATTTTATAAAAATCTGAAAAATAATCCGCATATTTCTGGCCAAACAGAAGAGAAAAAAGAATTTGGATCCAGGTTTTTGACCCTCAAATTTAATGTACCTTTTAAACTTTTTTATATGATGGGGGAAATTATTTTTCATTCTACATGTAGGTGATTATTTAGTTCTTTCTTTAAGTGAATTAGGCTTATCTAATTCAGCAGCTTGCTTTTCACGCTTTATTCCTATAGGTATGTCTTGAAAAAATGGAAGATATTCAGCTGGCCATGGTTATTGCTCGTTTATACGAATCAGAATTTGAGACCTCCCTCACTTATACATCCATTCTTTATGAAAAGATTTTGGGTTGCCAGAAAGATGGAACTGGCTTCAGATGTACTAAATTGCATCCTGATCCCTTCCTGCGAAGTCTTGCCTATTGGATAACGAAAGACTACATTAGAGCACTTGACACTTTATTGGAACAAACACCTAAGGAAGATGATGAAAATCCAGGTAGGGAAAATATCAGTGTTGTCATTTTCAAATATATTTTACCAGTAGCATTTTTAGATCCTTCCATCATTAAATATAATAATTAAGCGTTTAAAAATAAACAAATAATCCTTAAATATGAAAAAAGGCAGCAACAACAGTGAAAGTAGTTGTTACCGGAGTTGTAATTCATTAATACAATAATTCTCAGAAAAATTTACAAAAGATTTCAACATAGAAGCTAATATCTTTTAATTATCAGGTTAATTCTCCATTGTGTTGTACTTATTTGAAGGGTGCTATAGCGCCTGTTACCATAAACTTATTACAGTATAGTAATTCCATTTTTTACAAATGTGCTTGCTGTGGTTCATGAGTGAGTGTTACCTGTGAGCTCTGTCTCCCTGTGGGCACTTCCTTCAAGTGATAAGCCTACATCTACGATTTTTGGAATAGAATCCTGAGATTTACCCAAATTTTGACCTCCGGTTTACAGCACCCAGTTTCTCTAACCTGCTATTGACCATCTGAGCACCATCATTCTGGATCACTGCAGGACTAAACTTGTAGGCCAGGGATGGGAAACTTTTTCTCTATCAGGGACCACTAACCCCCAGAAAAAATCAGTCATGGATCTCACACAGCCACACAGAGTGAGGAGGCATAGACTCGGAGCTTCTTTTAGGCTCAGGCATGGGACCGAAAAGGAGGGGTTCAAGATGCGGCAGGAAGATCCAGGCTGGATCAGAGGGGTGAGGTGCAGGAGAGTATGAGAGCTCCAACTGGGGGGGGGGGGGGGGGAGGGAGTGGGCTCTGCGGTAGGCCTGGGGATAAGAGCTTTGAGGTGCAGGGAGGTGCTCTGGGCTAGGGATGTGAACAACTAGTCGACTATCTGATAAGCAAATGCTTATCAGGTACTTGACACGCTAGTTGACTAGTTGCTTTTTCCACCCCTTACTGCCTCTATCAGAAAGAGGCAGCAAGGGTGGGGAGGAGGGTAAGGGAGGTGGTTCAAAGCAGCAGCACCACGTATATCCCAGATCAGCTGGGGACTCCCCCACTGGCCCTGTGTTCCCCGCAGTGCTTTTCCCCTGGGGTTGTTGCTACACTTCAGAGGCAGAGGTGCCCTTATCGACTAAGCAAATAGCTGATGCAAATTTCATTCACTATTCAATTAGCCAGTAAATCTAAATTGAACATCCCTTCTCCAGGCTGAGGCTTAGGGGTTTGGAGTGCTGGAGTGGGCTTAAAGGAGTGAGTGGGGATGCAGGGTCTGGGCAGAAGTTTTGGTGCAGGAGAAGGGGGTGCTCAGGGCTGTGCAAACGGCTGGAGTGTGGGGAGGGACTGTGGTCTTTGGGGTGAGGCAAGTGATCACGAAATAATAGAGTTCATGATCTTAAGGAAAGGTAGAAGAGAGACCAGCACAATTGAGGTAATGGATTTCAGGAAGGCAGATTTTGATAAGCTCAGAGAACTTGTAGGTAAGGTCCCATGGGAAGCAAGACTGAAGGAAAACAACTGAGGAGAGTTGGAAGTATTTCAAAGGGACGTTGTTAAGGGCCCAAAAGCAAACAATTCCGCTGTGTAGGAAAGATAGAAAATATGGCAAAAGACCAGCTTGGCTTAACAAGGAGATCTTGCACGACCTCAAAATAAAAAAGGAGTCATATAAAAAATGGAAACTAGGACAACTAACAAAGGATGAATATAGGCAAGCAACACGGGAATGCAGGGGCAAGATTAGAAAGGCAAAGGCACAAAATGAGATCAAACTAGCTACAGGCATAAAGGGAAACAAGAAGACTTTTTATAAATCCATTAAAAGCAAGAGGAAGACCAAGGACAGGGTAGGCCCACTGCTTAGTGAGGAGGGAGAAGCAGTAACAGGAAACTTGGAAATGGCGGAGATGCTCAATGACTTCTTTGTTTCGGTCTTCACCGAGAAGTCTGGAGGTGTGCCTAACGTAGTGAATACAAGCAGAGAGACGGTAAGTTTAGAAGATAGGATACACAAAGAACAAGTTAAAAGTCACTTAAGAAAGTTAGATGTCAGCAAGTCACCAGGTCCTGATGAAATGCATCCCAGGATACTCAAGGAGCTGATAGAGGAGGTATCTGAGCCTTTAGCTATGATCTTTGAAAAATCATGGCAGACAGGGGAGATTCCAGAAGACTGGAAAAGGGAAAATATTGTGCCCATATATAAAAAGAGGAATAAGAACAACCCAGGAAACTATAGACCGGTCAGTTTAACGTCTGTCCCAGGGAAGATAATGGAGCAGGTAATTAAGGAAATCCTATGCAAACACTTGGAAGGTAATAAAGTGATAGGGAATAGCCAGCATGGGTTTGTGAAGAACAAGTCATGCCAAACTAATCTGATAGCTTTCTTTGATAAGATAACGAGCCTTGTGGATAAGGGAGAAGCGGTGGATGTCATATACCTAGACTTTAGTAAGGCATTTGATACGGTCTCGCATGATATTCTTATTGATAAACTAGGCAAATATAACTTAGATGGGGCCACGATAAGGTGGGTGCATAATTGGCTGGATAACCGTAGTCAGAGAGTTGTTGTTAACGGTTCTAAATCCTGCTGGAAAGGGATAACAAGTGGAGTTCCTCAAGGGTCTGTTTTGGGACCCGTACTGTTCAATATCTTCATCAATGATGTAGATATTGGGATAGAGAGTACGCTTATTAAGTTTGCAGATGATACCAAACTGGGTGGGGTTGCGACTTCTTTGGAGGATAGGGACATAATTCAAAATGACCTTAGCAAGTTAGAGAAATGGTCAGAGGTAAACAGGATGAGGTTTAATAAAGAGAAATGCAAAGTGCTCCACTTAGGAAGGAACAATCAGTTCCATACATACAAGATGGGAAGCGACTGTCTAGGAAGGAGCATGGCAGAAAGGGATCTAGGGGTCATAGTGGACCACAAGTTGAATATGAGTCAACAGTGTGATGCTGTTGCAAAAAAAGCAAATATGATTCTAGGTTGTATCAACAGGTGTGTTGTAAGCAAAACTCGTGAAGTCATTCTGCCGCTCTACTCTGCACTAGTTAGGCCTCAGCTGGAGTACTGTGTCCAGTTCTGGGCGCCACATTTCAAGAAAGATGTGGAGAAATTGGAAAGGGTACAGAGAAGAGCGACAAGAATGATTAAAGGTCTAGAGAACATGACCTATGAAGCCAGGCTTCATGAACTGGGCTTGTTTAGTTTGGAAAAAAGAAGATTAAGGGGGGACATGATAGCGGTTTTCAAATATCTAAAAGGGTGTCACAAGGAGGAAGGAGAAAATTTGTTCCTCTTGGTTTCTGAGGACAGGACAAGGAGTAATGGGCTTAAAGTGCAGCAGGGAAGGTTTAGATTGGACATTAGGAAAAAATTCCTAACTGTCAGGGTGGTCAAATATTGGAATAAATTGCCAAGGGAGGTGGTGGAATCTCCCTCTCTGGAGATATTTAAGAACAGGTTAAATAGACATCTGTCAGGGATGGTGTAGGTGGAGCTTGGTCCTGCCTTGAGGGAGGGGGGCTGGACTCGATGACCTCTTGAGGTCCCTTCCAGTCCTATTATTCTATGATTCTATGATAAGCGAGTTGGGGTGCAGGAGGGTTGGGGATGTAGGCTCCAGGAAGGAGTTTGAATCTGGGATGGAGATGAGGGAGAGGGTTGGGGTATGGGGCACTTACATCAGTCAGCTTCTGATTGGTGGTGCAGCAGGGCTAAGGCAGACCTCAGGGACATGCTGGCTACTTCCTGGACTGGCTCCTGGGAAGGGCAGGTAGCTCTGTGCACTGTCCTTAACTGCAGGTATCAGCCCTGCAGTTCCCATTGGCCACATGGGAGTTATGGGGTTAGCACTTCCAGGCAAGGACAGTGTGTGGAGCGTCCCTGATCACTATGAGCTGGTGCTTTCAGCTCCAGCCCAGCAGCAGGAACAGGGGGCAGACACAGAGTTCAGGGTTTTTGGCCTGTGGTATGGAAAATTGCTACGGGCAGATGAAATTGAACAGGGGTCAGATCTGGCTTCAGTGCTCTTACTGCTCCTTGCCTCAGGGGCAGACTGCACTCTGAAATGGCCACTCATCATTGGCAAGGGGGTGTGAGCCTTCTGCTATCTTGGCTGTGTCCCTTAGTACCCTCAGGCCTTGCTTCAGGCCCTACAGGCTGGAAGCTTGCCTGGCCAGAGCTTCCCCAGCTCTGCCTGCCCTTCCCCAGCCCTGCTCCAAGTCAGAAAGTCTCTAGCTTCCCTGGCAGCTAGGTCCCTCCTGCTCTACAGCTGGAGAAAGAGTGAATCTGTCTCTGCCCTTCTATATTTATATAGCTCCAGCTGGGTTATAATTGGCTCAACTGCTGGCTGCACTGCTCCAGCCCTCTCCCAGGGCTGTGTTTTAAACTGTTAAAGTGACAGTGCAGGGCAGATGCCCTGTCACACTTTATATACAGACCTACAGCAGCACAGCTGCTGAAATACAACTGCACTGGTGTAGCGCGTCCGGTGAACATGCTCTACAACAATGGGAGAGAGATCTCCTGTCAGCATAAAAAAACCTACCAACATAACTCTGTGCTCACAAACGCCTATGTCAGTGTAATGTATGTTGCTTAGGGGGTGGAATATTCACACCACTACATGACGTAAGTTTTGTCAGCACAGGCAGTCGCATACACATTTCCAGTCACCTTTTAGCCAGCAATACAATAACCACCAAGCCCAGAAAGAAAGAGAGTGAGAAAGAACATTCGTAAAAATAACCTTCCATGTACTTCAGACTGTTTAGGAGCCAAGGATTGTTTGGAACAACTAAAATTGAGTTTAATACTTTCAAAAATGAATATTAAAAATCTGCCTGAAATCCCAAATCATTAGCAAAACTCACCAGTAGACTTACAAAGCAGATTAAAGTCGAACATTATGAGCTTTGTGACATTGTAGGCCTCATTTTACACTTTGCAACATTACTATTAGCCTTATGTAACACAGTATTATGAGTCTTAGTATCATCAGTGATCCAACCTCATTGAGCTAGGTGCTATACAGTCCTGTACTAAAAGCCAGCCCTCGACCAAAAAAATTTAGAGTCCTTGTTTAACTGGATGAAACAGTGGCAAGGTAGGAAATAAAAAGGCAAAGTGACATCAAAACAAGCAAGATTTGTTTGCTAAGCAAGAATAACAGGACACCATCTGCTTAGCAGCCAGTAAAATAATACAGAGGTTAAATTGGTATAACATAGAGGGGAAGCAGGCCCTTCATATTCATAGCATTCTTCCTCTTGGGTCTTGAGCTGCTGTTGTGAGACAAATGGGACTCCTTATAGCATTCAAAGCTGTTATTTTCTTAGGGCATGTCTAGACTACTTTTTTTTCCCCAAAAGGAGATATGCAAATTTGGTGCTAATTTGCATATCTTCTTCCGATTGAATTTTTGAAAGTGGGTCTTTCAAAAGTGACAATAGTCTGGACGCGGGGTGGTTTTTTTTTTGTTTGTTTTTTTTTAAACCTTTTTTTAAAAAAAACGCTCTTTCTAAAAAAAGGAGGCTTATGCAGTTTTTCAAAAAAGGGGTATTTTTCAAAAAAACAAAAAACAAAAACCGTATCCAGACTACTTTCACTTTCAAAAGACCCACTTTAAAAAATGCAATAGAAGATATGCAAATTAGTGCCGAGTTTGCATATCTGCTTTAAAAAAAATGTAATTTAGACGGGCCCTTAGATATTGGCCAACTTTATTCTGTTTTTAAAAATAGGATGTTTTATTTCTAAATAAAGGTTTCAGTTCAACTTGTAGAAATATTTATAGTCCATGTTGTCATGTGGGAATTACTGGTTGGATTCATGATCTTGGTTTCTCACTCCAAATCCAATAGCTCTCGATTGGAATCTTCAGGAGGGGCCTCTGCGGAGGTGGGAGGTGTAAGTAGGGAGTGTTTTTTAATACTACTATAAAACAAATGGGGAACTAAGGAGCAGTTGCTTGGTTTCATTACTTCATATTTGTTTTTCAGGAATATGTCTTTTTAAAACTTGTGGAAAATAAGTAGTATATATAACTCAATGCTAGAAGATTAACCCAGCATTGCTTAGGTTCTTAACTCAACTAAGTTTTGTTTTTCTTCATTGAAATCATTGTTCTGAGGTGGGGGTGAGGGTTTCAGCACACAAGCTGCCCCAAGGAGAGAGAGGACAACCCTAACCTTCTCTCACTGCAGCAGCTTGGGATAGGTGAGAGGTGCCTGTTCATGGCTGCTGCAGCAGGCACAGCCAGGGGTGTGGCCCCTGAATGAGGGACAGACAGGTGACATAGTTAAACAGACACACAGATAAACTCTCTCAAATATATAGTAGATAGCTGTTCCTTTCTCCACTCCTGGCCCAATGGGATTATAGCTTTCCTGGTCCCCATCTCTGGCCCCTTGCTGTCTCCCTGTGGTCAGTCTGCATTCTCCTACCCAGACCCCTCCTTTTCCATTTGATGAGAAACAATTGAATTCTAGGCATATTGTATTATCCTGGCACAACCAAACCCTTATCTTTTGTAACCCCTCTTTCCTACCAGGGTTACTTGGGAGCAGGCCATGCACACCTGTGTGCCTGGGCACCTGATGTTTTTAACATTAAAGGAGATCCTGAGTAGCCCAGTGGTGATGTTGGATAGTTGGGGATCCCCTATCCACCCCTTTTCTGCAGTCCTTTGCTCCTAAAGAATATACAATGGTGGTGCCCCCAGGTGGCTGGCCCCTGTACACACTTAATGGTGTGCCTTGGAAATCTCAAGGAATCAACTTATTCCAATAATAATCTGGATCTAACTCCAGAACAGCAATTATAAATATTATACATCTAATTGAATACATTAAAATTAACACACTTTGATGTAACAACTTAAAGAAACAGGATTTAACAGACTAAAATTGAAGAAAATTAACAGAAATAAGTGAAATTACAGAGAAATAAATGAAACTTATCCAGATGGCATTTACATTCCCACCATTTATCCCATCCCAGTGTGTGCTTTGTTTGGCAGTTTGGAAATTTCTAGGGCTTACTTATTAATGTTGATGTAGGGCTTAGCTGTTAGTTATCGATCTGGTTCTGATCTGGATCTTCTTGTTCTTTGGCCCTGTTTACGTGATCAGTACATTAGGGTAAACAGAATTGTTTATGCTTTCTTGCCCTTTACCGTTACTTATACTTGTTCCTGCTATACCGGCAACAATACTTATCTTAAGTGGCGTATTTTCCCAAAGACTTGCTTCTGGCTCATCAGATATAGGGAAAAGCGAAAGGGGGGAAAGAATGCAGCCCTCACCACCCCTAAACTATCACATACAAAGTTCTTCCGCAATTGACTACTACAAGGGCAAGGGACTGGACTCGATGATCTCTTGAGGTCCCATCCAGTTCTCGTATTCTATGATTTTATGATTGCAGTACCAAGGATCCTCCCAGTAAATGTCAGAGGCTCTTATAGTAAAGGGAGCCTACACTTGTTTTAATTTAGGATAAGAGGAAGCAGCATACCAAATTTGGTGGGCCTAGGTCTTAAACTTTAGGAAGAGTTCTTAGATGGACAGGCATAGACAAAGTTTCTAAAATATATAGTGAATGTACATTTTCTCCATTAATAACCATAGGCCTAATTCATAAGATCCACTGACCAGTGCAATATGCCTATTCATAAGATCTTTGAAAGACCAGAGGGGTTGGGAACAAAGGTGTCACTTTATATCAACTTCACTTATCCTGGGGAAGGTTCAACCGAGGTTTCAGGTTAGAGCAGCCTTGAGACTGCTCTAATTCATGGCCCGATGTAGAATCATAGAATACTAGTACTTGAAGGGACCTCAAGAGATCATCAAGTCCAGTCCCCTGCCCTAATGGCAGGACCAAGCACATCTCGATCATCCTTGATAGATATTTATCTGATCTCTTAAATATCTCCAATTCTAGAGATTCCATAACCTCCCTAGGCAATTTATTACAGTATTTAACCACCCCGATAAGAAGCTTTTCCTGATGTCCAACCTAACCCTTCCTTGCTGCAAATGAAGCCCACTGCTTTTTGTCCTGTCATCAGAGAATAATTTTTCTCCCTCCTCCTTGTAATACCTGTGTAGGTACTTGAAAGCTGCTATCATGTCCCCTTTCAGTCTTCTCTTTTTCCAAACTAAACAAATGCAATTCTTTCAGTCTCCCCTCATAGGTCATGTTTTCTAGACTTTTACTTGTTCTAGTTTCTCTTCGCTGGACCTTCTCCAGTGTCTCCACCTCTTTCCTGAAATGTGGTGCTCAGAACTGGACACAATACTCCAGCTGAGGCCTAATTACTTCTCGTGTTTTGCTCACAATACTCCTAAAACGTTTGCTTTTTTTCCCCCAACCATGTCACATTGACTCATATTTAGCTTGTAGTCTGCTATGACACCTAGATCCCTTTTTGTATTACTCATTCCTAGATAATCCCTTCCCATTTGTATGTGTGAAATTGATTTTCTCCCTAAGTGGAGTACTTTACATTTGTCCATATTAAACTCCATCCTATTTACCTCAGACCATTTCTCCAGCTTGTCCAGAACCTTTGGAACCCTACTTGCTATGCCCTTCCAGCATGACTGTGAACCATTAATATCTACTCACTGAGAATGGCTATCCAGCCAATTATGTATCCACCTTATAGTAGCCCCATCTGAGTTGTATTTCCCTAGTTTATTGATAAGGTCAGGCAAGACCATGTCAAATGCTTTACTAAAGTCTAGGTATACCACATCTACCTCTTCCTCTTTATCCACAAGGCTTCGTATCCAATCAAAGGAAGCTATCTGATTGTTTTGATGTGATTTGTTCTTTACAAATCCATGCTGACTTATCACTTTATTATTGACTAGATGTTTTCGGAGGGATTCCTTAATTATTTGCTCCATTATCTTTTCTGGCACAGAAGTTGATTGGTCTGTAGTTTCCTGGGTTATCCGCATTTCCCTTTTTATAGATGTGCATTATGTCTGCTCTTTCCCAATCATCTGGAATCTCTCCCATCTTCTGTGACTTTTAAAAAATAGTAGTTAATGCCTCAGGTCTTCTATCAGCTCCTTGAGTATTCTAGGATGCACTTCATCAGGCGTTGGTGGCTTCCATTTAACTTTTCTAAATAATTTTTAACTTGTTCTTTTCCTGTGTTCACTTCTGAACCTATCCCATTTTCATTGACATTTACTGGTCAGTTTCAGCGGCGGCTGAATCAGGACGCCTGGGGCAGAGCAGCTGGGGTGCTGCTGGGTTGGTCCAGTAGCGCCGAGGAGCGGCGCTACTGGAGCAACCCAGTAGTACCCCAGCTGCTCTGCCCCAGGCGTCCCCAAGTCAGCTGCTGCTGAAACTGACCAGCGCTGACTACAGGAAGCCCGAGGCAGAGTTGCTCTGCCCCGGGCTTCCTGGAATCAGCCGCTGATCAGTTTCAGCAGCAGCTGACTTGGGGACGCCTGGGGTTCTTAAGTTGAATCTGTATGGAACTGGCATCCAGATTCAGCCTGTTGAAACTGATCAGAGGCTGATTCCAGGAAGCCCGGGGCAGAGCAACTCTGCCTCAGGCTTCCTGTAGTCAGCCGCTGGTCAGTTTCAGCAGCGGCTGAATCTGGACGCCAGTTCCGACTTACATACAAATTCAACTTAAGAACAAACCTACAGTCCCTATCTTGTACATAACCCGGGGACTGCCTGTACTAGATTAGTCAATAGGCAGCCCAGCTCAGTTCCAACTCGTGCCAACTCCAGTACCAAACCCTGCTGTAGCTCTGCATTTTAAAAGGCAGTAGGAGCTGGGCAGCCTGACCCCTGGCTCCTCCTAATTCTTAAATTGCAGAGCAGAGTTTGTCCCACATCCAGCATGAGCTGGAACTGAGCCCTTTTGTGTGGTGTCCCAACAGAGATTTGTGCCCCCCCCCCCACCCACAAAAACAGGGACTACTGCTGTGAAGCAGACAGGGGCTGTTTTGTGGCAGCAGTACCTGTCCCTCCTTGGATAGAGGTGGGGGGAAGGGGAAAACGGGTGGCACCATGGAGACAGAGGCAGCAAGGGGGGCAGAAATGCAAGTAGTTGACTTGATAAGCATAGGCTTTTATCGGGTAGTCAACTAGTTGACTACTCCTTTACATATAAGGCAGTAGTAATCTTCAGGAGGCTACTTCTATAGTCAGCATTCCAACAATGCTGCATCTCAGTTCCCTAACCTAGCCATTACCCGGAAAAGTTGCTAGGCCAGGGCAATTGCTGGGTGACTGTGAGCAATGCTGATTTTATGCCACCAAGGCATTTCCCTACACTATGGCAATCCCAAGGTGAATGGCCTAGCCATTTCCTCTTTATTTGAGCTGCCTGAGTCCCATAGGGCAGAAGGAACAGGTGCTAGTATCTGATAACTTCTTATTCTTTCTGTAATCAGTTCATGTTTTCATTTTTCTTACACCAATTACCATGGGTTTTTGTTTTTGTTTTTTTTACACACCGGTATGCTAGTCTGTTTTGGTAAGGTTTTGGAAAGTTGCAAATACAAGATTGTAAAACCTTAAAATAATAATTATTTGTATATATGTTTCAGTAGAGGTAATATTTGTTTAATTCCTCCAGTTATCGTCAAGTCCTGCAATCCTGTGGTGTTTAGTTTTTACAATTATCTTCGGACCCACCCTTTGCTCATCCGAAGATATTTCAGCTCACCAAAAGGGACTTTGGCCACTTTAGGTATGAAAATTGAGAAAAAATTTGTTGATAAAATTAACCTTATAGAGAGAAAATTATTCTTCACCACTGCAAATGCTCATTTTAAAGTGGGATGCCCTGTTTTAGCTCTTGAAGTTCTTTCCAAAATTCCAAAAATAAGTAAAAAGTCCAGCATTTCTACCAAGAAAGATCAAGCCAGTTCAAGTCCCACTAGAAAAACAGGTGTAAATCACGCAGTGAGTGATGATGCTGACAGTAAAAATATAGACTGGTCAAAGCCATTTTCAGTATCATCTGCTTTGGAAAGCAGCACTGGATCTTCAGCACAATTTGACTGGAGTCAACCAGCAGTAAAATTCGATGAGGAGTCTCTTACTCTTGACTGGGGTGAAGACAAAGATGTCTCAGAGGAAGAGGAAGATGATGGTTTAACAATGAAAAGTTCAAAATTGGACTCTGAAAATGGAAAACTAGATGAGAAGAGCGCACACACTACTGTTCTAGAGACCCCTCAAGGAGAGGACTCTGATCCAGGTGACATTGAGGTTGATGTTATTGCTGAACAACTGAAGTTTAGAGCCTGTTTGAAGATCCTAATGACTGAACTTAGGACTTTGGCTACAGGTTATGAAGTAGATGGAGGGAAGCTTAGATTCCAGCTGTACAATTGGCTTGAAAAAGAAATTGCTGCTATGCACAAAATATGTAATCATGAAGCAGGTGGCAAAGACTATTGTAAAACATATGCTGAAGTAGACAGTGACCTACTTGATGATGAAGAAATTGTGGATAAGCCAGATATAGGCTCATATGAACGTCACCAAATAGAAAGACGTAGGTTGCAGGCAAAACGAGAGCACGCTGAAAGACGAAAGTGGTGGCTGCAAAAGAATCAAGCTCTCCTGAGAGTTTTCCTCAGTTACTGTAGCCTTCATGGAGCACAAGGTGGTGGTCTAGCATCTGTAAGAATGGAGCTCAAATTTTTGCTGCAGGAGTCACAGCAGGTAAGACGATCTCTTAAATGACTTTAAATTGAGGTTAGTTCATTTTAAGTAGTTTAGGAATTTTAGTCTTGCAGCCACAGCACGTCAATCTATGATTTTTGTCAAATCACTCAACCTTTACAAGGTTAGGCCAGGATAGTACAGGTTGAACCTCCCTGGTCTGGCTCCCTTGGGACTGGTGTGGTCTTCAACAAGGGAATTTGCCAGACCAGGAGAGGTCAGTCATGTGGGCTCTCCTGGGGCTCCCCTCCTGGCTGCTGCCCCAGGAGAACCTGGAGGCCTGACCTCCCCTGGCTCACCTGCCTGGCTCTGGTGCCCATTACCCACTTGCAGAGCTCTGCTCACTGCCCCTTGCCCACTTGTGGGGCTCTGCTCCCTGCCTGCAGCTTCACACGAGACAGCAACTGCTCCCAGGGTTTCCCGGACCCACACGCGGCAGCAGGTCTTTACAGCCAGGTCACTGCCCCTACAGGCTGCCGCCAAGCAGACCAGTTCCACTCCCAACCTCTCTGAACCTCTGCAGCCAGGGCTCTCTTGTCTAGCAACATCTGTAGTCCTTCCAGACCACAGATGTTGCCAGACCAGGGAGTGCTGGACAAAAGAGGCTCAACCTATACTTAGATCAGACCTTTCTAGACTACTATGGTTAGGTTAGTAATTCAGTCTATAAAGTTCTAATGCCCCAGATGGAGTTAGGGGCACAGAGTGGTATTTTGTGATGCTGCTTTTGTATAAATCTTAAATCTGGATACTGGCCATCTATAATTATTAAAGTTCCTATTTCACAATTTTCAAGTTTAGAGTGTTCAAAGTCATCTCTCTGAATAGCATTTAAGATAGTATCTAAGTATTAAGATTCAGTATTCTAGATACATTCCAGTTTGGGTTATTGTATTTTGTCCACCTATATACAGGTTGGATCTCCTTCGTCCAGCACCCTCGGGAGCTGACCTGTCCCAAATCAGGGAATTTGCTGGACCAGGGGAGGTCAGTGCTAGCCCCTCTGCTGCCACTGGCTATGGGACTCCGGTGGCAGCAGAGGGGCCAGCATTGACTAAACGGGGATGGAGAGGCATTTGGTGGAAGAGGCAGGGGGGCTTCAATCCTGACCCCTGGCCATGGGGCTTCACTGCCACCCTGCCTCTGCCCTCTCTGAGCTTGAATGTTGCCAATGAGCTATTTGTGGCTTGCTAATAAAGCCATGAGAATACAAATGATTTTGTGTGTGTCATTAAAAAGACAAAAATCAAATAGTATAATGTCCCTAAGCAGAACCTGGCATTTTCTGTATTAATTTCATGCTAGGGAAAGAATCTTGCAGTTAAAGCTTAGGACTGCAATATGGATTTATTTCCCGTTCAGTAACAGAATTCCTGTGTGATGATGGACAAGTCATTTAACTTTGTTTCAATTTTTTTCATATTTAAAATAGGAATAATATTAGGATTATAGGAGTGTTGTGAGGTTTTAATATGTCGTTTGTAAAATAGTTGGAGGTCCTCACATAGAAGATACTGTAAAAGTGCAAATTTACTTATGCTACTTGGAGGTTTGAGTTTAAAAATAATAAGACCGCCACTCAAGTTATTGTTATTATGCTTTTATTGTAGCAGTGTTTAGCATTAAATCATGCTAACTAGGGATGTTAAAAAGCAGTAATTTTGTAACTCTGTAACTGTTGAAAATGTTAAGCTGGCTCCCAATGCATATTGGCTCCCGCTTCCTGGCCCTGCTCCTAGGGAGCCAGCTGCCATCCTGTGTTGCTGCCCAGCTCCTGGTGCATATTGGCTCCCGCCCCACTCCCAGAGAGCCAGCTGCTGACATCCATGCTGCGGGCTCTAATACCGAGCCAGCAGCACACGGCGGCAGCCAGCTCACTGTGAACAGTGTGTGAGCCTGCATGTAACTGTTCACTCTAACCAATAAGCACAAGCTTATTGCATAACTGTGTAAATGGTTATCCTATTATATCCCAAATGCTAACACACATTACTTAGAGCTAGTGATTTTGTCTTCCGGCTGGGAATCAAAAAGTATTGGAGAAGTTGAATGTATGTTATTCCCTGAACCTGGACCGTTCAAGTCAATGAGAGCTTTGCTGTAGATCTCAATGAGCATAAAATTACATCCATATTGTACAGATAGAGGTGAAGAAAGATTACTCTGTTTAATCATTACGGTTGTACATCTGTGCTCTATTTCTGTTCTCAGCTATGTAACCATCTTACCAACTGTATTTTTTTTTACACAGGAAACTACAGTAAAACAACTTCAGTCTCCCCTTCCATTACCCACAACACTACCACTGCTTTCTGCAAGTATTGCTTCAACAAAAACTGTAATAGCCAACCCTGTGCTGTACTTAAATAACCACATCCATGACATTCTTTACACCATAGTGCAGCTGAAATTTCCACCCCATCCTAATATTGAAGATGTAAAGGTAAGACCAAAAAGAAGAAAAAAACCTCTCTTTGAATGTGAAAAAAGAAATGTCATGGCTATTTATATGTTTATGGTGAGATGGGCATTTGTAATCACATGAGAGGAGTTTTATATGGGCCACATTATTCACAAGTGATGATTCTGACTTGAGCAATAAAGGTAGTCTCAAGAAAAATCAAACTCAGTCTTTCAAATTTTGAGGAGATATACCTCATAATCTAGTAAATATTGATATCTTGGCACTTAGATGTTTCCCTCCCATCCATTCACTAGTGCAAAAACCTTTTAATTCAGATCATAAGTGACCAAAAAGCTAATCCCAAATCTGGACCTTTGATACATCATTGAATCCAAGAGTTTCTATTGATCAATAAAACAAATAGTTGCAGAGCTGACCAGCAACAATGCCTAGGTGAAATTAAACAGTTATATATTGTAGAAAGTCCTAAAATCATAGAATCAAAGAACTGGAAGAGACCTCAGAAGGTCATCAGGTCTTAGCCCCCTGTTCTAGGCAGGACGAATCCCAACTAAATCAACCCAGCCAGGGCTTTGTCAAGCCGAGACTTAAACACCTCTAGGGATGGAGACTCCACTACTTCCCTAGGTAACCCATTCCAGTGCTTCACCAATCTCCTAGTGAAATAGTTTTTCCTAATATCCAACCTGGACCTCTCCCACCACAACTTAAGACCATAGCTCCTTGTTCTGCCATCTGTCACTACTGAGAACAGCCTCTCTCCATCCTCTTTGGAACCTCCCTTCAGGAAGTTGAAGGCTGCTATCAAATTCCCCCTCACTCTGCGCTTCTGCAGACTAAACAGACCCAACTCCCTCAGCCTCTCCTCGTAGGTCATATGCTCCAGCCCCCTAATCATTTTGGTTATCCTCCGCTGGACCCTCTCCAATGTGTCCACATCCTTTTTGTAGTGGGGGGCCCAGAACTGGGGACATTACTCCAGATGTGGCCTCACCAGAGCCGAATAAAGGGGAATAATGACATCTCTGGATCTGCTGGCAATGCTCCTCTTAATGCAACCTAATATGCCATTAGCCTTCTTGGCCTCAAGGGCACACTGTTGACTCATATCCAGCTTCTCATCCACTGTAACCCCCATGTCCTTTTCTGCAGAACTGCTACTTAGCTGATTGGTCCCCAGTCTGTAACAGTGTTTGGGATTCTTCCATCCTAAGTGCAGGACTCTGCACTTGACCTTGTTGAACCTCATCAGATTTCTTGTGGCCCAATCCTCCAATTTGTCTAAGTCACTCGGATCCTATCTCTGCCCTCAAGTGTATCGACCTCTCCCCTTAGCTTAGTGTCATCTGCAAACTTGCTGAGAGTGCAATCCATCCCCTGATCCAGGTCATTAATGAAGATATTGAACAAAACCGGTCCTGGAACCGAACCTTGGGGCACTCCTCTAGAAACCGACCTCCATCCTGACATTGAGCCGTTGATCACTACCCGCTGGGCCTGGCCTTCTAGCCATCTTACCGTCCATTTATCCAATCCACATTCCCTTAACTTGCTGGCAAGAATATTGTGGGAGACCGTGACAGAAGCTTTGCTAAAGTCAAGATATATCACATCCACTGACTTTCCCACGTCCACAGAGCCAGTTACCTCATCATAGAAGCTAATCAGGTTGGTCAGGCACGACTTGCCCTTTGTGAATCCATGCTGACTATTCCTAATCACTTTCCTCTCTTCCAAGTGCTTCAAAATTGATTCCTTAAGGATCCCTTCCATGATTTTTCCAGGGACCGAGGTAAGACTAACTATAGTTCCCTGGATCGTCCTTCTTCCCTTTTTTGAAGATGGGCACTACATTTGCCTTTTTCCAATCATCCAGGATTTCTCCCGATCTCCACGACTTTTCAAAGATAATGGCCAAAGGGTCCTCAATGACATTTGCCAACTCCCTCAGTACCCTCGGATGCATTAAGTCCGGACCCATGGATTTGTGTACGTTTAGCTTTTCTAAATAGTTCCTAACCTGTACTTTACCCACCAAGGGCTGTCCATCTTCATCCCATCTTGCATCACTTAGCGCATTAGTCTGGGAGCCCACCTTTGTCCATGAATACAGAGGCAAAGAAAGCATTGAGTACTTCAGCTTTCCCCACATCATGTGTCACTAGGTTAGGTTACCTCCTTCATCCAGTAGGGGCCGCACACCCTCTCTAATCACCTTCTTGTTAACATGCCTGTAGAAACCTTTCTTGTTATCTTACACATCCTTAGCCAGTCGCAATCTCATTTGTGCTTTCACCTTCCTGATAACCCCATGGCATTCTCGAGCTATACATTTAAACCCCTCTCTGGTCATTTGTCCAAGTTTCCACTTTTTGTAAGCTTCCTTTTTGTGCTTGAGTTCACCAAGGATTTCCCCTATAAGCCAATCTGGTCTCCTACCATGTTTGCCTCTCTTGCTACTCATCGGGATGGTTTCTTTCTGTGCCTTCAATAAGACTTCTGAAGAAAGCCTCATCTACCTCATCCACCTGATTCGGTGGCCTATAGCAGACACCAACCACAACATCACTGCTGTTGTTTGCCCCTCTAAACTTAACCCATAGACTCTCAACAGGTTTTTCTCCCTCTATATACTGGAGTGCAGAGCAATCATAGTGCTCTCTTTTGTGTAGTGCAACTCCTCCTCCTTTTCTCCCCTGCTTGTTCTTCCTGACCAGTCTATACCCTTTCATGACAGCGCTCCAGTCATGCGAGTCATCCCACCAAGTCTCTGTTATCCGAATTAAATCATATTTCTTGGACTGGGCTAGGGCCTCCAGTTCTTCCTGTTTGTTGCCCAGGCTCCTCGCATTAATGTACAAACACCTCAGATAACCAGTTGATCGCCCTATCTTCTCCATTTGAATCAGGGGTCCTCCTTTCTTGCTCATTCCTCTTTGCATTTCTTCCTGGTACCCGACTTTCCCATTCCGCTCAGGGTTTTGGTCACCGTCCCCCAATGAACCTAGTTTAAAGCCCTCCTCGCTAGGTTTGCAAGCCTGCCTGCGAAGATGCTCCTTCTTCTCTTGGTTAGGTGGATCCCATCTCTTCCTAACAATCCTTGTGCCCAGAACAGAGTCCCATGGTCGAAGAAACCAAAGACCTCTCTGCGACACCACCTGCGCAACCACGCATTTACTTCCTCAATTCGACGATCCCTGCTCAGTCCTTTCCCTTCAACAGGGAGGATGGACAAGAACACCACTTGCACTCTGAATTCTTGGATCCTTCTCCCCAGCTCTACATAATCTGCAGTAACCTGCTCAAAGTCATTCTTGGCCGTATCGTTAGTTCCCACGTGGAGAAGCAGGAAGGGGTAGCGATCCGAAGGATTGATCAGTATGGTAAGCCTCTCAGTCACATCCTGAATACGAGCTCCCGGTAAGCAGCACACCTCTCGAGATTCCAGGTCTGGACGGCAGATGGATGGCTCAGTCCCTCTTAGGAAGGAGTCTCCGACCATGACCACCCATCATCGTCTTCTTCTTTCAAAAGTATTCTGACTTGAAAGGGCAGTCTCTTAACTCAGATATAAAGCCCAGCCTTGATAAAATTGCCATAAATTGTTGATTTTAATGATGTTATGTTGATTTACAAATTCTGAAAATTTGGGCACCATATTTTGAGCTGAAGAAACTCTCAAGCTAAATGCCCAATGTGTTCTGAGTAAGTAAACACAGATGACAAAGTGCTCAGAGTTTATTAGACAAAAAATCTGAATTACTTTCAAATTATTATATTAATTTTAATTCAATATTGACATTTAAACAGAAAGAAAGAAAACACTGGAAAATAAAATGGGTTGCTAAATTTGTTGAAAAACAATATAAAAAAATCTTTCTGGTGTTTCCTGTCCAGCTGATCATCTCTCATTTTCTCCTTTTCTCTCCATTTTGCTACTTTCCTTTCTGCACTACAGCTCAGCAAGTCCCCATAATAAATGTGCATTTTGTTTAAAAACTAATTGAGAAACAAAATACAGCATTTTCCAGCCAACAGAATAAATAATATAAGTTATTCTGAGGGCAAGGGTCTTGCTGACCAAGAGGAAGGATGAAAGAGGAGATGGACATAAGTTAAATATTTTATTTTTAAATAAATAAAGACTCCAGCATTGCAACAGTACCATTTTCTTTGTTATTTGGGGGTCTATTTTTCATTGTTTTATGTAAATATTGGAAGATTTCTGCTTCAGTTGTAGGCAGTGAGAAGCTGAAGTATTGTCTTAGCTGGCAGACTTCCACAAAGTTAAGTGAGAGAACTGTTAGGGTAGGGTCTAGACTGTGGTGCTATTTCAGGATAGTGGAGGTATCCCGAAATAGCTATTCCATGTCTTTTGAACCAGTCAATTACTTTGAAATAAATTTCAAAATAACAGACTCGCTATTCTGAAGTCCCTGTGCTAAGGGACGTTTTGCAATAGCAGTTTATTTTGAATTCAAAATAAGCTATTTCAAAATTAGATCGAAATAAGATGCCAATTTGCATAGCTCAAATTGCGTATTTTATTTCGACCTATGGGTGCAGTGTAAATATGCCCTTAGAGAAGGGTGATTATAGTTGTGAGATTAGAGCTGTGCATATGTGCAGTACAGTTATTGCAGAATTGCAAAATATTCATATAGTAGTTATATAGCTCTTTGTATTCTCAGCTAACAGTCATTACTAGCCAGAGTACAGGGATTTATTTACATATACTGAGAAATAATGGTGTATTATTGATATAGATCAGAACCTATGACCAGTCAGCATGGGCAGGATATTGTATAAAAGAAAATTGTAGTTATTCACTCTGTACTCACTGATGGTAGTAATTCTGTTTCAGTGTAATTTAAATTATTTTGACATTTATATAATTAGAGCATCAGTCATTAGAGCATTAGGCATGTTGGGGAGAAGGGCTTTGATTGCATTATTAAATGTAATAGAATCGTGTGTGAGGCTAATTTAGTTCAAACAATTTGTATGTAAGTGTCAAACAGGTATATTGCATGAATAAAATAAATCACAGTAATTCCTTTCTGCATGTGATGTATAACTCATTAACTCAGTATTTGTGCTTAACATTCAGATTTTCTCACTACTCAATCTCACGTAATTTGTTCATTCTGAGCTTAAGGAAAATTGCACTTTCCTTCAGCTTTTCTTATAAAATTTAATATTGGGTTATTTCATTTTAGGTGTATACACTTCATTCACTAGCAGCTTCACTTTCTGCCTCTATTTACCAAGCTTTATGTGACAGCCACAGCTACAGGTAAAAATTGAGCTCTTCTTACTGTAATATTAAAACATGGTTTTGTTTTTTACAGCTTTCAAAATATTGGTTCTTTATGCATTTATGTAAAAACGTGAATCAAGCTCATATACACTAGTGTGCAGAGACCCAAACCTAAGTTCAATGCACAAAACTTTATGCAAACATGTATATAATACAGCGTATGCATTATGAAGAAATTGTGGCATGAATGCAGCTACAGTTATTGTTACTTTCTCGTAACATTTTCAAGACAAACTATATGGGTGCTTTCCATTTGTCCAGACAATTTTAGATGACTGAAGTTTAATACCAGAAATTGTTTATTAGATTTCTGGCACCAAGTAAGAATAATAATCTCTAGTCACTCAATCTATGATTGAAACTCTATTAGAACGAGAACACTTAAGGCAATTTTCCACAGTGGGCATATTGATGTATAGGAGCAATTTCTTCTTGTACCTGAAAGATGAGGATAATAGTTATATGGCCATCTCTGAAAATAAGAGAGAATGAATACATCTGCAGATGTGAGGGCATTTTGCAATTTTCTCAACACATTTTCTGATTACTGAAATCTTTGAAAATAAACATTTTTCTCATGCCCAAAGACGGAGAGCCCAGAATGTAAGACATTGCATGCAGACTTTTGAAGATTTTTTGGCACTAAAAGTTAGCTTTTTACACTATACAAATATAATGAATTTACTCAGTGTTGTAAAACTGCACCTACATGCGATATAGAATTTGAAATATATTTTTCTGAAAAAATAAAAATGAAAATAACTTGCCATATATACTATACTTTATTACAAGAATGTTCTGAAATCCTCTCATTAGAAAAATTAATTTGTGTTTAGCAGTCAAACAGAAACAAATCAGTTTACAGGAATGATTTATCAAGGACTACTTTTGAGTGATCGACGCAGACTGAGGACAGAAAGCATTGAAGAACATGCAACACCAAATTCAACTCCTGCTCAATGGCCTGGTGAGAAAAACTAAGTTGTGGAGTATGCCAGCTCCACTTTTTCAGAAGTCTCCGCTCTATTCTGCATTTCACTCCATAATTTCTTTGTATTTTTAATTACTTATAATGTGCACTGACATCTACAAATGCACTGGGCTTAGTGTTCAAGGCAAGCATACGTTAGTCAGCTGAAGATGCAGATATGCTTCCCTTACACAAAAATCTGTTTTGCATTCCTGCTTCTTTTTAACTCTTGGGTGAATTTCATCAGCATTTAACTAATGGGTTACTTATTGGAACAGAAAGATGCTCTCTGTACTCCAGATATCTTCAGAGAGAGAAAGATCAGGATCTAGAATCTAAACTTAAGCTATGTCTCCAAAGGGAAGGTTTTGTGACAAAAGTGCTGTCGACATGCAAAAGTCGACAAAAGTGAAAACTCATCAGACCAGTTTTTATGCTTCCCATTGTTGACTTTTCATGGCCACAGTGCTAGCACCCTGTTGACAGAGAGAGCAAAGCAACGTGGGTAATCTTCCCACAGAGCAGTGTTGTGGGAAGGCAAAGCTGATACTGTGGAATGTCAAAGCAGCACAGCAGTCTCTGCAACCCTACCCCTACAGCAGCAGACTGCTGTGAAGCATTCCAGGGATTTATTCTTTGTTCCCCAATTGAAGCAGCTCACTCTGCAGTCAGATACTTCCTGGAGTTTTGAAAGGACAGGGGTGCATGCCTGCAGGGCAACAGAAACCACAAAACACTGAGAGCAACCATCAGGACAGGCATTGTAAGACACTGGTAAAAGCCAATTTCTTGGACAAAATACACAGCAGAATCCACCCTGGCTATTTGTTGACAGTAAAGGGAGGGGAAAAGATAAAAATCTCTTGCTGGGCTCGAAGCTTTTTCCAACAAAAGTCGCATTGTAGTGTAAACGCTCTCACTGTTTTGTCACCACAAGGCAGCTTTTGGTGACAAAACGTGCCAGTGTTCCTCTGTTACCTGATGTTTTCTTTTCTTGGAATGACCATTCCCCTAATCCAGGGGTAGGCAGCCTTTTCAAACAAAAGAGCCAAACTACATCAACATTCAGAACAGGTGGTCAACAAAGAGCCATATAAGAATGCCTATTTGCATGATTGAAAATACACAACTTGATATTATTGATAATTCACATTATGATTAATAATGGCATAAATGAAAATTTGTACTCAGACTTTATTTAATGGGATTTCTGTTGCATATTTTCATGCATTTCTTTGAAGTTTACATCATAACTGCTCAAATCCAGCTTCATGCACACGTTCAGGCTATCTTCTGTCAGTCTTATGGCTGGGTGCAAGAGTCTGGGTTGAGTTGTATGAGGGGCTCAGAGCAGAGGGCTTGGGTGAATGAGGGGCTCAGAGCAGAGGGTTTGGGTGTATGATGGGCTCAGGACACAGAGTTGGGGAATGTGTGTGGGGTTCAGGAGTGTTATGGCAGGAGACTGGGGTTGTAGGAGTCTTGGGATGCAGGTGTAAGGGCTCAGGGTAGGGGATTCAGGTGTATTATGGGCTCAGGGAACAAGGTTGACATTGTGGCTAAATCGGGACTGGGCCCCAACTGGGGGCTTGTTGGCCAGGCTTCGTTTTTAAATAAAGTAAAATATTATGTCCAATGCAAAAGGTTTCAACATTGTTTTTATTGCAGGGGCTGGGAACCTTTATTGGGCTGGGGGCCACTGAGTTCGGGTGAAGGAGGCAGTTGTGACCTGAGGCAATGGATTAGGGAGCATGAGTTTTGAGGGGTTTGTGATCGGAGTAGGGGATCAGCATTCAAGGTCTTGGAGGCAGCATGGGCTCAGAATGGGAGCAGAGAGTTTGAGTTATGTGGGTTAGGGGAGCAGAGGGATGGAAGGAAGGGAGGGGGAGGGGCTGGGGTGCCAGAGGCAGGCTCTGGCCAGGAGACTTACCAGTGAGACAGCCAGCATGTTTCTTAGGAGTCTACCATGCCCCCCTGCCCCGCACAGGCTGGGATTGTGCTGGTGGTGGAAGCAGCCATGAAGCACCGCTCCCCTCTCCCCTTCCAGCTCACAGTTTGTGAAAAATAAACGGCCCTGCAGCCGCTTTTCTGAGTGGTGTGTGGGAGCAGGGGAGTCTGCCTCGGGGTTCTCTGCTGTGTCTGCAAGCCGGATTGTTTTGCCCAGGACTGCTGTAGTGCCAGCATGGGCTCCCTGCTGCAGGGGGAGCCGGGGGGAGGTGCTGTGCTACAACTTCAAAAGAGCCATATTTGGCTCGCGAGCCATAGGTTGCCGACCCTGCCCTAATCTGTACCATATAAGAGAAGTTCCTTGGATATTTTGGCTATGTCCTCCTTAGATTCTAGGTATGTATTCTGTAAAGTTGAACAAGGCATTATAATTAATCCAATAATAATTTATTGTTTACATACATAATACTCATGGTGCAAGAGTAAAGGGGATGAGTCTGACTCCTAGAACCTCATGGATATCACTGAACTACCTGTATTATTTGCAGGAAAAAGAGGCACACTTTCAAAAAGTCTCAGCACTATCATGCCACAGAGTTTAAGGCCAGAAAGGACCATCAGGTCCATCTAGTCTGACCTCCTGAATATCGCAGGCCAGCAACACCATCCAGCACCGACTCATTAAACTCAACAGATGAAATTAAACCAAAGTATTACAGTTCACTGGAAATTAAACTATTATCTGCCACAAGCAGAGAGGAGGCACCGACATGCACCAGTGCCCAAGATCCTTGTAATAGCAGACATATGCTTAAATGATATATACCCAGATAATCCTAGCAAGTGACCCACAGGCAGAGTAGGATGAAAAACCTGACTTGGGGGGATATTTTTTCCTGACCAGGTAGTTTAGATCAAAGAACTAAATGACCACTCAGAACTTTTTGTTTAGCTTGACATGAATATAAGAGAAATATTAATGTTTTTGTACTTCTGCCAGCTTCTTAAGTTACATCTTTTCTTTTTTTATCTTTGCAGGGGTGAGCTCACTTATAAATCTCTTAAGTTCAGCCCAAGATGAAGACCAACCAAAGTTAAACGTTTTACTTTGTGAAGCTGTTATAGCTGTATACCTAAGTCTCCTGATACATGCCCTTGCTACTAATTCTTGCAATGAATTGTTTCGGTTAGCAGCCCATCCCTTGAACAGTCGAATGTGGGCTGCTGTCTTTGGGGGAGGTGTGAAACTTGTTGTGAAGCCCCGAAGACAATCTGAAAATATTCCAGGTATTTAGTTTGCGTTGATTAAATTTCAGACCAATAATGTGCATGTATATAACTTTGGGAAAGGGGAAGAATTTAATTCCCTTCTTTTTAGATTTCAGGTTCATTGTTTTAAAATCATGTTTTGTTAGTATGTGTCTGATATCATCAGCTCTTACCCTTCTCCAGGGAAAAGGTATCTTTAGAACTTGCTTAATCAGACTGAGGAAATGTAATGCGAATCTTAAAATTATCAGTATAGATAGGCAAAAATACAACTTTTATCCAAGGTTATTTAAGTTGGGGAGGGAGAGATACTTAACTCTCAGAAATCAGCATTGTCTTCATAAATTGCACATAACACGTTATAGGTCCTAAAATATGATATAAATATTACTGTTATTGATGCAATGAAAAAAGGTGTTGAGCAATTGGCATAGTAAAGTCTAAAGTCTTTACTTCTCTGGCATAGTTGTTCTTCTGTTTGCATGAAAAGGGATAAGTTTGAGGCATGTGGTTTCTGATCTCTCCAAACTTGAAATCAGTTAGTTAAAATTATCTGTAGACTTAGGCCATGTCTACACTGGTAGATATAAAACACTGATAGTTATAGAGCTGTTCACAGAGCACTGAGGGGAAATCACTGTTGTGCATCCATGCTGTGCTGCTTGTGACGTTGGGGCATGTCCACATTAGCAGCTCTTTCAATAGCTATCCCACTGTGCAACTGGCTGCAGGGTGGCTTGGGAAAGGTTTGCAATGCCGAATAGTGCAGTCAGCATCACATGATGCAGGTTTCCCAATCCCATTGCTCCATGGTCATCCTGCTACATTGACAGCTGCTTTTCAAAATAAGTTGGGGGAAGTGTGTGACGGAGTGTATGTGTACACAGGATGGGGAGAAGTGTGTTTGGGGGATGTCAGCATGCTGTCTTGTAAGTTCAAAAAGCAGCAGGAAACAACCCTTCCTGAGACAGGGGGAGAGGGAAACCCTGATATCAGCCCCACCATCCCCTGCTTTCCTCCCTGGTACTTAGCCCAGCAATCTCACTCTCTCTCTCTGTCTCTGTAACAAAATACAGGACTATGTAGCACTTTAAAGACTTAACAAGATGGTTTATTTTAGATGATGAGCTTTCGTGGGCCAGACCCACTTCCTCAGATCAAATAGTGGAAGAAAATAGTCACAACCATATATACCAAAGGATACAATTAAAAAAATGAACACATATGAAAAGGACAAATCACATGTCAGAACAGAAGGGGGACTTTCCCCCCCCGCCCTGCATCCCCCTTCTGTTCTGACATGTGATTTGTCTTTTTCATATGTTCATTTTTTTTAATTGTATCCTTTGGTATATATGGTTGTGACTATTTTCTTCCACTATTTGATCTGAGGAAGTGGGTCTGGCCCACGAAAGCTCATCATCTAATAAATCATCTTGTTAGTCTTTAAAGTGCTACATTGTCCTGCATTTTGTTTCATCTACACCAGACTAACACGGCTACATTTCTATCTCTGTCTCTGTGTGTTCACTAGCACAAGCGTTTCATCTGACTGGTTTGCTCTGGGTCCCAGAGCGAATCAACGCAGCATGCAGGCTATCCAAAACAGAGCTCTGAAAGGGGATATGCGCATGCCTGCAGGACAAACCGATGAGTTCTAAACAAAGAGCAGAGAAGACTAGCGGGATTATGGGCCATTTCTGTCATAACACAGAATGCAATTCAAGTGTCCACACTGGCCCACCACTGCTGTATTTCTACCTCAGCCTTGCCATCTCAAACACTTCTAACAAGGATGACAATTGTCATAGTAGCTTCTGTATATCTACCAGCTGTTGCAGTAAAACCCACTTTGCGCAGGACCCTTAGGCTATGTCTACACTGCAGCGCTATTTCAGGATACTGGAGAAGTAAGGTACATTTCAGAATAGTGGCTTATTTCTAAATTTGGTGCTGTGTAGACAAGCTATGCAATTTGTGTAGCTTATTTCAAGCTAAGGGTGCAGTGTAGACACACTCTTATAGTCAGTGGCTTGACATTTCCTTAAAACTTCCTTGATACAGGAAGTATATTTTTATGTCTATAGTATAAACACATGAAGTCTGTGTGTAAGTATAATGTAATTGCTCTCTAACCATAGTAGCACAAGTGTTTAACATTAATACTTATCAAGTAAATATTCTGAATTATATGAAAGCAACACATACTTTTGAGGTTTGCGAAATATAATAAAAGATCACTTGCAACAGCTTTCATTTGGTAAGCTGTTTAACAGCACTGACAATGATGAATAGTCAAAGGCTTTCAAGATAGATTCTGTTTTCTTTAAACTTAGTAGCTGCTGCTGCAGTGTAAAAGTACAGTAATGAAGTTTTGTAAAGATTTGTAGCATAGATAAATGTTTGTGTGCTTTAAAAGAGGATCATGTTTTTAAATCTCTGTCTTCAATTATCTTCTGTTATGCCTATCCAAAACAGCTTGTATTTTCAAAGTCTCAGAGGGGTAGCTGTGTTACTCTGTTAATTTAAAAATGGCAAGTAGTCATGGGACACCTTAAAGACTAACAAAAATGTATAGTATCGTGAGCTTTCATTGGTAAATCCCACTTCATTAGATGAGTTGGAGTGGAAATAATAAAATCCAAGATATATATATATATATATAGATATATAGATATATCTATATCGATATCGATATCGATATCGATATAGATATAGATATAGATATCGATATATAGATATAAAACATCAAATGAAGTACCTGTCAATTTCAGGACCCATGTTAATGAAGCGAATTAAGCGGGTTGGATGTGTCCCATTCATAGATTCTGATGTGAAAATGTGGTTGTTAAAGACAGGGAAATTTGCTTTGTAGCGCACTAAACAGTTAATGTCTTTATTCAAGCCTAGAGTAACAGTGTTACATTTGTAGATTAATTCCAGTTCTGCAGTCTCTCTCTATAATTGAGTGGTGACATTTCTTTGTAGAAGAATAGCTACTTTTTAAATCCATGACTGAGTTACTTGGTAAGTTAAAATGTTCCCCTACTTACTAAGGATGTTAAGGAACGAGTATGTTGCTAATTGTGTAGTCAATACAATTTGCATCGACTACACGATTAGTAAATAAAGGGAGGTGCTTTGCAGAGCCACAGTGAGGGTAGCTCCCAGAGCTGGTGTGAGCTGGGACTCAGTGAGCAGTCCCAGCTTACACTGGCTCAGCGACCGCTGCAGCTCTGCATTTTAAATGTAGCTAGAGCTACTGGGCTTTTACCACATTTAAAGAGAAGAGCCACAGTGTGGGTGGCTCCCGGAGCCAACTAGTGCTGTGGGCAGGGTCTGCTCTGGCCATCCCGGGCTATTGTGGACAGGGGCTGCTTCATGGCAGTAACCTCTGTCCGCAAGGGGGGCAGTTCCCCACTGGAGCAGTCTGTGCCTGTTGCAAGCCTCAGCCTGTGGCAGGCAGAGGCTGCTTCATGGCACCCTCTCTTATTCTCCCCCACCCTTGCTGCCTCTCACAGGGTATGTCTACACGACAAAGTTAATTCGAACTAACTTAGTTTGAATTAGTTAATTCGAACTAAGCTAATTCTAATTAGCGCATACAGACTTAAAAACTAGTTCGAATTAGCGTTTTGCTAATTCTAACTAGCATGTCCACACTGAGTGGACCCTGAACCGAGGTTAAGGATGGCCGGAAGCAGTGCCAGCAGGGCATCAGATTTGGTTTTGTTAAAGAAACGTTGAAGTTAATCCTCTCCATAGTGCCAGAGTAAATCACCTAGATTTCCTAGATTACATTTCTGAAAATTTCAGTTTAGTGAAATTATATGTTTTCTCCTTCAGAAATATCCTTCTCAATATGGTTTCAAACAGGAATTGGTCTAAAACCTATAGATCCTGAAAATTTATAACCGATATTACAGTTTGTTTTCCTAATATGTGTCACAGAAGAAAGGTAACTCTACTTGAATTTATTGTAGTCAGGCTATTATATTTTTGGAGTTGGAGGTCTCTGACCCACAGAAAAAACCCATCAAGGGCCGCACAAAAGTGGGAAGCAAAAAAACAAACAAAAAAAGCTGCTCACTGACATGGCCCCCAACTGAAAAGCAGGAAGACACTCCCCACATTGTCCTCCCACACTAGAGTCTAGAGGAGCCTGCACTAGTAGATTTTGTGGCCTCCCGCAAATCTCTGGTGGAGCCAAAAATGAGGGGGAGCAGCAGCTGGGAAGCAGGCTTTAGGTGTGGGGTCTGGGTGGGTGGGTTCAGGAGTGGGTTGAGGCTGGGAGGGTGCAGAATCTGGGCAGGAGAGTGTGCAGGAGCAGGCTGGGGATTGGAGTGGGGAGTCTGGGCAGAAGGGGGGTGCAAGAGCAGGATTTGGGTAGTGCTGGGCAGAAGGGCATGTTTGGGGTCTGGGTAATGGGGGAGGCACTTACCTGGCACAGTTCCTAGGGGATGCACATGGCTCCGTGTCCCCCACTGCTCCCAGGCATTGCCCCCTGCTGCTTCTGTTGGCTGCAATTACACCCAATTGGAGCAGCAGGTGAAAAGTCTCAGGGCAGTGCCGTTTCCCCAGCTGGGGAGGGAGGAGGAGCAGCAGCGCACAATGCTGCTTCTTTCCCCAACCTTACAGAGTCCTTGGGTTGGATCTGGTCCTGGCGTGCCTGACTCCAGTCTGCACAGCTCAAGGCTCCTTTCCTTCCCCCTTCCTCCCCCGCTCCCTCATGTCTCCCATCCTGCAGTAGGGAGCCGGCACTGGTGCTCCAGCCCCACAAAAGGAAGCTACAGGGTGGAGCGCCAGCGTGGGCTGCCTGGTGCTGGGCAGGGATCCCCAAGCCTCGGGGTCCGGATCTAGGTAAGCCAAGGACCGGATCTGGTCTTCGAGCCGTACGTTCCCCACTCCTGATTTATATGATTACACTTGCTTTATTTAAAAATATATTTAAGGAATAGTACTTGAAAGGTAGTGTAGTTTTGATTTTGTTATCTAAGCACTGAAACCAAAATTCATGGTTTTGGTAACTTCTAAAATTAATGTGTTTCTAAAAATAAATTATAGATAGCATTTGTTTCTTACTATGATTTCAGCTATTTAACTTCTTTCAATTTAGTACCTCCTGTTCCTTCAGAGGAAATGGATAAGCATCGGCGTCGATTTAATATGAGGATGCTTGTACCAGGGAGACCAGTAAAAGATAGTGTTGTACCTCCACCTGTACCTGCAGAAAGGCCTTCTTACAAAGAAAAATTCATTCCTCCAGAACTGAGCATGTGGGACTATTTTATGGCAAAGGTAGGATATTCTGTGTGAACATAGTGGCACCATAAAAATGTCTGATTTTTTAACATTTGGAAATATAAAATTAAATACTTTGTAAAGAATACACACGCCCTTTTTCCTGTTTTAAAGGATAACATTTCAAGAAGTGTTTTCATTAATGTGCCTCACAAACTGTAAACATGTTTACAGGTTGCATTCCCCACAGAAAAGATGAAGTTATATATGTGCTACTATGTATAACTTCCAAAATATCAGTCTAGCATTCTTCTGCCAAGCAAAAAACAGTCTAAATGAGCATTTATACCTTGCTATGCTGTTATTTTTGAAAGGAATATCTAACTTACAATTTAGTTATATCAATAGATTTATATATTAAGCTGCTCTGGTTCACTACTAAGTTATTTAAGTGACATCTAAACAACTAGGGGAACATTAAATGTTTAAAATATTTAAAATGTTTAAAACAGCTCCTGAAGAATAACAGGTTTTTGTCTTGCATTGCAGCCATTTCTTCCTTTATCAGATAGTGGTATTATATATGATTCTGATGAAAGCATTCACAGTGATGAAGAGGACGATGATGCTTTCCTTTCTGACACACAGATCCAGGAACACAAAAATCCTAATTCATACAGGTTAGCGGAAACTATCCCGTCTTTTTTTTTTTTAAACTCCTTATGAATATGTTGTTTTCAGCTTTTCTTCCAAAGCCAACGAGGGTATCATTGGCCCTCTTTCCTGGTGTATATTTTACAGTGGTGGGTTTTCAGAGGTATTACTGAGATCAGAAACTGGCCAGAATAATCATAATTACTAATATTGATGTGCAATAGGGAAGTAATTCACCTTGACTATATTTTCTGATTGGGTTTTCAGGTATAGCAATTAGGTTTTTCCCTTCTACGTTCACCTGAGCAAATAAATTGAACAAATTTGATTTCAAGTCATTGAGTCACAATGATCGTGGAGTCCCTTGATGCTATGTTTAGAGTTACTTTTCAGAATAGAGACCAATTTTGAATGTAATTTGCATTTGTTCTATTTCCTTTTTTTATATCAAGCATAAATGAATGAGTTACATCCATTATAAAAATGTATGAAAATAAAACATCTTCCATCTACATTGTACCAAGTGTTTTCAAATCCATTAGACTATAAATGGAACTACACTATAACCTCTGTACTCTGGGTGACGTTTTTGCGCAAAAACCCCCTCTTGCGCAAGAGGGGAGTTTTGCGCAAAAAGGAGCGGTCTACACTGCTCTTTTTTGCACAAAAGCCTCTTGCACAAAAACGGTTGCTCATTAATTATGCAAATAAGTGTGGCAATATTCCAGGCTGAGCTTCATTTGCATAACCTTTTCTACAAGAAGGCTACAGTGTAGACGTAGCCCTGTGGTACAGACCCTGGCAGGCAGGGGCAGAAGCAGCCCTGCACACTGCCATTCCTCCTCCCCACCACCTGGTGGAAGCACAGTGATGCTGGAGGCTTTTTCCCACCTCTTCTGTACTAGTTGGGGGAGACGGTGCCTAGGAGCAACAGGGGACAAAGAGTGCCAGATAAGTGTCCTACCCTCATTCCCCTCCTTTCCTAGCCCAGCAAAATCTTCAGTCCAGCAAACCCTGTTTCCCACGGTTGCTGGATTAGAGGTTCAAGTATATTGTATTGTGCTATACGAGACACAGTGGAAAAAAAATCTTTGATTTGTACCACGCCAGTGCTTCCTTTCCATTCATTTTGATGTAATGGAAAGTTTTGTATTATGTATTTTCATTGGCATTGCCAGGAGATTAATATTTGATTCTTGACTTCACATACGATGATCTGAGGTTTGGAAAAGAGGGAGGGGAATATTGTAGGCTCTAAAGAGGGAGACTAAATTTTATAAGATATAAAGATCTTACCTTGTATTTCAGTGTGGGTTCCTGTTGACTCTCAAAACACAATAAGTAAGCACTCTTCATCATTTGTTATCAATGGGGTTTTTGTATATATACTTGGTTTGGTGAGAGAAGCCAAATTGTGTCTGGAAATAACTGAATTTAAATTGTACTTTACAAAACGGAAACTTCTTTTTCCACAGCTGGGCTCTCATACATTTGGCAATAGTAAAACTAGCTCTGCACAACATTAAGAACTTTTTCCCCATTGCTGGTTTGGAATTTTTTGGTGAGTTAAATTCTGACTTCTATTTTACTTTGCTCTATAAGTGAGTTAGTAAAGTATTGGCATTTATATATGAAAAGTTGTCTTGCGCAATTTCTAACAGATGGAGTTGTATGTGTTATTTCAGGCTTTTTAAATCCATCCAGTTATCCTTTTCTGTAAGTTCTGTTGAAGCGCACATACATCCTCCCTATTTTTATTAAATATAAGAGCAGTAGAGTGACTATCATTCTGAATTTTTTTTCTTTTTTTTTTAGTTTTACTTAACTGTTTTTGGTACCTGAATAAATTCTCCCATGGGCTATTACTATCCAAAAAAAAAGAGAAAAATCTTCATAATATTGTTTCTGCTCTTTACTGCAGAATTCGTTTATTGCTATTAGTAGTATAGCAGTTTTATATTAGCATTATACCTTTGTGTTGCTCTTTAGACCTGCCTGTAACATCACCATTGGGTATTGCTGTGATTAAAAATTTGGAAAACTGGGAACAGATCCTTCAAGAGAGAGTGGATCAGTTTGAAGGCCCACCACCAAACTACATTAATACCTATCCCAGTGACCTTGGAGTGGGAGCTGGATCAGCTATTCTCCGCAACAAAGCCATGCTTGAACCTGAAAATACTCCATTCAGGTAAGACCTGCTTTTAGAAAGCTGTATCCATAGTTTGTGACATTTGACACATGCAGCTTTTGTGCAGAAACAGTCATAATTATCTAATGAATTTTGAGTTAAAAGAAAATGGTGATGATGCTAAGCCAAATAAACCTAACCTACAAATGTACCTTAATGAACTCAGCATAATATAGTACCTGTTTTTACTGATTAGATTTAATGCTACCTTTGAAAAGAAAAAATCAGCTTACACTTATTAGTGCCAGCTAATTAGAAAAAAAGGGGAAAGAATAATGAGATGTCAGGATGGAACAAGATGTCAGAACGGAGAACTGTTGGGCTGTGTCTAGACTGGCAAGTTTTTCCGCAAAATCATGTGATTTTGCGGAAAAACTTGCCAGCTGTCTACTCTGGCCGTTTGAATTTCCGCAAGAACACTGACGATCTCATGCAAGATCGTCAGTGTTCTTGCGGAAATACTGTGCTGCTCCCATTCGGGCAAAAGCCCTCTTGCGCAAACCATTTGCGCAAGAGGGCCAGTGTAAACAGCACAGTACTGTTTTCTGCAAAAAAAGCCCCAATTGCGAAAATGGCGATCGGGGCTTTTTTGCGGAAAACCGCGTCTAGATTGGCCACGGACGCTTTTCCGCAAAAAGTGCTTTTGCAGAAAAGCATTCTGCCAATGCTTTCCGTTAAAAGTATTTTCGGAAAATCAAGCCAATGTAGATGTAGCCTTGGTGTTTATCTAAGGCAGTGGTTCTTAACCTTACTGCAGCTTGCACCCCTTTGGTTCTCAAAATATGTTTTCGCACCCCTTATTAAAAATTATTGAAGTAGGTCAGTTTTAAACCTAAGATATATCATAAAAATCTGGCATGTCTCGCACCCCCAGAAAGGGCATCTCACACCCCCAGGCGGTGCGTGCACCCCAGGTTAAGAACCACTGATCTAAGGCTTAGGTCTTGCAAACACTTTGGTGGAACATGTACCATGCTTAAAGTGAAGGGCATGTTTATACTTAAGGGCATGTTTATACTTACCAGATGATCATTGTTCTGGAAGTCAGTTTTCTAGCGTTCGATTTAGTGGGTCTGATATAGACCCGTAAATTGAACACTGTGGGCATCTCCCACCAATATCTAGTACTCCTCCTGAAAGGAGTAAGGCAAACTAATGGGAGTTCCTGTCAGCCTCCTGCAGAAATGTGATGTAAGATACGTTTACTCCAGCAATGTAATTTCTGTAGCTAGAGCTGCATATCTTACTCTGTCATTCTGCTATAGTGTAGACCAGGCGTAAGTGTTTGCAGGATCTGGACCTAAATTAATGAACTTAAGAGTTTGAGAAGTTTACAGAACTCATATATGATTTATCTACTCATACTGTCCATGATTTGCGTAGTTGATGCTGCTACTGGGTTTTATTCCTAGTTCACTCTGACAGTCCATTGTTTTATTTTTTACCCTGTTTTTTCAAAAATGAATTTCAATAGTAATTTCCATTTTCAGTCCGAGAAACAATGTATATACTTCCGGGCCAGAGTCACAAAGGACCTTGTGCACAGTGACACTGAGCATTGCCATGCATAACTTGTAGATGCCTAGAAAATCACTTGGATTCACAAAGCCTGAGCTGAGCACCTAGACTCCCTATAAAATGAATGGGGAGATAGTAATTCCTCAGACTTTTATGAGTCCCATTGTGCACACTAGGTGGCTCCTTGCCTAAGCTCCCCAATGGGAGATGCCAAATGAAAGGGTGTGCACTAAGCCTTGCCCTTCTCTTTGAGATATGTGCCTATGTTGAGACTGGCAAGAGGTGTCTCCCTCACCTTAGTTCTCCGCTGCAAACCCTGCCTTGGCATTAGATAACTGCTCTGTTTTAGCAGGAAGCCAGGGGGTGAAAGGAAATAAAAGGCCTTCCCCTCCCTGTAGCTAGTGCTTAGGATACTTGCTTGAGATGTAGGATACTTTGTATCAGGGCTGGCTTTAGGAAGTGTGGGGCCCAATTCGAACCGTTTTGGCGGGGCTTCCCCCCCCATCCAGGATTTTTTGATGAGCAAAAAACCCCACACCACACACACAACAAACCACAACCACACACAAATATCACATCAGAAGTAGATCTGATCAAAATGTATACCAATATAGTTGAACATTTTCAAAAAAAAATGCCATCCTTTATTATGCAAAATTGTACACAAAATTAAATCAGTTGCCTTAAGTGTAGGTCAAATATTTTCAATTGCAAGCTATCCAATTTTTTCAGTACAGTTTAAAGTTTGATTTTTAAAGTTACCAGAGAGCATTGCATTTTTTGTTACATTGATTTACTTTTTAAATAGCAAAAATGGAGTCTGTTAAGAAAGTGTCACTTCTGTGGTCAAATTCCAGTCCTTAGTGATTTCAGCACCAATGATTTCACTGGGTAATATGGTACCTCACCACCAGTGCCTCCTTTGCACTGTGCTTCAACACATATTGCCTGCATGTTGAATCCAAGGTCAGTCTACACAAGATTTTATCAATGATTTTTGCTCAAGCCATCACTGAGACAAGACAAGGACTCTCAATTGATTCTAGTCAGCTCTGCCTTTAAACACTGGATGTAAAGTGTTAGATATAATTGAGGACTCCCAAATAGACTTTATACCACCAGAAATAAAACCTGTTTCCATCTTCTGTGACTTTCAGTTAGATGTGACTCACTATCCTCTGCTTAGTGTTCAAATTATGGTAGACCCTAAGCCAGGTCATATTACGTTCAGGTCTTTTAACCTTTTAATCATACAATATGGATAACACATTTCATTCTCCCAGCTCCAAGTCTTAAGTGAATGTCAACCCAAAAGAGCCAAAATTGATCACCTTGACACAGAAAGTGTGTCTATGGATCTCTGTGGCGAAGTAGGTTGTCTATATAAATAAGGTCTGCTTGTGAGACCTTTTCCTACAGTTGATTAACAGATGGCATTAGATAGCTCATTCAGACCACTGGCTGATAATTGTTAGTCACCCTGACCAGTCATTAACCATATCATGGACTCACCCTACTCTCCATTGTCTCTGTGATTCTCTGATAACCTGTGACAAAAAAGGAGGATGGAAAGGGAAACTGAAGGGAGAGACCTCTCTAAATTCACCAATCAAAGAGCAGTATTGCCAACCCAAATTCACAAGGAACGCCTATACAAAGTTATGAGACTGGTCTACAAATCATAAGATTTTTTTTAAAAATAAAACATGTTGGATTTGTATTGGCCTTTTGTTTCTTGAGTATTTAGGGTTCGTGTTTTAAAGCTTTCCTCCTTAGCTGGAAGGCCCAGAAGTATAGAGAACTTTTTTTTTAATGAAAGCTGAGATTCCTACATAATCAATTGACTCCAGGCCTTTAGAAAAACACCAAATGTTTTGAGACTCATGGTAAAACAATGGAGGAATTCTTGTGAGCCCATACTTTGCCCACAGTATAAATTAAAAAAAAGAAAACAATATCTTCTCCACTAAGCATCCTAATGAGATACTGCAAATGGTGAACTGAATTCAACATCTCCTGATATGAACAGGTATCAACCTAGTTTTTCATATTTCAGATGGGTTACCAGGAATCATACATGACAACATGAAATCTTTCCACTGACTGTTTTTTTGGTTTGGCTCTCACTCGCCAGCCACGTGTTGATCCCCGCATAAACCCAAACTGCACCGCGGGGCGCAAACAAACTGGCCGTGGGCAGCATACCAAGTTATTAATAAATATTTTATGAACCTTTCCCTTTTCTCTCTGCTGCCATGTATCATCTCCTTGCTCCATCATCTCCCCTGGTACCTGTTGCCCCCAAACTCCTCACTCTTCTCTGCTGTCCTGACTCCTGCCCTTCTCACTGCCCTCAGCTCTCCTGCAACCTGCCCCCCTCCACCAGCCCTTCTCTCCCCCCTGTGCCCACTCCTCCAGTAGCCCCACTCCGATCATGTGAGCTACCCCTCTTCTAGCACCTCCCTCTACACACCTGCCCTGCCGCTCTCCTCTGGTGCTGATCCCTCCCCTGCAGATGTCTGCCCTTCTGCTTCACCCCCAGAATCCCCTGTCACCTGCACCTTCCCTTAGCCCTGCTCCCTACTTGTGCCTCCCCGTTCCTTCACTGCCCCTGCCTCCTTTTTCCCTGATGCCCATCCCCTCACCATTCTCTGCCCCCATTTCCCTCATGCCCCTGTGCCCTCACACATGCTTTGCTCCATCCCCACCTTTCGCATACCCACCCCTTCTTTCAAGCCTTCTCCCAGCACCCCCCACCCCCCTCTAGCCCCCAATGCCCTTCCCCTCTCTTCTTCTCTCCCAGCATCACCCTGCCCCCCCTCCCACTGAAACCTCCCCTCCTGCCCTTTCCCTCATTATCTGCACTTGGCCCCCTGGGATTTGTCTCTTCTGCACCCCTGTCTCTTGGTACCTTCCCCTTTCTTCCCCCTCCGCACAAGCCTCTTCCTCTCCCACCCCTCCCCCTAGCTTCCTCCTTCCCCTACCTTTTGCCTTCTGCGGGGCCGGACTCCAAACTGCATGCACCGCTGCCGCTGCCGCCGCCTTTGCAGTTTCAAAATCCCGGGCTTGACGTCATGTTATGGCCGGGCCTCTCCCCACTCATCTGCATGGCGGCAGCAGCAGCCGGCAGCGTGCACAGGTAAGGGCAGGGATCCCAGCCGGTCGAGCCGAGGGAGTCGACTTCCGGGTGCTAGGCGCGGGGCCCCCTTAAGCACAGGGCCCGATTCAGCCGAATCGGCTTAAGGCTGGCCCTGCTTTGTATGCCCCCTGCATGTGAGGAGGAAAAAGGAATTGAACTGGGAACTGTAACAAAAGTGATTACAGAAGAGGGACAGGATCCTGGTTCTCCCACCTCACAGTTGAGTTGCTCCAACCACTCAGCTACAAAGTCACTCATGTTTGTATGCTCGCTCACTCTTAATAATCCAGTGATTCTTTTGCTGTTCATCCAAAGTGGAATACATCAGAATATCCTAGAGTCCAGTGGTTAGAGCATACACTTGAACAGTGGCAGAGCCCAATTCAAATCTCTTCTCTCTCTCTCTCTCTGGTGGAGGAGGGGGGACTTGAGCCAGGGATCTGCTGCTTCCCACCTCCCTCTTTAACCACTGGACTAAAAATCATGAGGCAGTTCTGCCTTCTCCCCTATCCTTCCAATTTTGTGTAAACTTGCCTCTGGGGGCCCAATCTGGTGAGGTCTGAGCATGTTTTCTAGATTGGATCCCACAGACAAGCTAGACAGAAGAATGCCTGTCTTCCTTTGGTTTGTGTATTGTATGAGGCTTAGGCATCTGGGGTATGTCTACACTACCCCCCTAGTTCGAACTAGGGGGGTAATGTATGCATACCGAACTTGCTAATGAAGCCTGGGATTTGAATTTCC